>NC_080726.1:10746537-11083620 GCF_019097595.1 Hemibagrus wyckioides | reverse complement strand
GTGTCTTACTTAAATGACCTTTTAAAGGTGATCTCTGTTTCAGTGAAATTATCTGAATAAAACTTTATAACTTTAAATAAAAACTCTCCTCTCTGGATTGCTCTCAATAGAGAACAAGTTGATGCAGTTGTGTTTTGCCTCATCGACTCAGTGAAAGGTTGTTTGTGGTATGGCCATATGATCATGGTTACTTGTCAGCATGCGAGGGTTGATATTTAAGGAACCGCTAAATTGTAGTTGCAAGAAATTCTAGCAAATGTGGATATCTGTCTCTGACATTAATAATAGCCCATTTCGTTCGTGCTTCATTATTTTAGGCATATTAAAACAGTTGTCTCTTTTCTGACTGACCGTTGGAAGCACAGCTCTCTAGTTTAAGTGTGCTATGTGCCTAAGGATGCACACTTGGATTCGTTACTCTTGAGAGTTTTATATCAAATATTTACTGTACACATTCTAGGTCAGAAGACTATGTATAATAACTATTGCTGATGTGGAACTTGGGTCATGAGAGCTCTTTTATTGAGTGTTATTTTTATAAAGTACAAAAAATCCTGGAGGCAAAATGGAAGAGTGCACCACTGGCACGTCAACACAAATCACCACACAGTCGATAGAAACAACACGAATTGTTGCGTCTTGTACCTGGTCAGTCTGCACTTATGAGAGATTTCATAAACTCCAGCATGCATGTACATGCTCATGTATTAACGTTCACTGATTATATGGGATATGATTTTCCTGTTTTACTTGCAGAGAAGTTAATAAATGAATTCTTATCTTTAGCTGAATTAAGGAGAGAGCCGAGGATTTACAAAACGATCATCGTTCTTGGGCAGCTAAGTATCCGTTATTCGGCCCATAGGAAACTCAAAGGAAATGGGAAAATGATATAATTAACTGATATGAGAAATTCACAGCCATTTACGCAATTAGCAATGCCTGAGAAACATCCACAAATTCATACACACATCTACATTATTTATCAGATCTTTTTAGAATGAAATAATGTAGATGTACTACGCACTTGGTGTCATACTAACACGCTCTTCCGTTGCACATTGCACATTGAACTTTCATTGATAATAAAAAGCACACCACTGTACATTGAAAATGTTTCCAAAGAAAAGCTGTCAAGCCACACAACCCACTTAAGACTTTCTGTACCATCCTTTTAGCAAAGCTGAGAGAGAGAGAGCTGGCAAACCCAAATCCCAACCACAAACCTGGCTTTATTATAATTAAAGCCTGTATCAACACACATGAGGCAGGGCAACACTGAGTCAATCCTAGACAGACATGGGAAAAAGGTAATAACTCGCATGGTTCGAAAGGTTTAAAATCAAATCAACAGGATTTACAGTAACAGCGTATCGGTCAGCCTGTTATTTCTACACTATTTTTCAGCAGCAGACAACAGAGCATTACATGGCAAATGATGTGAGACTGTTGGGGATGTTATTTTACGTAATGCACAGCCATCAGTTTCCAGATTTTATGTGAGCTTTCAGGACAGCTGTATTAGAATGCTAGAGCACTCAAAGGCCGATTTCTTCAATATATTGACTCTAGGGAGTCTCAGGGAGTCTCCCTGCATATAAGATTTGTTTTTCTTATACATTACAGATACAAATTGGAGGTGCACTGATCATATATATTCATACTAATATACAACATTATATTAAAAAGCTTGAGCTTGCCATCTATCTGAGACTGGATGTGTACTGTATTCCTGTAGGGTCCAATTTTGACCAATGGAAAAACGGTCCTTAAGAGAAAAGCATTTGTCCAATGATTGGGAAATTGCAAGTGTGACAGTGCCACAGTTATCCATAGCCAGGAGTCAAGGGTGCAAAACCTTCACACCTGGGTTCGAGTCTCGCTCACTGTGTGTGTGGAGTTTGCATGTTCTCCCCGTGCCTTGTGGGTTTCCTCTGGGTGCTCTGGTCTCCTCCCACAGTCCAAAGACCTGCTTCTAGGCTGATTGGAGTCTCTAAATTGAGACTCGTAGTGTGTGATTGTGTAAGTGAATGAGTGTGTGTGTGTGCCCTGCGATGGGTTGGGTCCAGGGTGTATCCTGTCTTGATGCCCGATGACACCTGAGATAGGCACAGGCTCCCCATGATCCAAGGATAGATCAGATAAGCAGTGCAGACAATGAAATGAAAAATGCTGACGTGACAGATTTGCTGTTCTCCTACTCACTCATAAGGTGGCATATTGTTCGTATTTAGTTAAGGTGTGTAGCGGGATTTCCCAAGGAAGACAGGTGGACACTAATGACCGATCAATCTGCATGCACTAGCTAGGGAAGTATAAAACACAAACACACTCCCATTTTATAGCCACAGAAAAGCAGGAAACGATACATTCTACTGGTTTATTACAGTCCTGATGGATACAGTATGGATACTAGTAACACACTACCTGTTGTATTTTTCCAATATTTTATTGAATACATTGATTAATCATTGACAGCCCAGACTGGAAAAACTGATAACCAGCTTCAGAAATCAGAAATAACTACCACTTACACAACCACAAGGAAGTTACCTAAATAGACAAATGTGATAGATACCTGTGACATACCATCATGATGTCCTCAGGTCTGGATTCGGATATCTCTTCTCAATGAAGAGCTTTTCAAAGAGGTGTTTAAACACCATATGGTCCAAAAGTATGTGGACACCTGACCATCAAACTCAAATGTGGGTCTAAATGACTAAATGTCACAATCATAAATTCTTAAAGTTTACTAAAGATATAAAATCAGTCTGGATCTTCTCCTTGTTATTGTCACAACAGAAACTTCTCACCTCCTACATCAAGCTTTCTAACATTTGCGAATGAAAACACAGGAAGGTGTTTACATGCTCCTGTGGCAAAGCTTGGGGTTTTTAGAGCTTGCTGCAGGAAGAGACGATATGCAGGGGAAAGGCAAACATGCACCAATTTACCTGTGGGCTGTATGTAACAGTCGGTGCCTTAAATACTCAGTATCATATCAGATGACGCATTATTAGTCATTTGCCTGCAGAAAATGCTTGTGGGTTCCTTGAACACATCTAAATAGAATCTACGGAAAAGTCCAGCATTTTACAATCCTGTAAATGTAGACAGCTATTACATTATGATTAAGACATTAGATATAGGAGTATATTTAACCTATAGGTGACAAGTCGCATAACAAAATCTGTCTTTTTATTTTAAGTTTATATATTTAAAAGTGTCTCCTGCATATAAAGTGACTACTGTTATGAAAGTGCTATATTCTTCTCTTATGTCTAAATGTACTCAATGATCAATGATTTCAGCAGAAACTCTATGCTTACTAATTCACTTTATCATATGAATCAGTATAGCATATGTTGTGTAAGTTTTCACAAAGGAAAACTTTAGGATATTCCCAGATGGTAGCTGGATTCAGGTAAGGTGTGTTTGAGATTTCTCACAGGAACACAGGTATGTAGGTTTCTGGGAAAATCATGGGAAATGATCGAACAACGCGCATGCAGAGGCTTGCTTGAGTTAGGCGAGGTGACACATACACCATCTTAGAGCTGCAACATTTATCGCTGTTGGTTTTGTGGTCTTGCGGACATTGAAGTAATAGTCAAAGCAACATCTACTTAATGTATTCTCAGGAATGAATCCTTTGTATGAAAGCAAAACACACACACACAAACACACACACACACAGAAGAAGAAGCACACATTAGTGTAAGTAAATCCTGGGATTACATCAGTGCAGAATTAGATTTGGACAAGCAAAAGTGCAATACAGATAATGGATGGAGAGTGATTATAACAAGATCAGTATGACATAAGAGCTGTGAGTTCGGTGGGTATGTCAGATGAGTATCAGGTATTTGTGATTTCTGAGAAAAATGACCAGATTTTAGTGAATCTGACTTCTACATGCTTTCTGAAAGTTTGGTACATCTGTGTACAGTTCTGTTCTCATGCTTCATTCTCTACTCTAGTCTCTCACTTTCGTTTTCATATAAAAGGTGCCGGGGTTGTACTGCTGAGAAGTTTGCACAATCCTCCAACAGGAAACCAGAACCAATAAAGCATTAACCTTTGTGAATAATGAATGTATGCTCTGATCTAAAAGATCGAGAAAAGTATATTAACTTACTGAATCTCTGTTTTCTAAGTCAAGCACATGTTAGTGAGGGGAAAATTAAAAAATCTGTCACAAGATTAAGTACAACATTAAGGTACAGGCTAACATGCAAATAGACATTCTCGAGCTTGGGGTTCTCATTGCATATGCCTGTGTCAGTCAAGACGTTTCTTGAAACACATATATTATGTAATATCCTTGTATTAAATCATGTACAGTATGTAGATTATTTATCTGCCTTGTATGGAAGGCAGGAGATGGAGGAATAGTATTGAAATGATACCACTGAAAAGTAACAGCATGTCTTAGTGTTGTATCTTCATACCACAACAATTTGCCAGTCATACAATGCTAATTCATTTAAGGAACTACATAACATGATTCATTTGAGCTATATTTAATACCATGGAATGCCTGTGTCAGTTCCTCTTATTTAGCAATATAGCAACTATACAAACTGTCATTCCTTCACCAGCCTCTTTTTTCTCAATAAAAGAAACCTACATCAAATCGCAAGATACGTCTTGTAGCCTATCAGAATTTTTTCCTTATAGAAAATTAATCAACATCTTCTGCCCAATCAAAATGACGGATTCTACATTTCTGCCTCATAAGGACTTACAAAAGCTGCACAGACTTTTGCAAATGCAAAACAAATTCTTCAGTCTAGTCACCGAGTCTCAGAAAGCTCTTTAGGGGTCTTTCCTCTTTTCATATAGAAACCGTTCCCAGTTAGGCCTAAAGGAAGGAAAGCTTCAGGACAGATCCATCCTTCTTTCAATTCTTTTAGCAGAGGTGGTGGGAGGTGTCACAGAGACAACAGGGGGGCTGACAACCACAACAATGACCAAGCAGCCCAGGCGATCTCTAAAACCCTGAGTACCATTTTAAAGAAAGCAATTTCCGCTCTTTCCTTTTTTAAACTAAGCTTGACCTTTAGACAGTGAACACAGAATGCATTACATGAGAATACAAAACAGAGGCTTGCCACGCTATACTCTGTTGCCCCCCCCCATAATCCAAAAGCAGTGTGCAGAGACAATAGTGTGTGACAGTAAAAATAATAACAATGCCAGCTACATATAAATAGAAATAACCTTGTAGCTTTGTTCTTTGTAGAAATGTAAAATATATATATATATATTTAAATATTGTACTTGGGAGGTTCTGCTATTTCATTTCGCAGAACACAATAGCATTTGGCTGTGAATTAGTGGCAGGTTAGGATTTGTAATGACACAGTCAGAAATTCTGTGTGTAGTAAATAAACTGCTGAGAACAGAAACAGTCTCATAATTATGGCACGTCGTGATTGCAGCATCTATCTGGACAAACCTTTTAAATGCACACTAAGTATCTATCTGTACTCTTCATCACTGACCAAATGGTTTTTGTAGAGACTATATTATAGATTATATATTAAATATTACAGACTTGTAGTTTAGTGTCACTGTTAAATCTTGCTTTCTAATATTCTTGTAGAGAACCAAGATGCTACTTGTATCCCACTGCTGTTACCTTTGCAAAAATGTACAGTGGCTTATAGAGTTATTTACAATCTGAAACCGAAATTTCATTTCATTGTCTGTACCGCTTATCTGATATATCATCTCAGGCGTCACCCTGAGGATACACCCTGGACGGAGTGCCAACCCATGGCAGGGCACACACACACACACTCATTCACTTACGCAATCACACACTACGGGCAATTTAGGGACTAGAAGCATGTCTTTGGACTGTGGGAAGAAATCAGAACACCCAGAGGAAGCCCACTAAGCAGATTCCACACACACACACACACACAGTGAGTGAGACTCGAACCCAGGTGTGAGTCGAACGTGCTAACCACTAATCCCCAGTTGTAATCACCATCTTAACCATAAAGAGTTACAACTATGGTGCTGTTGAGAGTAAATTATTACATATTTTTTTCCTATTATTTCTTGCCCACAACTGACTCTAAATATTTTTTCCAGTGTGGGATGTTGAGGCCAGTTTGGGAACAAATTGATGTAAAGGTCAAATGAATTAAGTGGGCAGAGAAAAGCTGTAGTGCCAGACATCCAAACTACCAAAGCACCCACTATTAATCATGTATCAATTGCTTTGAGGTGACTATCAAGATTTACTAGAGGATTTTTCCTTAAGTGCCTAAAACTGTACCATAAATGGTTAATCACTGGGTCAGGCAGCATCTGCCGAACACTTCCTCTTCCTGTATTTTATTCCTCAAATGTATAAAGAATAAAGCAGAGCACTAACCTCAACAGGATCACAGTTAGGCCAAAATGAAGACCTGTGTGTCTGGGTATGGGTGCGATATTAAAAAAGGAGCATAGTGGAAGGGAATTTTATAATCAAACATCATGGCCCTGATAACCTCTGAAATATTAATATCATGACTTGATCACGACTTCCGCTTATCGTTCAGAAAAAAACTACCAACATCAGCATTCACAAGCCCTCTGACACAGTGACACAGTGAAATAGCAAGACACGTAGACTGTGACAAGCATTTAAGACACATATAAGAAAAAAACAAAACAAAGGAAATCTGTTGCACACTTTGCACTGCATACAGTTAAACTCCTTGTCAATCTGAATATGTTCACACTTTGAAAACGTGACACAATATTATGAGAACACAGGAAGGACTGTATAGTTGCACATCAGAAAACTGAGGGTCCAGTCATAAGACGCATTGTTAGTGCACAACATGTGACCATTGTGCATCCAAACAATTATTACAATGGGACATTTCAAGCCTGATTTATTATTTTTTTGAGACACAGCAGACATTACTTCATGTCCTTTTCCTGAAAGGGGAAGTGCTCTGTGCTCGCTCTGAACTGAATTGTGACCGCTGGAAGGAACAGTACTTCTGTAAACTATGGAATTTTCCAAAACATTATGGCTTTGTCTCTGGGTGTGTATGTGTATGTACTTATTTTGCTGAGGTTTTCACCCAGTGTCATTTACAAGTGAAGCAAAATACTGAACCCAAGCCAAGCATGTATGATCAGTAAAGGTAGAATATACAATTTTGTTGGCTCACATGCACAAGTGTAATCCTTAAGATCCATTCATGTATCTGAAATCAGTTTTCAGATACATACTATATCACATGTACCTGCATAGATGTACCAAACAGGGTCCCACTGCGGTTATAGTCATAATAATCTACAACAAGCAAATACTTTAAGTACATGTTTATTACCCGAGGGTTAACAGCACTGTTTAAAAGAGTTATGGAGTCAGAATTTCAGGATATAAATCCACAACTTCCTGACAATAATGTAAAAACACTCCTGTGTCCAGAAATGACAAACCTTATGTCAAATTATTTTTCATTTTTACTAATAAAATGATGCTATATCTAAACATTCAAAGATAGTATATATGTTGTTCATGATTGTAATTACAAAGCTAGAAATTTTGAGGAAATTTGAAATAAATGCCTAAGAGTTATGACTGATTTCTTCAGTGTATTTATTTGCCTTTCTCCCTTTCTCCAATTGAGAAACTGTATATGATTTGTGGCATCTGTCCTTCATACCCAAGTAATAGATCTAATAATAATGAGTCTGGACTTATTTCTCTGTGTTAACTCATTAACAAGAGACAACACTAGACCCAACCTGACTGATTCGCCCCTGGGGATTACTGCTAACAATGTCTGATGTCTTGAAAACAGACAGGCATTTAATTCTTCCTTCCTGCCCTGAATGCCATCTCTCCCTGTCAGACACAAAATGGACTAGCCCAAGACTCTAGCACACAAAAATAGGGCCTCGTGAGCATATGGGCCACTATCATCTTAATTGTTGTGGTCTTGTCTGCTGTTTCTTTTTTTTTATCTCAAAAGACAATGGGCTTTGGGTGAGGTAAAAGAGGAAAAAAAAAAAAAAAAGGCCAGGGGGCCAAGTGTGTGCCTCGGGGGCCATTCAATGTGTCTTTCAGATAAGGCCTAGATGCCAGTCCTGTGTTTCCTCAATTGCACAGCCAAGGGTTTATCTCCAGACCAATGCACCCCAACAGTCACCCTGCAGACCACTTAAACATGACATGAAGCGGACTGGGTGTAAAATTAGTGTGTTAATGTAAGCTACTGTACAGTTGCTAGGGGTCCATTAGGACTCATTAGGACATTTTAACCATGTCTATAATCCTCAGTGCAGATAAAGTTGAGACTGAGGAAATTTATATAAGCTACTTAATACAGTGCTCCAAAAAGTGTTTAGAATAAATGGCTCATTCCAGGCTTTTAAACTCCAGCCCTATGGATCTGTAACCTTGCCCTGCTCCTAAAATATCTCATGATGGATCCAATAATGAGCTGATGAGTTGCTCCAGGTGTGTTGGCAAAAAGGAAAATATAAAACTCTGCAGGACTTTTGGTCCCCTAGACTGAAGTTCAAAACCCCTGCTTTAAGCAATCAAGGTCATAGATGGAAAAAATATGTGAACCACTTAAAAAGTGTGTAATTGAAGTCAGCTGTTCCGATCCATACAAGTGTCAGTGCCCCCTGCTATACCTATCACCAAAGATATTCTAGAAGACTAGAAGACTAAGAGTTTTGTTTCTCCATCAGTTCATACTCACCGTCAATATCAAGATACAATCACGATATCTGTGACAAAGAAACTTGACGTGACAGTTAAAAAGCAGCTGAGATATTTTGTACTTAATAACATCTGTGCTCCATTATAAGAGATACAACGTGCAAAGGCACTTGTATAAAGTAACCACAGAGGAAAAGGGCATTCTTCACAAGTCACCTCTCTCAAGTGCGCTCGAGACCACCGGAATGTAGCACAGCATGACAGGAACAATGTTCTGTATATAGATGATAACACTGCATAGCAAAGCCTTTTTAATGTTGTTTACGGAAAAACAGATGCTAGAGTTTTTTAGTTCACTCAAATTCTCATCGGATTGACCGTGCTTTGACAATGATCTCTGCATGTCTACAAGAAATTATGCTTAATCAAATGACGTTCATATTTCAAGTATCAAACTGTTTCCTTCATTGAATATGTCTCTGGTTAGGCCAGCTGAAACAAGACATTTGGGGATGATGAAATATAAAAGCCAGCAGTGAGTCCTTCATTAGGAGGAAGCAAAAAGGAGGATTGAGTTTAAGATACCTGAACTAATGGAAGACAGAAATTGAGCTAGCCTAGCTAACCTGCTTCAATGCACTGCAGATCAGCTAACATGGATAAAGCATGATTAAAGGTTATTCTTACTTCACACACTGTAAAATCCATGCTTTATATTAGCAATCTTTTTTAAGTGAACAAAGTTTGGGATTGTTCAGTAAAGATAAGCTAGCTAACAAAACTGAGGCATCCACGCTAATATTGGCTATATGTGTGCAGTCTTTGTGTGAAGCTATATGTGTGAGGTTTTGTACACATGCCTTTTATTCAGTTAGACTCACTCAATACAAAGTGGCAACAAATTCTTCAAATTCCTTGTACATACAAGCATATCTTTGACACGTGTAGATCTTCTTATGTTGAAGAAATGGCAAGTAAAATGATTCGTGATCAGACAGAAGTGTTTTGGGAAGCGATCCAATTTATATTTGTAGAAATTGTATTTGGAGAAGACATTAGAGGTCACTCACCTTTGAGACCCCAAAATGCATTTTCACAATATTTGGAGCTTATGTCTTTTAGAACATTGGGTTGTGCCACCTTGATTTCTAAGTAGGGATTGAACAGCCGGGAAAATAAGATAGAAAATGTTATATTGCGTTATATATTGTAACACTAGGGCATTACAATAGTTCAGGCTTTCACAGGAGGCCCTCTTGTGGCCTGCAACTTGAGAGGTATGAATGGAGTGAGGGGGAGAGGGCAAATAGGATATCACTTTGGGCCCCCAAAGGATCAGAAATGCCTGATGGTAAGGCTAATAGATTCCAGACTGAACCAGGAAATTAAAGCTCAGGATATCTGGCTGTGATCTGTGAAATTGTGAAGTGACTGGGTCATTTAACTTTTCAATAATCTAAAATACAGGATTAAACCAAGAGTGGCTGGTGGGGCTACAGTGAAATGATTTTGAGACTACTGAAGCATGACATCCACAATATATATAACCAACAATATTATATACGATAAAATTCTATAGGGGAACTGTATTGTTGTATTAGATAATAAATAAATGAACACTATAATGTGCAGAATAGATCTCTTAACTCTAAACAGGGTTTTAGCCTGATGAGGTTCTTAGATCTTGAACTAGCATGAGGAAATGTTTTTGACAGAGCTCTGGATAAGGATAAATGTCAATATAAACGCAACTCAGGCGCTTTATGGTTCAGTGACTAGAATATGTGTATTAACGTATGCTATGTGGTGTCACATGGTAAGCCCTATTATGTCCTAAAATACAGAATTCCTATGGGGAAAATTTCTAATTGAAAAACTAATAGCAATCATCTCATAACAATATTACACAAATGGTCACTGTTATATAAAATAGATGATCTTCTTTCCATCACTATGTGGAAAAGCTGTAGGAAGTTTCCATTAACACAACTCTTTAAAGGTACTTTTAGAACTGCGGTTTTGATTTGGTGGAAATTAGGACATCTCTCTATTCTGTTTGTAATCAGTAAAATTTTGACAGATAGACGGATGCTCTTTTTTTTTTTTTGTACTTTTTACTTGCTTGTACAGCTGAGTGATGCAGCTTTTCCTTTCCCATCAAAGCATCAAAGCAGAGAAACCACAGAGAGGGCAGAAGGGTAATGCTAAACACCTGCTTATATGTTATTGGAAATGTCACAGATTATTTCCATGGAATTTAGGTACATTTTTAGCATTTAGATGATGATGTTCAGATGATATTTACAGTATCTACCCATTACTCCACACACATACAGAATTATTAGATAATAGAAATAGATTGTATAATTAACTGATTAGGTTATGTTATGAGATACTGGGTGAAAAGTCGACGAAAATATACCATGAGTATAAATATATCATTACACATTTATTTATAAATGTTAATTTATAGTACATTCTATTGTATATTCAAATAGACACATACACCTTGATGAATTTGAAACATTTTTTAGTGTACATTTTCAACAAATATTTTCTCCAGCTCGGCTTGCCAATCAAAATGGTAATCCTCTTCGAAATCACTGTGAATAGAGGAGAAAAGAGAAGCTGTTAATGGGGGAATTAGAAAATGAGGGGAAAATGGAGAAATGAAAAAGGGAAGGCAGCAAACAAGCTGGAGGAAAACACTTTTTTTTTAATTGACTCACGTGTCTTCGTCGTCTGAACGGGGTTCCAGCCTATCCTGGTCAGTATGAACTTCTTCGGGTCCATCTGGAGCATCTTGATCTACAAGAAGCAGAGCTTTAGCACTTGCAACCCGCCCCCCAAACCCCAGCACACACACACACACACAATAAATATGTACCTGGCTCTGTGCATTAGTCTGGGGTTTGTCTTGTGATTTCAGACCGATGTCACTTCCCAGCATGGTGCAGTTGATAAACTGAATTATGAAATAACTGATGTTTAAGAGAAATGCCACACCTGAAGCTCCACCTTCTTCCTACTTACCTTCCCAGAAATTCCCACTTCTCTCTATCACTGCCGGTGACTAACTTACTGCCCTCACAACCTTTCATGTCCTCTCCAAGAGTCTTTAGCGGTTATGCAATGCAGAAGCTGCCCAGAACTCTCTGCACTGTGCAATTTCAAAACCACTATTCATGCCTTTGGGCATGTGGGTGTGATATGCATTCACAAATTACCCTTTCCCACCCCTAATCACTGTACCACCGATTCACAACGAGCACAGTTTACATGCACTTACTGTGCTTGTGGATAACGTATGTGCTGAAGGCTGCGCTTAGAGGCGCTTTCTCCAGGAGGCTCAAAAGTCTTTCAGGTGGATCCGTGTCCCATTGCCTTCTCTCCTGTTTCTTCATTTCTGTAAATCCCTCTGCTATATTTATGTACCAAACAAAAAACAGGGTAGGAAAGAAATAACTAATTTAGAATTCTGTACATTCAGTATAAACAGAAATTTGTCATCCATATATATGATCCATATTCATTATGCGTCTAATTACGGGGGATGAGTAGTGTAAATGACAGAAAGAGGTTTAAAGGTTGGAAAAATGTAAACAAAGTAGCCTGATGCACCTTTTGTGGAGTCAGACCCCTGTGCGGTTGCCGTGTCACCAGAGGAAATGATGTCAGCATTCCTAAAGACCTGCAGCACTGTATTGGAGGGTTCTTTTGCCCACCTCTTTCGGGCAGCTATGTTACCCCTCTGATTCTCGGATGATTTTCTGAAACTAGTGTCTGAAACGAACAAGAAATAAATCACTCAGTTTGTCACGGACTGTGCTATCACTTCACCCATACAGACATACAATACACAAATGGAATATTGCAGTCAATCGTAATCAAGTTAAACAAGTCACAATGTAGTACCAGTCCTGTCGGTACAGGAAGTACCTTTAGATGTTGTAGTGTTTAATAAGCTCTTCTGACCCAGAAACATGGCCACTTTCTCTCCTTCTTCTTTTCTCCACTGATTTACTCGTTTCTCTTTCAGTTCCTTGGTTTCTTTCTTCGATAGTTCCTTACAATAAACATTAAAGGTATCATTATTTACAGGAAGATCATTAAGGCACCTAATTGGACCTAAATTAGACTGTGGTACCTTTCATGATACATTAATGTTGTTTGTACTTGTACAGTTCACTGACTGTGTATGTTATAAAACATAGATATTAATCAGTAAAAACAAGCACAGAGCAGTTAGCATAGACAAATAAAAATATATCAATATATATCAGGTACTTTAACTGTCTTGGTATCTTTCAGTGGAGTCTACATTAAATGTGTAAATGCAATTTTCTCCCTTCTCATTGTAACCGGGCTTTAATATGCTTAATATTTTAATTTTTTGGTTGAGATTTATGCAAGAGAAACATAGTTTAGTTTTAAAGTGCAGTACCTCTTCAGGAAGGTGCCTGTGGAGCAGTCTGGACACACGGTGAGAGCTAAGGATAGTGTGTATGGAAGGCCTGTCTCTCGGGTTAGTCTTAAACATGTGTTTAATCAAGTAGTGAAGCTCATAGGGAAGGTGGCTGGGCAAAGGCATATATGATCCACGACACACTTTTAAAATCAAACTCTTCCAGCTACGGGCTTCAAACTGGAACCAGAGCAACAGAGAGTAAACAAGCACTGAATATATTTGTCATAATCATTCATTGCTTCTTAAGCCCTAAAGGGTAATAAATGTACACACCGGATGACGTAAAGTGCAGAGTTCATAGAGCACACAGCCTAAAGACCAGATATCACTGTAACACATAAACACAGAGTACGGTATGAAGTACTTTGCCCAGCTTGTTACACAGATATATCAGATGTGACGGACTAAACTGTACCTCTTGTTATTGTATGGTTGGCTGTCCCAGATCTCTGGAGACACATAGTATGGAGTTCCAACATAGGTCTGGGCGTAACCTTTTGCACTGTCGAATATCAGAACATGACTTTGTCATCATCTCCTCTTTTATTTACTAGGCAAATTGTAAAAGACAAGAAAAAAGCTTTTTAACAGACTACCTGTTAAGAGCACATGCTGACCCAAAATCTCCCAGTTTGATTGTGCTGTGGTCTGTCAGGAATATGTTCTAAGCAAATAAAAAATGTTGCAATTAATAATAATAATAATAATAATAATAATAATAATAATAATAATAATAATAATAATAATAATGTAAGCAAACATCTGAGTTTTGGAAGCTCTGTAATATGTATGATGTCTATATTGTGTCAGTCACAAGAGACTTTTCCCAGTATGTGATCAAAATGGTTAAGTCCATTAACACTATGCTTTAATCCAATTCACATTTCACAATATAACATCTTCATTGTGTTTAAGTTGCAACAATATTTACACTTGGTTCAGTGTTTCAGTTCGAAAAGGACTGAACACTAATAAAGAAATAAATAAACAAGATCTGACATGATTAAAGAGAATGTCTGGTCAGTACTATTGACTTAGATGTTACTAGAGTGACTTTACATGTAATATAAATGTACAAGCATACATGTTTTTACCTTTGATTTTAAGTCTCTGTGAAGCACTCGTTTATCATGAATGTGCTTTGTGCCCAGACACATCTGTGAAAACCATCTGAGTATCTGCAGAGACAGATGAAGACTACATGCTCAATCTTGCTTGTAGAAGTCTATAAAATGTTATTCATTTAGTTATTTTCAGTGAAATAAAGATTTTACCACATCTTCAGGGAACAGAGAGCCGTTTTGCTGCTGTATTCTTTGGAGGAGATCACCTCCGCTACAGAACTCCATCACAATGTACAGATGGCCGTCATCTGAAAGAGTGAGAGAAACCAGAAAGAGAGTAGGAAACTGAAATACAATGAATCCACCTGGTGGGTATGGGTATACATCTCCAGATATAAGCCCAGAGGCGCCATATTCTGGACAGGAGAGTAAATTCACTTAGCTATTTGTAATTTAATGCTGCCCCCTACAGCATACACCAATCAGGCATAACATTATGACCACCTGCCCAATATTGTGTTTGTCCCCCTTTTGCTGTCAAAACAGCCCTGACCTGATGAGGCATGGACTCCAGATGGACTCTAGATCCCTGAAGGTGTGCTGTGGTATGTGGCACCAAGATGTTAGAAGCAGATGCTTTAAGTCTTGTAAGTTGAGAGCTGGGGCCTCCATGGATGGGACTTGTTTGTTCAGCACATCCCACAGATGCTCAATTGGATTGAGATCTGGAGAATTTGGAGGCCGTCCACAGCTCAAAATCATTGTTGTGCTCATCAAACCATTTCTGAACCATTTTTGCTTTGTGGCACGGCGTATTATCCTGCTGTGATTCACTGTGTATTCTGACACCTTTCTATCAGAATCAGCATTAACTTCTTTAGCCGTTTGAGCAACAGTAGCTCGTCTGTTGGATCGGATTACACGGGCCAGCCTTTGCTCCCCACGTGCATCAATGTGCCTTGGCCGCCCATGACCCTGTCACCAGTTCACCACTGTTCCTTACTTGGACCACTTTTGATAAATACTGACCACTGCAGCCCGGGAACACCCCACAAGAGCTGCAGTTTTGGAGACAGTTGTCTATCCGCCATCACAATTTTGTCCTTGTCAACTGTGTATGATCCCATTTGCCCATTTCTCCTGCTTCTAACACATCAACTTTGAGGACAAAATGTTCACTTGCTGCCTAATATATCCCACCCACTAACAGGTGCCATGATGAGGAGATCATCAGTCTTATCCACTTCACCTCTCACTGCTCATAATGTTATGCCTGATCGGTGTACAATCCCAGAGACGCCATATCCTGGACAGGATAGGAAATTCACTTAGCTATTTGCAATTTGATGCTGTTCCCTACAGCATACGAGGCAAATTGTGACTGAAATACAGTAAAAAAAAAAAAAAAAAGACAAGCCTTGCTTTTCCCTCAATTAAGCTGTGTGTGCATTAATTGTGAATAGGGTTAAAGAGGACAATTTCCTGGCTGAAAACATATAAGCATAATAAATATGGAATAAATATACTAGACAAGGTCCACTTCTTTAGAAGTATTGTCGAGATATGATTATTATAGGTTTAGGAATATGATTTCACCATTACATTTGTTTGCGTTTTTACTTGGTTCTCAGACTGAAGCATCTCTTTACTCTATTGACAGTCATTATGCATGGACAGGTAACAGTGTGCTCTCAAGCAGCTTCAGCTTAAAAGGGAAAAAAGAAAATGCATGTGAATTTGTTTTTATTGTAGTTACTAAAAATTTTTTTCGCTTGATTAGAAAATATGATCCAGACCTTCAAATGACTCTCTGAAAGCCACAATGTTTGGATGCTTCATTCTGGACAGGAGCACCGCCTCTGTGCGCGCGCTCTTCACTCCGCCCTCTGCCTGTGTGCGTTGAGAATAAACTCATAAACAAAGCATCTGCGACCTTTAATATCACTTATTATTTCAAGATGTCAACAAATGTTACCTTTGGCAGTCGTATTTCTTTCATAACCCATTTCACTTTGTCACTGTTGGGCTGAACCAAGAGAGCACGCCCGAATGATCCTTCACCGATGACTTTAAGAACTGTGTACTGATCCATTGCAAGCTTTTTACAATGTCCAAAAATAACAACTGGTCCACATTACCCGACTCATTACATTCGATTTATGTGCGTAAAGCAGGCACCGAACACCAAAAACAGCGTGTGCGTTATTCTTGGTTTATTATTTGTCCAACCCTCGAGGATCAAGAATAAAAAAAAGGTGACATCAGATTAGTGGGATGCCTGCGAGATTAACACATAAAGCAGACTTCACAAAAAGGAGAGACAGCATGATAAAAGAAGCCTGTTTAACCAGTAGAGCTCAGAAACTATTGTAAGGAGCTCATGCTTCATCGTGTTACTCTACTTCCGTGTTATTTTGCGACGCACGATGCAATGGGTGTGGCCTCAGCTGTCCTTATAGCTAAGGCGTAAACTACGAACTAAGAACGGACACGTTTCCTTTCTTACGATTTCATTCATGTTAAAGCGTGCTGGTCAACTTGTTTTACATCTATGTCATAAATAAGCAAGTGTTCTAGAGAACTCAACCCACTTGTTTGTCTTTTAGTGCGCATGTGCGAAATCATGACGCGTGCTCTTGTACGCTCTTTGGACACCTGTACACCTGGGCATCTCTGAAGTTATCCAATCAGACAATCAGTGCAGCAGTACAATGCATAAAGTCATGCAGATACATGGCCAGAGCTTTAGTTCATTTTCCACATCAAACATCACAGTGGGGGGGGCAGGATCAGGGAATCTGATGCACAGACTTACCCAAGCTGGCCAGTTGAAGCTTGTGATAGCTCTGAATATTTGTTCTTGGTTTACATTTAGCAGATGCCCTTATCTAGAGCGACTTACAGTTATAGAGTTATTGAGGGTAGCTCAGTGGACCAGGGATTCACACCCACAACCTTCCGGGCAATAGTCCAACACCTTAACCACTAAGCTACCACAGCCCCTGCTTGACCTAAGTAGAACATGATGTGTTCTTCTGCACTCAATTTACTATAAACTTTCTATTAGCTCAGGCCAAATACAATTAACTTGTTCTCCTAAGTGTTCACAACGTAAAGGAGAAGTTCAGTTTCAGAACAAGAATTTACAAATCATTTACTCACCCCCTTGTCATCCAAGTCTTTCTTTCTTCAGTCGTAAAAAAAATTATGTTTTTTGAGGAAAACATTTCAGTGTAAATGCAGCTTCAAAGGGCTCTAAACGGTCCCAGCCGAGGAAGAAGGGTCTTATCGAGTGAAACGATCGGTCATTTTTTTAGAAAAATAAAAAAATTTCTTCTCTGATCTCTGTCATCAGCCAGGTGTTTTGGCCTGTAGACACTCTGCTCACAGGATGGCCTTTTCCACACTATCTATAAAATTAAGTTACCTGGTACTAGCAATGTTTTTTCATGTTTTGAGATGCTTTTCTGCTCACCATGTTAGTAAAGAGTTTAGAATGTTGAGTCAACATAGCCTTTCAGTCAGACTTTTCATATTGTTGTTTAATAACGGTTAAAAAAAATAACAGTAATAGCAAATAGTCTATGGTATTCCAGGTCTTTGGGGCAAATAGAGGTCAAAGGGTATGCACTTTTGTGTGGCATTTAGCATTCAGATGGTTGTTTATTGTGGAGTTTGGGTATGTTTGGGGGGGGTATTTATGGGTTCAGGAAATATAGTTAGTGCTAGGTCACTTTGTTATATTCATAGGCTACCCCAAGTAAGTGTGAAAAAGATTATCTTCATTAAAATGATCCATTTGGGCTTTGTGCATGGTGCTCCCATCACCACACTCACCAGATGGCGCAAAAGGCATTGAAATGAAAATATCTCATCAGCACTGTGTTGGGATCCATCGTCCATGAAGAAATTACGCATCAACTCTTGGGAAAAAAAACATAAGAGAGAAGAATATAAATACGCATTATGTAAAACTGGCATGCGCTGACTTGCTTTCAGTATTTACTGTTCTCAGTCCTCAGTCTGCTAACGTGAAACAAATTGGTTAGGCAACCTCATTAACTGGTGGATGCATATAATTATGCATAACACATCAGTTCTACAGCCTAAAATGTGTTTCAGAGTCATGGGGCCTGTCCCTTTCTTCATGAATTTAATGATATTTGTGAACTGTACTCATACAGACGCATAGCCCTGCAGAGTAAACACCCTACTTCCTTCCAAAATGGTGATGTAGATCCAGCTGTGTTTGTACAAGGATTTGCTTTATTTATCTGGCTCATGTATCCATTCAGGCCGCATGCAGCTGCATAATCTGCATCTGATAACGTGAATCTCTGATATATTTATCTATTAACAAAAATGTTGAACTATTGTTGATGTTTTGTTTCTTTCTTTTTTTGTGGACAATATCTTTCTCACACCTATTTGACTGAATGCTAATTACAGCCGTGACACAACAAGGGACCATTTGAACTCATTTCTACTTGTATATAGTTGTGGATATTTTTTCCCCATCGAGTGTTGTGTTGATTATCAGCTTTGTATTCCACACGATAGCCCAAACACAGAGTTTTTGAAACACAGACAAAAAAAAAGATGATACCCTTCTTTCAAGCATATCTCTTTTTCAGGCTTCACTCTAAGGCTTGATAACATCACCTGCATCTGAATCGAGAGAAATTGATGTGACACCGTGACAGTAATGTCACTGTGGGATTATCAGGAAATGCATGCTGTGTATTTCAGTCTTGTGTCATGTAACACTTTCTGTCAAGAAAAATTGTGTTTTGTGGAAAATAGTTCACTCTGACATTAAGGGGTTTACAAAGGTGCCGGTGGATGCTTTATGGGTTCTAATGAGTACCAGTGTATGCAAAACCTGACAATTTTTCAATGGTGGTTTATTTTTGCTGCAGATTTCTTTAAGAAAAGCCTGAAGAATTTACAGACAGGTGCCAAATGTGGGTGAGAGTGATCTTGGGTGGTTAATGGCTGTTGTGTTGTTTTCACCTAGCTTATTCCTTTTATACCAGTTGAGGTAATAAATGGCCTTTCCCTAATATAGTTGTGTGAATCTGATTGCATATGTATACCACAGAAACATATAGAAAGCCATTGTATATTATAATAAAATGGTATCAATTGAAGCTGTTGCTGCCTCTCTCACAATCATTTATATTCTGTACATCCCTTTCAACTCCTAGTATACTCCTATCATACATAATCACCTGTTCTGCCTTTCTGTTGAGCTGTATGTGCTCTCCTGCTGCCTGATGAGATGCTGGTTGCTATGATGCCATGCTACGGCTGCTATGCTCCGACCCTCTGGATTTGCCTGATTGAGACTGATTTATATGCTCTCATGTCTGCTATTCCTGCTTCTGCATCTGAAAGCTTTTCACAATTCACATGATCTCACATGAATGCTACAGATTTACCACAACTGACTCACATGGTGAATAACCTTCCCTGGAATTGAACGTTCTTAGACCTATCCTGTGATAAATAATACTAAATTTATATGCTTGAACCTACAGCCGAATGACAACCACAGTGAATGCAGCGTGATATAGTTCATTAAAATAATGTCAGGTAACTAATGTGGCCACATAATTTGTTTATTTTTGCTTCCTGACTAAAGAAGCCCCACTTACTGATAACTTTCTGTCAGCTAGCTGGCTAGATAGCTCACAGTGATTTGCATTTCCTATCAAAGGTGCATCTGGTGCATCTAGTGGCCCTTCATCCTTTTCATCTTCATCTGATGAGTTTGTATAGTTTAAATCAGATTATATTCATGAACAATTTATCATTTGCTACGTCCGCTGGAATTTTATGTGGTGAACGCAGACAAGTGGAGTGATAAAAACAGTAAAACGTCCCGTCCTATTTCCAGCGGTCAGTGGCAGAGGTATTGGGTTACTGATCATAAGACTGTGAGCTCAAATCCCAGAACCACCAAAATTCCACTACTGGGCCCCTGTGCAAGGGCCTTAACCCTCAACTGCTTGGTTATATAAATGTGATAAAATATAAGTTGCTCTAATTTAAGTTGTTTGCCAGCTGCTGTAAATGTACTGAGCTAACAGTTGGATGAACAGTCTAATGAACATTATGTTTGCCCTAATTACACCTTACACCATCATGTTGATCATTCTGTATCCTTTTTAATTTATATACTGTTTCCCTTCTCTATGTATTTTGCAAAAGGAAGGTATCTTTTAAACTTCTTTAAAAGAAAATGTAGCATGCTCCTTTTAATGATTGCATGTGTAAAGAGACTATAAAATGAGCATTATCTTATCAGTGGAAGAAGGTGAGGCATACCATCTGGATAAAAATGATGACATGTGTTTGAATCATCATATGAGGCTTGTTTTTTTAGTAAGAGGTTATGGTCTGAATCTATAAAACAACTTTTACTTTTATTTAAATAAATTAAAAATATTTTAATTTTATATAATGCGGTTGTTTCTTGTATTACAGTTGAGACTTAGATGCATTCACATTTGACAAGAAATTGAGCAACTGAGGGTTAAGGGCCTTGCTCAAGGGCCCGGCAGTAGCACCTTGGTGGACCTGGGATTTGAACCCACACAACCTTCCAGTCAGTAGTTCAACACATGAAACACATCATATGGATACATTTGAACATCTGGAGGTCCAAGAAACCAATTGTAGTGGTGGTGATTTTTTGAGCTCACAGCTTTTCATTCAGCAGCCAAATCTCTTAACTGTGGGAATGTAAAACAAGACTCTAAATAAAACCGATAAGGGTGTGTTCGAATGTTCTGTGCAGTGCAACCAATTGGAAGCAGTCTTATGCTTTGTTGTAAATCAGGGGTGGCAAACCTGTTTAACAATATCAGGGGTGGCAACTTGCTTTACAATGTAAATCAAGTATAGGCAGGGGGAAGGCGGTGGAAGGGGTGTGTGTGTTTTTATTGTGCAACTTTGGTTCCTGGTTCAATTCTGACATTAGGTTACTATCTTTTCTGCATTTTACTGTTCTTCACATGTCTGTGTGTATTCCCTCCAGGTCCCCCAGTTTCCTTACACCTCCCAAAACATGTCAGTAAGTAGATTGGCTAAAATCAATTGTTCCCAGGAATGTGATTGTGTTGATGGTTCCCTACAGCTTTGCAAGTTACACACTCCTCTATGTTAGGCTACACTGCAGCTCAGATGTGTATCTGATGCCTGGCAACAATCACAAGCACAAAAAATACTCTGACAGAACAGATGTTATTCAACAGACGGAGGAATACAAAAAAAACCTCCAGATTCCTCCAGGCTTGAGTAAGGAAGAATCAGACAGCAAATGAAAGCTTCAGATTTAGTGAA
Source organism: Hemibagrus wyckioides (assembly GCF_019097595.1). NCBI lineage: Eukaryota > Metazoa > Chordata > Actinopteri > Siluriformes > Bagridae > Hemibagrus > Hemibagrus wyckioides. The sequence goes on along the minus strand of NC_080726.1, from coordinate 11,062,046 downwards.
AGGGCCAAACAATGGACTTATCAAACTTGAATATGTTTATTAAATGGTACAATATATACTAAATGGATACTGGAGTGCTTTATATAAGTATAATATCCAGGAGCTATTATACCTGGATCATAAAAGAATGAGTAAAAAAAGAAAGCAAAACAAGAGGAAAAATTGTCCCGATGTCATTTGGAAGTGAGTTGAAAGTCTGTGGTCATTATCAGATTATTGTTTGCTATAATTCTACCAGCTCTGGTAGGCATAGTATCATGATGAAGCAGCTCAGTGGTCTGAAACAGTAATCCAATAGAAGATGTTTGTTTGTTTTTTTTCTTTTTAACTATCCAAAAAGTACTCTTAACTATAAAAGAACGCAGAAACAATTTGCACCTGAGTGAAAACAGAAATGTGTTTGCTCCCAATTTAGTCTTACACTGTGGCTTCATCTTTTTCCCGCACATGACACCAGTCTGGGAATGTAATTACACAAGGACACTTAGCATAATGTTAATGAGCTTGCTATCAGTGCTGAGTACTGGCTTTAATTAAACACTGTAATTGTTACTAATGTTAGCTGCAAAGAGACCCTCTCTGAAAAAACACTTTAGCTTTAGCTAGTGTACACCAGTTAACCCAGCGAAGGACTGCAAAGCTTATGGTGGTCTATGTGGTTATTTGGTTTTGTTTTGGACCTGGTTAATGGGTTCAGTTATACAGGGTGTCTCAGTACAGAGAGGACTATGTTTGGCAACAGCACATTGGGTGTGCCTTTATGGTGTCAGTGGATGTTTATGGATGTTTCTCAGTTGGTCTGCAATACTTTCAGTCTTTTTTGAATTTGTTAATAAATTTGACAACAGTGTCTTGTGTGATGTGTTTGTCATGTTTCCTGTTAAAGTGCATTGTGACAGTTTCCTAATTCAACCATGAGAATAATTTCAGTTGTTTCTTCTTTTGTTATTCTTATTCTATGATGGAAAAAGTATCATATTTGGACAAAGTATTAAACATTTTAGATGCCATTCTGCCTAAAAGGGGTAATTTCCCCAAAGTATGGACTTTTCGGACACCCTGTATAACAGTTAGGCTATATTAGGAAGCTCATGTAGTGGTTATGGCTGTTACTTTACTCAGTGCATTAGCCAAAATGTGAGCTAACTTGTTAGGGCTTGGATTTAATTACCTAAGTTTTAATACTGACACAGCTAAGAGAAGGACATAATGTGCTATAGGCAGTATTAGATAACATAGGTATAAGATATCATTAGCACAGTGTCCAGGTAGCTGATTAATTAGCCAATACTGCTATAAGAATATATTTTTATGTTTTTAAGGGTGCAAATAGTTGTACTGTGTGACCAATGCTATTTTTTGCCCTGCTGCATAGAGTCACTGTCTATGAATCCTTTGGATTGGAAAAATCATCAGTAGTACAGTCAACCAGGCAGCTCAGTGGGTGCATGTCTATACTGTCATACCAGCTACAGTCCCAGAAGACCAAGAGCTCTTTAATATGGAGTACTGAAGCTCTAATCCCACATATGGTGCTATTTATATACACAGCTTTACGCTAACAGCCAGCTAGCCCTTTAATGTCTGCAACAAGAAAAAAAGCAATGGAACAATTCTTACTTTGCATTCTTTATTTAATTCAGTCAATAATAACAACAATATATAACTGTTTTTTTAACAGACCCCATAATTATTTAAATATAGGCCACTACCAAACGGTCGCCCAATCAGCTTGGGTTAAGTTAAAAAAATTTGTTAATGAAATATAGTGACTCTACCAAACGGTTGCACAGAACATTAAAGGGCTAGATGAAAAATAAATACAAATATTTTCGGTTTATTTACACTTCAAGCATAACTTCCTTAGTGGTTACTGTACAATTTGATGCCACTAAGATTGTCACGGTTCATTGGCCAAAGGTGTCATTTAAGTAGCTCACGATATTTCATGTTCCTCTGCATTTAAATGATTACTTCAGCAGGAATTACGCAAGAGACCTGCCCTCACATTATCATTAACATTCCTGTGTAAAGTATCCTTTCTGTGGCAGAGAGACAAGGCATTTTGCAAAAAGGGCACATGGTTGATTGCTTCTACAGGTCATTGATTGAGAATTTCAGCCACAAACTTGTTACCTTGCAAATGCTCCAGCAATTCCCTCTGGGTAAGGAATTTGATCTTCAGAGCCAGCAACCGTAATACCTAACTCAGTACAACAAGGATTAACAGCAAACCTCTCCTGACCCTTAACAGTAAAACGATGTCTTTTATTTTTCACTTCATGAGGTGAACTGGCACGTATGTGTTTAACCAAAACCTATGGAGTATCACAATCTAACTGGATGGGTATGGATTTGAAAGGAAGACTTAAAGTTTTATCTCTCAAATATATATTCCTGCACAGTGAAATTCTTTTTTTGCTTATCCCATCCTTGAGGGTTGGGGTCAGAACAGAGGGTCAGCCATGATGCAGCGCCCCTGGAGCAGGGTGGGTTGAAGGCCTTGCTCAAGGGCCCAGCGGTGGCAGCTTGAACCCAGATCTTCTGGTCAATGTTGAGCTACCACCGCAACTAAATTAAATGAAACACATCAAATGGTTAAATAAAATGTACACAGACTGTCTGTTTTAATAGGAACACTCGTACCTGTGCACACAGCAGCACAACTCATAACATCATGCAGATACATGGTCAATAATTTGGATAATTGCATGAATGTTCCTATTAAAGTTTGGAAATATAACTTGTATGTGTAAATATATGCATCTCAGTCAAATGATTCATTTTCCTTTATTCTTTGTGAAAATTCTTTAGCATGTCCCACTAGATGGTGCACTATTTTGGTTGGTTTTGTACTCACAAAAATGACATAATGGAGAATATCCAGTTTATTTATGAAATACATTATTAAAATGCAAATCAATGCACCCTAGCAGATAATGAACACCCCAAATGCCAGCGCCACAGTCTGAGAATAAAAGAGCATTTCAGACACAGATGTATCGCTGTATTAAATCGACTCTTAAATACGCTGAAGGAAAATATTTATCTATACATGTAAAACTCAGGTCACCAAACATTCTGTTGATGAAAAGGTTTTTATTTACAACATATAATGGATGATACAATACATGTTTTGTACATTATCACAAAATGTGTTTCGATATGAAGCATATACTGTATATCACAATGTACGAATATAGCGTATACTGTATCCATAGTATACATGATCATAAAATGATAGACATTAACCTTTTGATAATGCTTATTTAACACTGTATGGTGAATATGACAATTATTGCATTTCGTAGTGTAAATGTAAATATAAACAATTCATAATAATGATGGATGTTTATATTTAGGACAGATTTTACTAGCACTAGTACACTGAACAAAGAAAAAAGAGCACTCTCAGGATTAACAGAAGACATTAAGGATAAGCGGTCCTTCTGATTATCTGACATTTGTCCTCTAGACATGTTTGATATGAGAGCGCATCAGTTGCTGTGTGTGATCAGTCTATTTTATGTCAAAAGATACTTCCATGTGAGCAATCAGCCTGTGAGAGGGATTCCAGCAGCCGGATAAAGGAGGAATGGAGAAAGTGCTCATGCCTTAGGTGAAAGAGCGTCTCTGCTCCGTATAGTCCACGCTGAGGCACTCGTCCTTGACTGCTCTGTGCTGTTCGCTCTGTGCTTAAAGCTGAAGATAAAGCTAAAGCTGTCTGGATCTCTCCTAATATGGGTACTGCTTCTGTTTCTTGCCGGCAAAGCAGGCCAGCCAGGTGCAGATCAGCATGGCTGTAGCTGCTCCCGCTCCGGTGCAGTAATACGCCCAGCCAATTTCACACGAGCCTACACACACACACACACACACACACACACACACACACACGCATACACACACGCACACACACACACATACACACAAAATAAAAGAGTTAGGGGCAAAAATGACTCCTGATTCCAATTCTTTTAACAAAAACATCCAACATTCTCATTCGTTTTTTGAAAGAATTACAAAACCTCATTCTAAGACCCCGTCATTTCTTAGACAAAACCTCTTTCTACATTTTGTATCTGGAGAGTGTTCCTACAAGATTCAAACCACATGCACCTGCACTTCAAATGTATCTCTGGTGTAAAAAATAAATCAATAAAAAAACCACCACCTTCTTGTGTTGTTACTCATTCTCAGCTATTTATGCATGATTACAGTTACAGAGAACAGGAAAACATTTGTGCATGGGGGTTTTAGTTGCCCTAAAGATACCAACCAGTCTTTATCTGTATACAGTATGGTGTAATGAACTTGGCTGTAGTTTAAAGAAATAGATTTAAGGCCACCTTAAGTGGTTGGATCAATTAAAAACATTTTTCTTTCATTGTCTGTCCCGCTTATCTGATCTATACTCAGGTCACTGGGAGCCAACCCATCATAGGGCACACAAACACACTCATTCACTCACGCAAACACACACTACGGGCAATTTAGAGACTCCAATCAGCCTAGAAGCATGTCTTTGGACTGTGGGAGGAAACTGGAGCACCCGGAGGAAACTTTAAAAAATATCCTGTCAAAAAATCTGACTGTAAATGAATCTACACTATAACTATTTTCGAATTAGTCATCTTACAGGGTGGTTAGAATGTTTTCCTTATGAATGCATGAGACCTTGGTATTAATTTCTCCTTCTTGCAAACATTAAACACATTCAGACATCATGCTGGAATTTTTCTGACCCCACCTTCAGCTCTAGTCCCTAAGAATTAATCATGGCCCTGATCTTAATTCACAATAGATCCAAGAGTGAGAAGTTTAATTCTCCTGGCATAAAAGATTTTTTTTTTTTTTTTTTCAGAAATGTGTACACTGTAGTACATACAAATATGGTACTTATATCTTCCCAGTAAGGCTTGTAAGACTGGTCTTATTGATTTTAGAGGAGCAAACAACGAAAGACCATTCACATTCTTAAAGTGTCACTCCCTGGTGTGAAGCAGAGCCAGCCATGCATCACACAGAGGAACTAAACCCCAGTGAAACTCATTTAAAGGGCCAAACTGAAGAAGGATGCAGATCCAGGATTAAACGCATACTTTGTCTTTCTCACAAGCTTCAAAATTCTGCATCTGGAGTTAAAGATTGTCTTGAGTGATTCCAGAAAAATTTCCGGAGCATTCACATTTCTCCAGGAAATTCTCAAACAATCCCTCGATAACACACTGCGTCGTCTGTCTGTTGAACTACGCCTACACGCTTTTTGCTGCGGTGTTGTTTATAATGTTGAAATATTCTAAGATGACAAACAAACCAGGCATTGGCCTTTAACAACCTCTATTTCCACAGATATCATTTTTCATGGCGGTCTCTTACAGAGGAGTTATAACTGAATACAAAATAGACAGAAAATAAACAGGAAAAACATTCTCTCAAAGACAGGAGCGGAGGTTTTTTTTTAGCTAACCTTGCATAATTTGTTGGAAAATACAATAATGTTTTCCTCTTGTCTCATGATATACAGTATAATAATATGCAATATCTCAAAGAAGAGGTGGACAGTCGATTTAGTTTCAACACAGAGAGAAAAATCAGTTAGCATACCATCTCTGTAGGCTCTTTTTGATTTCTTTGAATCTCGTAGCTTCCGTGATCTCAATTCATTATTCTGAGTGACTGAATTTCTTTTGCCTTTCCTTTTAACAGCTATGGCTTTTTCATACTAGAAGAACCTTTAGAAACTGAGCACTTTATTTAAAGGTCAGACTTGGACATTTGTTCTGTGCTGCACATTTGTCTCTATGTGCTGTAATATGATGAACAGCACCTGTGCTTTGGGCTCACACTCAACGTTTTCCCCTGAGAAAGGTTTATATTTATGAAGCTGTGAACAATGAATGAAGCAAAAAGATGACTACAGAGTACCATTTATTTCATCTGCCTCGGTGCTTTAGATGTTTCAGCAAAAAAAAAAAAAAAAAAATTGCATTGTGGTCACATGATCATATGGACAATAATCATATATCACATATGCAGAGAGAAAAAAACGTAACAAATCTAAATCAGTGATGGTTTATTTATTTGTGGAAAGTGGAACATATTGTACTGAATGCTTTAACACCATAATTCCCATTTAAGACTTGCTGACAGCGTGCTTATTGCACATTTTTCTGCTGGATTACACACTTTTTTGCTTAAAGTCTACACAAAAGTGAGTCTCAACTGGGGCATTAAGTTCGACTGCCTGTAGCATTCATGCACAGTGAGTAAACTAGACTGTAATGGCTACTTATGCATTCACAGTTAGATTATAGAGAGCCTGAAGGAATAATTCAGATGGACAAAAAAAAAAAAAACCTACAACAGAACAAGTGCGGAAGCAGAGGCATGCTCGAGAGTTTATGAATGCAGGCGAAGCCGTAGAAGTTAAATTGTAAGGATTGCACACCGGCAGGGAATTGGATAAACAGTGTTGCAGTGATTGGTCTCGGGGGGTTAAAAAAAGGAGATACGAGTGCCTCAAGAGAGAGCCAACCGGCGCAGAGCTGTGTAAAAGCATAAAAGCAATGAAATGTGAAAGTATGACTAAATATAAAGCACCTTTTGAGCCCGCCTCCAGCTTACTCATAGTTGACTCAAACCATTGCAGATAAAAGTTCTTGTAGTAGTGTTCCTCACAGGAAAGTCCATATAAGATGCTCCATCACCACAGACATGGATAAACTGGACTTAAAAACTACACAAACTTTTTCCATGCCTCAAGTATCATCTGCCACATAGCTCCAAGAATGCTTCTGAGTCATCCAGAGATCCCACCTGACTTTCCAGGTCTGAAAATGCAAGTAAATTAGTTGTTTTAAGCCCACCTCCAACTTTCTCATAGTCGACTCAAACCATTGCCGCTAAAGGTTTGTGGTACTGTTTGTCCTGCAGGAATGTCTGCATGAGGTGCTCCAACACCCATTTTGCTTCTCATATTGATGAAGTCTGGGTTTTAGAAAGTCCCTAAACTTTTCCCATGTCACAAGTGGATCTCGGCCAGCAGTGAAAACTCTTCCTCGGTTTTTCCTGGGTTTCGGCACCAGTGGAACACTTCCAAGGTTCGGAAGGAAACAAGGAAACTGGAAGCAGGCTCCAAAGTGGCCTTCCTCTTTTAATCTTGTATTTTAGTGGTTTTATTTTCTACACACGGCTATTTGCTGGTTGGCGCTCTCTCTCATGAGGCACACATCTTTCTCTGGAAAAATATGTGCAGGCTATGGAACGTATGATATCACAAGGACAAAAGCTTGACAATAACACAGACACAGCAACCAGAATTTAAATAGGGATGCTTATTAAAAGTAACACAGAACAGGTGTGAGCGGTCAGTCGGCTCATGTGATGTGCTTGGGCTGATGGGTAATGGAGTTCAGCTCTGATTTTAGTGTAACCATGACAACTAAGGATACAATGGCTAATCAAAGTCCATCAAAGGACAGGTGACGACCAGATGGCCGAGTTTAAGTGTGTGTGTGTGTGTGTGTGTGTGTGTGTGTGTGTAAAATCTATTTTCTCAAACCACTGTTTATGTCACTGCCCTGAATATTCACTTTTCACATGTGGAAGCTCTTTTGTCAGCATGTGACAGTTATATGGGCAGCTCAAAAACAGCAAATCTCACAGAAGACAGTTTAATATTGCTCAATATAAATTGAATTGAGTTGAGAAAATCCAATTTCAGTCAGATTTCTTATTATTATGCATTTGTATTAGCTCGGCTTAGCCGAGCTTTACTTCTAAATACTTCCCTTAGCTCTGTGAGATCAAATATCTCACACACAATCCAGAAGTGTCCTCACTGGAGAATTAAAGATTAATGTTTGCTGCAATATACACGAGGTTCAAATCTCCAGCTAACAGTTCACTGAGGTTTACAGAACAATTTCTGAATATTACAGAATTTGGGCTCTCTGGGTACACTGTGAACGTTTTAACTCATGTTTATGAATATCACACCACCACTGCATCATTTCTATTTGTAGATATTTTACCATGAACAATCCCATAGTGTCATGGTGCATTCAAATGGAGCCATGATTTTGGAAACACCCCCCAATTGTGCTACGTGCCACTTCTGAAGCTCTGTAAGCTTTGAATGTTGTGAAGCAAATCATAAAATTGAGCGGGTATAAAATGGAAGGCAGATGCCTTTATGCCCCGATGCCAATGCTGCCTCATGGGTTCGTGTCTTAGAAGGCAGCACTTTATTAGTTATGAAATTTAGTTTGAGATATGCTTGAAAGGTAGCATATGCCACAAAGTTGCCTGAATATATGCATAGGCTTATATTCTATGAGCTCAAAAACATGTTCATAGGCTATATGGAATAAAGTCCAGTTTTGTATAATAGAACAAATATATTATGTGATCAGCCATGTAAGCTATTTCGAGTCAGATATAACTTGCATTCCTCTACTGATTTTTCCACAGCTGACATACAGGATTACTTTAAATGATAAATGTGCTATACCCATCCTTTAAACACGGTAAGCTCTAGCAGGCAGCAATTCTATGCAAACATCTGACTGGGACTTGACTAGACGGCTTCTTCTACCGTTTTCAGTCACACCATATTTTCAGAGCGTTGCAGCAACATTATATTTGTAACACTGCAGCCTACATTCCGTCAAATGCATTACCGAACCTCTTGATAACATTCTGTGTTAGCTGGCACCTGCTAAGTGTTGCTAGCAGTAGTAACGTAAAAGGATTATTCATGCCATTGCTCCGGCATGAAGACAATGCACTTGCTGTGACTAATGAATTTCCTTTCAAATGATAGTTAGTTAGACTTACCCAGTTCAAACTGGTCTGAGCGGTTGTCACATGTCTGTTTGACCTCCTCACTGTCCCAGCCGAGAGGGTACAGGGCACATCCCGAGCCAATGAGAAGACCTGCAGAGAAGACACATAAATACCATTAAGTTTGTTTTTTTAAAATAAATGTCATGTTAAACAATGTCTCCCTCTCTCATTCAATTAAACGGTACTCTTCTCAGGAGTCTTAATGGAACAAAATCACCGCTACTGGGAGGTTTCTTTAGTGTACTCAGTAAGAGACGAGTTAAAAATATTGGTCTTGAGAAGGCACCATATATCCTGATGATTAATCTTTTCATGTGGAGGGCTCTTTGACAGTGTGTATTAGTTACATGAGCACATAAAAACTGATAAATTAAAATAAAAACTAATTTCAGTGCTGCTGAACATGACAAAAGAAGAGAGTTAGGGGGAATTAGACTATCTATAGCAATTCCTTTCTGTAGTCTAGGCATGGTGATGAAGTCAGCAAACACTTTGAATGTATAATGTGGCAGCTGCTTAAGCTGCTTTGTGGCAGTAAGTGATATTAAAAGTAATCTAAAAGACCTCATTTGAACCCCAGTCCCCCTTGCAGCCTCATTTCTGGTGTCACAAGAGGATTCTTGCTGCTCTTTGCATTTTTCTATTCACTGGGTCTCAGCACCGAGCTGCAAGGTCAGTTCTGGATGGATATTAGCCCTCAGTGCTCCGGCTGAGGGCTTTGCTGTCACATGAGGTTAATCCCTTCCAATTTGCCTCTTGCTCGCCTATCAGTTTTGGGCCAGTCATGGAGAGAGCGAGACATGCTTAGGCCCAACCCTGGGTAACCTTTCTGCATGGCGGCGCAGAGAGAGATAAGGGGAATAAATCAATCCCCACACAAGTCTATCATGTGCCTCAGAAATGAGGAAAGGCAGATACATTCATTATAGCCACACTCCACTAAAAAGCATATCAACACTCGACAGCTTTCTTACTTAAACGCACTGGCACTTAACAGGGAATATACAGGACGCATAAAGTAGTTGTTAAAAGACTGCACAGAAGGGTTCACAGCAGGATATATAACGAGAATGGAAAGGATCCTCAGATTTGCTCGTGTGCAGAGAGGCATGGTGAACATGTTGTTCAATGGTGTTAGCATTTATTTGCACCTAATAAGGCACTCACAGCCTTCCTCAGCCTCCACAGGATTGCGCTGTATGGAGAATTTCTTAATTAGACTTTAATGAAAAATATCACCTAAGTGTTGGAGCTGATGATCATAAAGAGAATGCCTTGTGTGAGCAGCAAACTGATAATCATGCAGTAATTGCAACGCTGTCAGGTGTTGCCATTCCCAGCACAACAATTCCTGCTTTTTTATAGCACATGGTTTTGTTTAGGTATCCATGTGTCTTTGTTACTGCTTCGGTCTCATCACTGGCTCGTTGCCCTATCGTGCTCAGCTTATTATTGTGTTCATTGCATGCATGACTTTTCCCTATGCCTACAATTATCTTGTCTGTTCCTATGGACATGGATTGACCTAAAACGTACTCACACTTCTGTCAAGGTCTTTTAATCATTTAATCAGAAACGCAACTTCACAAACACTAGGCAATTCTAACTCTAAGTCAAATGATATGGATGTCTGTTTATATGCAGCGCATTCAGATCTCTTTCTCTTGACTCAATGTCCTAGTTTTGAAGTGTGGGTGGGTTTCTATCACAGTGAAACACTCAGAAGATGAGACCTAAAATATGCTGCATCAAAAGCTTCCGGGATTCTCCGATGGTCACTATTAAAATTACACTGTTGAAAATTTTCCTGCATAAATTGGAGCTTATATAATCTTCTGGTGCCTGTCATAAACAACTGAGAGAATGCATAAGTTTGAAGCCATATTGAGAACGCAATATATTAATTCTAAATTATAAAAAAAACCCTCATGAATTCTCTTTCAAGTCGTCAGTAATGTCAACAGATAAAGAGGCGTGTAATCAGCTTGAAATGTCCTGTGGTGTTGAAAAAGCAGAAACAAAAGAAGGATAGCTTTTCTTCTCTCTATAGCTTTGGCAAAAGCAAACGTTCATTTTGTTAAAGCTCATAGTTCTAAAGTACAACAACTATTTGCGCAGAATTAGATTATTTAAGAACTGCAAGGTGTTGTAGCCCACAACTGTAAGCCAACTTTGTTTCGATGACAAAGCCAGAGCAAATAATCACAAGTATGTACATGTAGTCAAGCCTTAATTGCCTCATGAACACTAACACATAATCCACAACTAACAGACACAGGACAACCGGTGAATACATCTAGTGCATAAGTTATGACATGCACTCTTTTTCAATTCATTTCCCTCATTATAAACAGCTGGATGACAGAATATAAGGGAAGCAGGTGGCTGCAGTCTCCAGCGATCATTCAACTGAAGTACAGCTTCACTCTTTTATCTTCCTCCTCTCTGTTCTCTCTCTTCATGTGCATGCTCTATTCATCAAACCTTTAGCAAAAGCATATTATCAGCTCCAACAAGCATAGAACTTGTAGCAGATGTTGGATGTTGACGATCCTGCACATTCGTACGTTCCTACACAAAAACATAATGAAGGTCCACTGAAAAGCTCATCTGGGTCTGGAACAAAAAAACTTTTTTCAAAGAGGAAACACTATTATGTAACTATAACAGAGAACTATTTATTTTTTGTTGTTGGTGTTGGATCTGAAGAGATGGTCATTCTTCCAAAAAAATAAAAATAAAAAAACAATTTTTTTTTTTTTAGCATTTTTCATACTGAACTGCGATTCTGAGCCAGGCCAGTAGTTTTCCCACAGAATTGGGTTAAATCTGACTTGCTGTCATGATTTAATTTGAACATCTTGCATACGTTAGAATAATCATATCAAAACTTTGCAATTCAATTATATAAAGACTTGGCTATTCAGTCTTTCGCCTAACAAACAGATGGGTGACAAATTGCCAGAAAAACGAATATGATATGGTTTCGTACGATGATCACAGCCACCATGAGCCACGAGAACAGCTTCAGTGCACTGATTAGGACAATTTTACTATTCTTCCGAAGCATTTTCTCCCAGCTGGTGTCTTGATAGTGGCAGTGGAGAGCATAGTCTAACACAGTGGTGTCCAATCTTATTCGGAAAGGGCCGGTGTGTGTGTGTGTGTGTGTGCAGGTTTTCATAACAATCAAGCAGAAGTCACAGCTGATTCCACCTGTTCAGTTGATCTTGGCTTTCAGAAGACTTCAGCTGTGACTTATGCTTGGTTGGAATGATCAACCTGCAACCTGCCCTTTCCTGATAAGATTGGACTAACAAGTGACTTCAAACTCTCCTGTAGTTGTTCAGCTGGCTAAAGATCTGGTGATTATGAAGGTCACAGCATATGATTTACATTATCTTTATATTCATGAAACCATTTAAGTGAACCCTCATGCCCTGCACATGGGGTGGAGTCATCCTGGAAGAGATAGCTCCCATCAGGATAGAAATGTTTCATTATAGGGTTTAGGTGAACGGTCAGAATGATTTGTATTGCTTTTACAGTAACTCTTTTCCCTAAAGAGTGTCAGACTATTAGAGCGGAGCACAGAGAAATGTAGCGAGTGTGGCTAATTTAGAACCACTGATGAAACATATCCAAATTCTATTAGCAGGTGTTTGTTCATACAAACATATCATGAGCATGAGTTGCAGACTGCTTTTCGCCATGTGGCCTCTCATTGCTCATTCCTTTGCTTTTCATTAGGTATTCTGCATGTTTAATCTCATCCTCCACACTCCCTATGTGGGATATTGAGAGCCCGAGCTTGGGTGGCGGAGAGGGTGGGTGAGGATTACTAAGAATGGAAATGGCAACTGCAGATATGCCAAGATGCCAAGGGGGCAGACTTACGAATGACAGCTTGAGCTTGGAGGCATCCCTCCTTAATGTGTTTCCACATTATAAAAGCTATTTTAGAAATTTGTCTACAGTGATAAATATACTTTAGGTTGTTAGGGATGAATGTGTCAGATTTGATGAGCACCAAAGGGGACTGAGGCAGATTTATTAATCTTTATTCTTATTACTCTTACTTCCACGTGGACACTACTTTAGAGCTTTTGGAAAAGTAACACTTGTTTTGTAGATCAATCCATGTCAAATTAGTAGAACTGAAGTTAATTCCGGTTAACTTGATGTTCCGGGAATACAGCACTGAGCAAAGAAGTGCAAAGCATTTAATGACTGGATCACAGTACATCAAGTTATCCTGGAAGAGAGCCATCAAATCCAGCTGGAAACCTTTAATGCAACAAAGTAGTCAGATGTTCAGATCACAGGACAGATGACAAAATATTAATTACTGCTCTCTACAACATGGAATCTGGTGTCCTGGATGTTTAATACCAGGAAGGATGACACACTCAGAACATAATGGCTGGTTACAGTTGTTAAAATATAGATGAAGACACAATTCTTTAGTAATTATTACAACAATTATTACGCAAAATGAATATTATTCCCCATGTGGTAGTAGGTTTGGATGGTCCCAAAGCAGGAAAGTTTATTAAATGTTTTCTCCAGATTGCTGTGTTTCTGGTGGTGTATGGATCATCTATATAGTTTACATCTTGCTACAAAACCCGCACTTTAAATGTTGAAGTAATGCATTGGTTTAATATTCCTACAAGTATCTTTCACTTTATGGGCCATTAACCATTTTAGTTTAGCACCAGAATTCATAATAAAAAGTTTTTTCCCCCAAGCTTAAAGAATCAATATTTAAACATTCAATACAGGAAATGATTCTTTAGCTCATTACAAAGCCAAAAACAATGGTTAAGCATTTATCCATCATAGACGCGTCTGTTAAAAGGAGTTAAAAGGAGGGGGTTCTTTTATATTTACATTGCTTTAAAGAATATTTTCCATTTAGCACCATAAAGTCTTTTCCATTTTGCCCTGATAAAAACCTAGAACAGACGGTTTTACTTTCAGTAAACACTGGGATTGTATATTATTTATATTATCATGCATAGAAATGTGTAAATGTTATAGACACAGCATTTGAGATTGTAATCTTTCTAGATCCCTTAAGGTGTCATCAGAAAATGATGTCAATCGAACCTCTATTTACTGAAGAAGCCTGACTTAACAAAAAAGAAGCCTGACCAGTTAAAAATAAATTTGCTGTAGTGTTTATCATGCCACTCATCGACACACCTGACAACAGATTTGCAACAATTACACAACTAAAACTAAAAACAGCACAGTGAGGGCTTTTGACAATTGTGAAGAGGTGCATCTGCTTTCACCACTGCAGTCATAGGAACGGAAATCGGCTCGAGCCACTACAAACCCACAAGCCTACAACTTCAGGAAAACTCTTGAGCTTCTGCTTATGAAACAAACCTTTTTTTTTTTTTACTGTAAAAACTATAATAGCACACACAATGTCCTCGTAACAATCTGATGCAAAGCCGGTGCAAGGACAATGCCTTAACAGAAATTAGAAAAGTGTAAGTGAGATATATATAGTTGCAGGCTGTGTATGAGATTTGCAGAGCTAGCATTTTCTTTATAACATATGGAATATGTGACCCACTAATACTATTATGTAATTACTATTAATTCTGTAGGCTAATCAGAGGAATCAGCATATGCTATACGATGTTACCTCATCTTTTGGCATTCTATAACTTATTGTAGTATGTGGTATTTTATCTAACTCTAAAGATTTTGGCATTGTAACCAGAACCTTGTCTGGCAAACCATCTACATCCATCCTACTACTCTCCATACCCACATTAACATATCCTCAATGTTCAATACCATTTACAGACACTACATTATCTTTCACAGAGAGTATGACCTGGTCTACCACCAAATCATCCTTTCTCCTCCATTAGTGTTCAATATGCAGCCATGAGTGGACCCTGATGAGCACTTGTCGGTGTTTGCTGCTTCCTCTGACTCTTGTTGATTGTCCTACAGCTACTCATTCAGTCTAGTCTGAGAGCATTATGTGTACTTACAAGTAATTAAAGATTTAAGATGCACACTTCATACACCGAGGAAGTTGTGGAGTTTAACAAAACGTCCGGTGAGGCAGAAACCCATTTGTAACCTTTAACACTTAAAGGAGATACTTTTACTATGGAGAATTAAACAGATATTAGCCATTTTCTTTACTTTGTGGTGTATATATATATATATATATATTATAATCTAAATAATGTAATGGTTTAGAGAATTCACAATGGTAATAAAACATTAATTGCTCAGAGTGTTGTAGGAAAATAATCAATGAATGTGCAGTGTGGAGTGATAAAGTGTTTTATTCCTCTTACACTACAGCAAGTTACTTTTATCCATTTGTTGTTACAATTAAAATCATGCAACGTCTGTGAAATAAGTAAGATCCTGTTATCGCGATCATAGTAGCAAGCTACTATGTATTACCAAGCATACAGCTTGTAATGTCACTGAGAAACTGCAAAGTTCGCTGTCCTGAAAACACTCATTTGAGAAAAGATTACAGCTTTACTTCTGGCTTTTACGAGGCAGTAACACTGGAGACTCCTTTTCCAAAATGCTAAATATACTTCACATATACACATACACAATGTTGTGTTTATGTGGTGCAGGCAGATCCCAGTGTAATTTTATTACTACAGAAGTGATAATATTTTAAAAATAGAAAAGGAATCAGCACGTGTTTCCTTCTGACCAATCAGAATTGAGAATTCAACCACGCTGTGATATAACAGCTTTTAAAAGCTCAGCTATATACAGTAGCCGCTACATCTGACTATGAGTGATGGCATAAAAGTAAAATTAGAATGTCACGGTACACCACAAGAAATAAAACATGAACGACTGGTCTATGTTTATCCATGTTAAAATGTTTAGTGAGTGAGCTCCAGCCCAGTAATTGAAGGTTCACACAAACAATGTAAAATTCTTTCGTGTTATGAAAGCAAGGTCATGTCACTATTCTGAGGCGCTCATTTTTTTGTCATCTCTTCCCTGGTTTCATCAGTGGGGTTTCTGGAATTCTGTGTCCCCTGCACTCTTGGCTTTCATTCGTATTCTCAATTAGCATTCAAATGGGCGGAGAAAGGAGAGGAGAGAGAGAGAGAGAGAGAGAGAGAGAGAGGGGAAAAATAATGACTGGCTGGGTTATTCAGTGGAGAATGGGTGACATGAATAGGTCTGGAGGCCGTTTTAAAAGAGTATCCCATCATTCTTGGACTTGGAGGACGAAGGGTTAGGGGGGAAAAGAAGAGGAGTTGTGAAAACAGTGCACCAAAGTGCACTGGAGTGAGGGAACCTTTTGGACAAGATTTGTCTCTTATAGAAGCAAAAGAAGGAGAGAAAGGATGGGGGTCAGAAGAATGGAGATTGAGGGAGGAAAGTGAGAACAAGTGAATTGTTCATTCAAGAACATTCTTAATATCTTGATCGAAAACTTTCTGTTTATATTCATTCGGTAAGATTGAAATAATTCGGTAATATTGTTTGGTGAGTAATAGTGGCATTTTTATTTATTGTTCAGAATGACCCTATACCATTATTTGTCCTAACACCCAAATAAAAAAGACCAAATACTTTTAGATTTTGATTTTCTGAACCTTTTATTTCTTCACAAAGTTCTTAACTGGCCTCCTGCTTTCCTGCAAATGTTCCATACAGAATTCAAACAGGATCAGAGGATTCCTTGTAGGAGCTTTATTTCAGGGTGAGGGAATCCAAAGAAAAGGATCTATAGCATTAGTATTTGAGACTGGAGAAACTTTCATGGGAAAGTCAGAATGTGGATAAGAATGAATGGAAATCCAAAGGAAAACATTTCTTTTGAAATTAAGACAGAGAACAAACATCATTTCACACCATTCAGATTTGATCATCGTCTGAAATTAAGAGTGAGTAATTAGTAGGCACTGCAGCTTCACAGCTCCAGGGTCCACGGTTTGATCCTGAGTTCTGGTTGCAGTCTGTGTGGAGTTTCTACACATGTTTCTCCCCAAATCCACCTTCTCTAGTTTCCTCCAAAAAATGCCAGTAGGTGGTTTGCCTCAACTAAATTGCCCTGAGGTGTGTGTGTGTGTGTGTGTGTGTACACTGTGCCTTGCAAATGAAGTGCCATCTCATCTCATCCATGGTGTATTCCTGCCTCATAAAGTACTGTCCAGGGATTGTCTCTGTATTCGCCACAGTGCTGAATCTGATTAAAGGATTTTAGATGAAAGGGTAACGACTAACAACAACAAAGATGTTATCTGCATCTAACCACAAGAAAACTAAACATGTTTCAGCCCTTCGTAAAAAAGCCAAATTTAGTTTAAAATCATATATATTTTACCAGGCAAAGGCCTTCTGAAGGCCAAGGTGAAAGCACTAAATTTAGAGCCTGTAAATATTCTTTAATTGTAGGCAAACCTTCCCATCCAAATTTAGCATCATCTCAGGTGATGATTATGATCAGAATTATCATCAGTACTTATCCGAAAGCAGAAATAAGCTTATTAATGCCTGAGGACAGCTCTACTTCCAAATGCAGTAATAAGACATTTTGTAAAGTTGAACTAGAAATGACATGCACTTGCCAGGTACAAGTCATTCACAATGCTTGTGGTCAACCTTCAACGTCTACCTGTCATCCAAACCAAAATGGCCACAACTGGTCATCTGGAAGCTGATTACAGGGTTATATGACATGTAAACTATTCGTCCCACAGGACCAATTCCAAGACAATTTTGACATAAAAAGGAAAACAAGCAATCAAAATGCTGATACTGGACTATTACTTATGATTGATCATTTTATGATAGTAGCTAGAAATGTTAGATAGAAATACATTCTATGTTACACTGCTGGTCATTTCTGTTGAACAATAGCAGGGCCAATTCCCGTGGGAGAGATCTCCAGAACTCTGTGACAAGGATGATTTTTGTTCCTTGTCTGAATAGCGGTCATGTCAGGGGCTGACCTCACGCACCCTGACCCACTTTTGTCCCACTGATCTCAGAGGCCTCCATTTAACAGCCACTGATTAGATACATAATAAACGATGTATGTTGATAATAAATTAAAATATCAACTATTTGATTGGTAACAGAATCATTCATTCATTCATCTTTAGCAAGCACTTAGGTCTGGATAGAGGTTGTGATGAATCCAGAACTATTCCTAAGAACACTAGACAGAGCAATAGAAGTCTCACACTGAGAAAAGATTTAATATTTCAAAACCCTTTTCCGGTTGTTTAAATTCCCCTATAGGCTCTCTGTTTTTCAATGGGACACATGATTCACGGTCCTCTTTCTTAAAATGACTTTTTTGAAATAGTTTAGTATGAAAACCTCCATCACAGACACCTAAACATTCATCCAGTCAGTTTCTGGAACCTATCCCAGGAACCCTGGGACTGAGGCTGTCTAAACACAACACCAGTCCTTCACAGAGCATCATACACACATACATACTCATTCATGCTTGAGGCAATTTAGAGCAACATGTTTTCGGGAGGTGGGAGGAAACTGAACCCTTGCAGACAAGAGAATAACATGGAGCTGTGAGGCAATACTTGCCACCTACCTATCTAGGCTTATTGCTGAGAAAGCCATCATAATGGATTCAACTCACATTCCTGAAGATTACCAAACTAACAATTTCTGTGCTTGACTTTGGTAGAATGTAGAATAAGTAAAGGATGGCTTTGACAGAAACTGCATAATTACAGAGTGATGTTCATGTCAAATGTTCATTTCTATAATCCTACCTTTAAAAAAAAAAATACATAGACATCCAGCCTCTTTGTTAAACCGCTGCAAGGACCCCCCGAGCATGACATAGCTTAGACAACATGTGTGTGACTTTGCTATTAAGCCAGTTAAGCATTCTTTGATGCGTGAGGATTTTTACAATGAATATGACAGCTGCCAGTGATTTTGACTGAAAATCTTACAACAGTGTGCAGTGAAGCGATGCACTTTCCTCACTTGCCCCTCTCAATGATTAAATGCACTGTGCATACATTACTAAATAAAATTCACACTGTCAGTTACCACCAATTTAAAGGAGTTCTGTTCAGGTGCATTATTAGAAACGGTTGCATTATTGATGCAGAGGGCATACAGCAGACAGTGCAGTTTGAGTATGCATAGAGAAAGAAAAACGCTTATACTCCAAAAAACATTATTGTGCACACTTTAGACAGATTCAGGATCTACCCTGACCCGAAAAAAAAGGGGTTACTGAAGGTCTGATAGTTTGGTTTTTCATGATCAATGTGTAAATGTAAAAAAAATATTTTACACAATATACCAGCCTCATTGCTGGAGGTCTTAGTGATGCAAGTAATTTAGGCAGAGAGGCGATTATTCATTTTCTCAGACCTGGGGAAGTGTTTTCCCCAGATTTGTCTTAAAGTTTATACTAGAACACACCTGAGAAGGAAACAGAGCAACGCCCTTATTATGCCCAAGCAGCAATATTTCCTTCTGTGTTCATCATTTATCTGTATATATGAAATTGTTGGTGAAGTTGCTGAACAATGCACAGACACAAATATTTTCTAAGTTATCTTTGTGGAGCAAAGCAGAGATATTTCCAGTATCTATCATATTCAGTTTACTAGCATAACATAATGCACTGAAACAGCTATAGCTCTATATCTGAAAAATGTAAAAATGTAATTTCCACCCAATTAAACTTAAGTCTAGGAAAAAAAAATCCTTCCAACGTCATATCTCCTCCTGTTTATTTTTTTCTGCTGTTTTTTTTGTATATGTATTAGCTCTATGGTTCATGATTGACAGCAGGTTTTTTGGCTTCATCAAAATACACTTGCAGGCTTTCACTTGGAATACAAGTGAATCATTCTCTGTCCTTTTGCCAAACTGAAAACATGTTAACCTGAAATTTCAAAAAATCGTGAGGTTCAGAGAATGAGGTGTGACAGTAGAAAAACGGCACTGCTGGCAGAAGGTGACAGGATTAGCTAAAGGAAACCCCCCGATGAAATCAGCATTAATTTTACAACTGCATGCATCAAACATGGAGAACTGTCAAACATGCCACATTCAACTTACTGTCCATTAAAGTTGTGAAACTTCACATTCTAGAATATTTTAAAACTAATTTTAGTTGTAACCGGAATGTTACGAGCTTAAGATTGCTGTTGATGTCAATATTTCCAACTGAGATGAGCTGCAAAGAAAACACTATACAGAATCCACATTCAATTCCAATTTTTTGTTTGTGTAGCACTTTCAACAATAGACACTGTTACAAAGCAGCTTTGCAAAAATGCAGATTGAGATTTAGGTCCTAATGAGCGAGCTAGAGGAGGCAGTGGCAAGAAAAAACAAAACAAAACTGTGACAAAACGAGTAAGAAACCTTTAGTCTACAGTATCTGTGTGAAATCAGCCTCTGAAATGGTGAGTCATAAACTTTACTGAATCTTTCAAAAATACCCTAAATCCATGTGCACCGACATCAGAAATATTTATAACTGTGAGTTTACTGTAGATGAGGCACAGCACAAGGGTGAAAACTGACCATTTGCTTTATTATGGCAAAATCCATGAAAAGTCATGGTAGGGGTCAGAACACTGGTGGACAAGGTGATTGAGAAAGGATGTTAAAAATATTGAAGCATGGGTCAGTGAACTTGAAAACAAAGCTCGGTCGAAATAACCAATCAAGGAGAGACACAGAACAGGTGATCACATAAAGATAATCAACAGGGTGGTGACATGGCTCAAAACAAAACAAAACAAAACAAAACAAAACAAAACAAAACAAAACAAAACAAAACAAAACAAAACAAAACAAAACAAAACAAAACAAAACAAAACAAAACAAAACAAAACAAAACAAAACAAAACAAAACAAAACAAAACAACAGGTGCCTCTTGTTGCATTCTAAATCACACTGTAGGCTGAAGGGGGGAAAATTTGTGACAGATTCATAAATTCCACCCGTCTATATACAGTTATCTTCCCTCAAGCGACAAAAACATCATCAGGGACATAAAAACTATCTGAACAGCACAATACCACTTCCAGTTGAGAAGTGGACTGCAGACATAATCAACAGTCTGACGACTCGCTCAATATATGCAGTAACGTAATGGAAAAAATCTCACCATCACTCCAAGTAATACTCAGAGACACAATATTTAAATATTTCCGACAATCCAGGACTCGCTTTTATAATCGTTGAGAGCTCTATATATCTGTGAGTAAGTATGAAGGGATGATCCAGAAAACTTTTTAGTATTCTTGTCACTTATAGACAAACTGACACATACTTGATTATCTGCCTGTGCTGTTCTTTCTTCTCAGAAACCCAGTGGCCTTCTGCTGACGCCGTGACATCTCTGAGCCCACCAGTCGAAACAGCTAATTAATCCCGCTGCAGATTGAGCCTTGCAGAATGCTGGAAGGTAAACCCCTCCCACTTCTTCAATACCAAACTGTGCTCGGCTGCTGACAACTCCTCTGATAAGGCATTCAGCCGGGATCAGCGCGCCATTACACTACATCCTCACAAAGTTCTCCCATCAGCTTAACAGCCAGAAAAATCCAATGTGAACTAACGCATCCTTACAGCTCAGTACAGCTAGAGTGTGAGAAGCTGATGACTTTGCCTTTAAAAAGATGGAGCAATTTCTTGAGTGTACTACATGTTCTGCATTTGAAGGTATAGTCAGCCATTTTGGAATTGGAGACTCAAATACAAATTCAGTGCAGTATGTGCTGTGGGGTGTGAGATCAGGATCCAGATGTGCACAGCTGATACAGACATAATCCAGAATTATATATGCAATGTATACATCCTGTGACTGTAGCCAAGGTGGTTCTACATATGTATGGACCCAGGAGTGTGAATATTTATGCAACCACAAAGGTCTACTCTCTTCCTTTTTAATTAACAAAATCAAAATCTCAGTTAGGTCCATGATAATTCCACTAAAAAAGTGAAAGGTCCAAGGGGTGGTGAATACTTAGGCAAAGTCCTGTAGCTGGATATTTTCCTGTTTATTATATTTATGTTACAGTATGATATCCACCCAAATGCTTTATATCCATCAATACTCACTGCCTTTCAGTGGCTCTGAGACATTACAAAACAAAACTGACTCTTACCTAAGGTATCACCCTCCCACATCTGGAACAATACTTTAATTCAGTACAGAGTGCAGGAAAATTGTGCACAAAACATCTGGATATAATTTAGTTCCCCCAAAATCATGGGAAAAGAAAGGAGAAATTAATTCACATAGAAGCATACCAGAGCCAAAGCAAGTGAAAAGACTCCCTAGGTAACAGTAACTGCCTGCAGTTTCAATACAATTATGTTAAGCTATCTTATCCTAACTGAAAGCCAGATGCTGAAAACAAGTGTTTCGAATTCTCATGACTCATTTTATCCCCTGTAAAATGTTCAACCAGCATTAGATCATTTGGTAGAAATGATAAATTCAGTCTTTCTGCTTTAGGCCACCGTTCTACAAAAGGCACACTGTTCTGTCTGTGACTGCATTTGGACCTGATGCAAGATACATGACATGATGTTTTTGTTTCAGATAATGAATGGACTGAAGAAGTAGTGAAGTGGTTTTGCATAGAATTTTATCTGTAAGTCACAATCCAGAATTGAGGCTTTAATCACAACAGCCACAAACCACAACTGTGGTTTATACTTCAATGTGCTGAAATGAATGATATACGAAAATTTGCCAAAGGGATTAAAGCCAGTTCTGACAGACAGAATAAATACTGTTTGGGGACTGATGAGATCTTTGTGTGGGTACATTTTGTAGGCTGAGTCAGTTATCAAGTTGATGAGATATGAGATTTAATGTTATGTCGGCTGTACTGAGCCAGTGACTATATTGAGTAGATAGTGAAGATATAAAAATCTGTCTAGTGAAAATGAATTTGCATCAAAGCGTGACCAATGTGGCTAGAAGCAGTAGACCTTTCATCACTTTTGACCTTGTGTGTGTGTGTGGCAGGCATGCCTTTAGTTTCTGAGCTGATTAATGCAGTGGTCTGTTTCATCCAGACCAGAGAAGCACTTGTGGATACAGCAAATGACTTAACATAATGGAAGCATCAAATGATTACAGGATTCTTTTAAATGTGCATATATTGTGTGTGTGTGTGTGTGTGTGCACGCATGGGTGTGTGAACACGTTTGCTTCGACCCCCAACTTTCCCACTCACAGATCTCATCAATATTCCATGCATTCATTAGCACATGCTCAAATCTGTGACAGCATACAGCCCCCAGCCCTATAGTGCACACACACACACACACAAGGAAAGTCCAAGATCACCCCCTTTTAAATAAGTGAGAACAATAGGAGCTGCCGACACACACACACACACACCCACACTAACACACACACACACATTTGCAAATCCCCCACAGCCATTCCTAAAACTCAATGTCAGTGTGTCCTATGCAGCTTGATCAGTGTTCCCAGGATCAATACACTATAGTGGATTCATAAAAAGGTGAGTGCTTTCCTTTTACCTTTATATAACCTTGTTTACAATCTCGCACCTTCCAGGCATCTTGATATGATTAAAGAAAAATTCAGTCAGCTAGATGTAATGATATCAAAAATGTTGAATAGATAAGGAACATGATCTGTGCTTCCATGATTGCTAAGTATGACTGTTTACAAAAAAAAAAAAAGGACAACGTGAATGTATTTATATGCGATGTTGCAATATTGTCTCAAAAAGGACAACGGGACAATATGCAATTCATTGCAGATAAAATTGTAAAACTAATACACATACACATAACCACAGCCTCACTACACTCTTTTCCTGAGAGACCCAACCAATCATCCATCAACTCCCGACAAGCTATCTAGACCCATATAAATTGCTTTTAGATGTAGGTCATAAAAATAATAAGTGAAATTCATACTTGCCATTTGCTTTATCTATCCCTCTACCTCTCCTGCTACAGACCTCCCATCTAAAATCGATGCGGAGACGAATAAGCAGCTAAAGATGACGGGACACCTTGTTGAAAACTCCCGCTGAGAGCTATAATGGTTCATAAGTAATGCCATGAGAGCGGGTGGCCATGCATCACTCTCTTGCAAAATGCACTTACACGCTTGAGCCTAGTTAATGATATTGTCCATGAAAAAAAATCCTGTTCCACATGTGTGCCTAGCACCAATAAATCACAAAAGGGCACCCAGAGTAACACGCTCAGGAAAATTTTCCGAGTTCTATCTAGCAGGGAATGTATTTAAGATGAAGGAATGAGATCTCAGTCAAACTCCCGTGAAAAGAGAGCCTCCGTTCCTTGTGCAGTCAAGACAATGAGATCTATTTCACATCAAATGTGTTTATGAGTCCAATTCACTTTGATACAGCCCTGTCTTCATCTGATGAGTGGCTAAGCCAAAGATTGATTTTAGCAGGAGTTATCTAAAAGGCTCGGATTACTGTACTGAAAGAGATGGAAAGATGGCTCACGAGAGAAAAAAATACTGACCGGAGAGCTACGTGAGCAGCATGTAACCCTGAGATATTACAGTCCGTTTCTGAAGCTTTCCTTTTTGTTATCTTCCATCAGCAGAAGAAAAGGCTCTTTGATCATTTAGCGCAACCCCTCATGGGCAGAATTACAGACAGCGAAGGCTCAGAAAGGTTCCCGCAGACGCAGCGGAAAACAGATGAACGTGAAAATAAGGTGTGAAGCACGAGGGATTTGGTGTGTTCCAGGCTAGAAAGGCAGATTAGACACACCTGTCAAGGATAAATACAAAATACACAAATGCAAAAAGTCTTTTAAATCACAGCAAATCTGGCAGCAAACACTCCAAAACAAACGCTCATAGAAAGCAGAAGATGGTGTCTTCAGCACAAACGGACCAGGACCATCCTCCAAGGTCATGAGTGATGGGAAACAGTCTGTGTACGAGAAATCAAACATCACCATTTTGTGGTTTCTTTTCCCTACGCATTCCTGAACCTTTGCCAAGGCTCCATTCTGCTTTCTGTTGTTTAGCTAACGCTAAAATAGGATTTCTCTCAGCAGGGAATGAGCTTCTCTCTTTGAAAAGCAGGCACGGTGTCCATTAAGATGCCACAACAAAAAATCAGGCTGAGAAGTAAGTAAACAAACGAAACCAGGCCACTCTCTGTGGGCATGCAATGCAAGCTCATCAGAATCAAAGCAGTGGCCCATTTAGTCATTTCTAAGAAGACTAATGAGGAGTCTGTATTTTCAAAATAGGAAACACAGGTCCATACTGGGCTGTTTGTTTGTGTTTACACCCCGTATGTCAATCATGCTACAGACACGCCCCCGTAAACTAGTCAGAAATGCAAAATTCTCTAAGGATCACTAAATACTCTTGCTGTGTGAACTGCTCGAAAAAAGCACCAAAAGAAAGGAAAACAAGTAGAACTGTGTGCTGCTTTACCAAAATGGACAAATCTGCTGACCATAAAGGAGATGAAACTGCTGAATGAGCTAGCGACATTTCTCATAGACAGCTGAAGTGACAGTAATAAAGTATAAAGTTTTTCTAATAATTACTGCAACAGCGAATCAGTAAGTTATTTGATGGGTAAGTCTTTCACATACTTTTGTTATATCTGTCCAAATAGAATGAGACAAGTGTGTAAAGGTGGACCATAGTTGCGGTGCTTTTATGCTAGTTAGCTAGTGTCACCGCTTCACCCTTCATGTCATGGTTTCAATGGTGACAAACATAATGTGTTGTTTTTTTGTTTTCTCCACCCCTGTCCTCTCACTGGCCTGTTGCCACATTTTGTTCGCCTGTTCTGTGTTTAGATCTAATTGGTTTTGTCTGTTGTGTGTTATACTCTGTTGTGTCCATGTTTCATAGCATTTCTGTTCTTTTTTTCTCTCTATATGCTTAGCCAGACAAAAATACACAAAATACTGACACACTGTAAATTGTGAGACAGGACTCACACATATGTGTATGGTGGTAGATGGCAGGTTGGGCCAAGAAGAAAACAAAATCACTAGAATTTTATAGTTGTGCAGGAGCCCAAGATCTGCCCAATGTTTCTTTAATAAACAAATGAATATGTAAAAAACATTTGACACACACACACACACACACACAGAGAGAGAGAGAGAGAGAGAGAGAGAGACATTCTATCACATATTTTGGGTATGGTGCCAAGCTGTAGGTACCAATTACTGTGTAAGATGGTGGCAGAGGGATTAGAGATGCCATGTGTGGCCAGATGGCAGCGATGTCCTACTCAAAGGTCACCTACAAAACAAGAATCCTGATGGCTCCAAACTCATAATTCACATATTATTATTATTATTATTATTATTATTAGTTTAAAAACTGCTTTCAACTCTTCATCCAGAATTATAGCATGTATAGCGTCCTTTAGCTGTAATGCAACGATGCCTCCAACAACCCAAAGTCACTTGTGTGGGCTGCAGGAAATAAAATAAGAATGCTATCAATGTCTTTCATCAAGATGTTTCATCAAGAGGAACTTGGCCAAATGCCAAGACCCCATTACACTGTGTTATACGGGCTTCTCCCTTCAGACACAACCGGCTAAATGAAATGTTATGATGGCATTAATTTGCTTGCAGAAGGTCACCGTTGACGGCTGCTCCACACATCGCTCTCTAGGGTAAGGTATGGCTTGTTTATTTCAGGCTTTTTTATTTTTCATCCTTAGAGGCTGTGTTCTACTGAATGCTGTATAGGCCTGCGAGAGCTTCCTGTCACCAGAAGGCTGACGCCCCCATAGGCGTTGGCTTCCACATCATCACCAGATGGTGCAACCTGGGATGGGATGCAGCAATATACACAGTACCAAAGGGGTTCTTTCTTTTTCTACCTCTACTCCCTCCTCTTTCTTCTCACTTTGCTATTCTTATCTCCCCCTCAGGGTCCTCTGACACTTTCCAAACACTAGAAAAGGGACACTTTTGCCAAATGGGATAAGATCCAGCATTGCAAAATCTTTCCTTGGTTTTAGGCAAAATCCCAGACATTCTCATAAATTTCCTTTTTTTTTTAATGCTTTCGTTTTGACCCTATGGAAGGATATTGCTTTATTGTTGAGCCAAAACAGCAAGCAAAAGTGGATTCAAAGACTGAAAGTAGGATTTTTATAAGCAACAACTAATGTATATAAGCTGTCTTGTAGATGTTAACGCTTCAGGCATGCACGGTTTGGCCCTTGTTCCAGCACCCGAGTTGGTACTTGGAACCAATCCAATCAGCTGTCTTTATTGTGCCAGTGATAAATACTACCATTCCAGCATGGTGATGAATAGAGTGCATTTCCCCCATGAGATCCAAACCGTCCATTACAACTCTTATTACTGTCCTTACCCTGATGGCTTAATTGATTCTCACATGTTCTCACCTTACCCTAGTCATGACCAAACTCCAGTAATGGAAAGCTTTAACACTGTGAAATACGAGCCATTTCATCTAAAGATGCCAGCCTTTGATAAGAGGCATGGAGCAATGTTCAAGACCACCCCAATTCCACATTCAATCACCATCTAGTCAGACAATCATAAATCTACCAGAGGAGATTGGATGCTGTTCGACTGCCGCTGTGTGTGTGTGAGACATTCTGTAATATATTTTCTCTCCTTTTCTTTTTTTTTTCACCCAACATTATTAGATTGTATCAAGATACTGAGTAACAATATGTATTCATGAAATAGGCCTACAGGATCTGAGCACAGAGCAACCAGAATAACTAGAGCTTGCGTTATTGTTGACAGGAGCTGAAAGAAGTCATGAACGTTTTTATGCTTACTCTAAAATCAGTCACACTAAGTAGTGTATGTGAAAAAAGCAGTTTAACCCAGTCACTGCAGTATGCTGGCCCTCGTGTGGCATTTTGTGGTTTTCATACTTTGGAATTTTTCCCCCCAACATATTTATAGTGCAGGCGCTTGTTTTAGACATTCCAACTGGTCTTTCAGGATGGAGTTCGGAGTGCAGGCACCTTCTTCACCCATAAGTCTGTTTTTTCCCACAGAAATTCCCGCTGTATACAGTGTCTGTGGCTAATACTGTATGCATGGTTTACATAAAATATGAAAAACATACACTTGATCTTGTTCTCTTGTTGGAAATAAATACGTTTCGACTCAATCCAAGACAGAAAGGTGCGTAAACCACATTTTCATCTTACATTACACATAGCTTGTTCATACATTATTCATTATTAAGCCTTTATTTATTTTATATTTGGTGGGAAAGACTGAAAAGTTTATAAATCATTGGCATACCATCACAGGCCTTTTACGCTGACTGTCCCCTGTGATCAGGGCACATCTAACTGAGTTACAGCAAAGATGAGAGTTCAGACATAGTGAGAATGAGTGTCTGGAGAGCTTATTACACTGTTTCCACAATGCTTTGTGTGCATCTAATATGAGCGCATAAACATCCCCTCTGCTATATCGCTTTAATTGAAGTATATTGCTATTTAAATGCAGGCTTTTGGACTAACTAGGATTTATGGTTTTACCCACAGAAACCACAACATAATCCAAAATATGGAAATCCTCACAACCAAAGAGGAAACACTTTTACAGAAACATGCTTTCGCAGTCATGATATCTAATTCATCATTTCACAATCTCTCGAAAAGGGAAAAGACAATTTTATGAAGAACATGACATTCAACACTATAACCCAAAAGCACATTAGCATTTTAAAAAGATCACACATAAGCTTCAGTGAGCACCTTAATTTCTACTCATTCCTCTTCATTAACAACCGTCTTTGACAAATCAAACACACTCGAAGCAATTTCAGCCACGTACCGTACATTTCTCTACCCAGAAAAATTCAGATTTAAAAAGCTCTCTCTCTCTCTCTCTCTCCGTCTGTCTGCTGTCATATGAGAACTGATGAGAGATTTAGCTCCAGTGGCTGACACACTTCCTCTTTACTGCAGTAGACATCTACACAGCCTCTGCCCAGAGCAAGCCGTAACATACTTGTTACTGACTCAGAACTGCTTTTGCTAGACAGTCAAATGTTGAGTTTTTCCTCGCTCACACTGATGTACACAGACATGTGGCGGATGCAAAAGACTCAATAAACAGAATTTGAATCAGAAATGTTCAGCTTATAGCAAAAAAGACCATTTAGTGGTTCTTCTAAGTTCTTGCACAAGTCAGAAGTTAATTTAGCACATCCTAAAATGAAAAAAGTCCTGTGTTAGGATGTGCAAAATTAACTTGTGGTTCTCGAAGTTGGGTCTGTGAAGCATATCCAGAGTCTCCTTGAATTATTTTTATTTCACCATAGAACTGGAGTTAACAACCCATTATTACCAGAATTATTACTTTTATTATCCAGGTATTACAGTTGACCTGTTTGACTTGTGACTTGAATTGAATGAACTGTAATTTAAACCTCAATATCTTAAAGACAAGGAGGTCTATAAACCATGCCATCAGAACACTACCTAATGTGTTTTCGGGAAAGTTCAGGAACAATGCCCCCACTACAAAGCCAGAAAATTAATGTACACCTTTAAAAATGATCTTAACATCTACATACTCAGATTATGTTAATAAAACTATACCGAGGATGTCAATCTATTATTTTTTTTCTGGTAAAATGCATAAGATTTGAGAACTACAGTCCCAAAAGTATGTGTTTAGATGTAAATTTCAGAGTTATATGTCAACATATGCTAAATAAATAAATAAATAAATAAATAAATAAATAAATAAATAAATAAAATAAAAAAAATAAATAAATAAAATCCATTAATCTGTTCAGTAAATTAAATTCCTAAAACATTTGCTTTAAACAACATTTAAACCACATTATATCCACATGTTTATTCAAGTTTTAAAATCCACACATGTACTTTCCTTTAATTATCTAAAGGTAAACTGTGAAGAAATGGGTAAACACTATATAATAGCTTTTTGTCCTCGTAACAGTGCAATAAAATGAAGTACAAATAGGCTGGGTTGCATTTGGTCAGTGTGTTTGTTACCACTTCACACAGTCACGTCTGCCTCCTGTTTCAGGCCAAAACCAAACCAGAACTAGCTGATAGGTGATGTATTCTTTTATATGAATCCAATATATACAATGATTAATGTTTATAGTAGCTCTGTGTTGAGAAGGTTGTTTGTAAAAAGTTTTGGCAGAGCTACACAGAGTCAGCTGTTGTGTCAGTACCTTGAGGTAAAAGATTTTCCATATGGTCAGCAATGTTGGTCACTATGCTCTGCATGCTACCAGCATCCCCTTGGGTCTCAATGATAAATGGGGTAATTGAGAACAGCCCGAGGCTATTCGGCACTACAGGAAAGAGAGCCCCAGGCTTGGATCACTGCTGACACTACTGTGATGGCATGAGCCTTTGGTTGAGTTGAGTCAAGGGACAGCCAGAGAGAAATATATACACAAACAGGGTTTATTGCAATGATTAGTCCCATGACATGTAAACAGAAGTAAGAAAAAAACTACCTTGTGTTACATGATACACAGAACAGAATGTATCACAATATTAGGTCTGCAAACAAAACAACAAACTGTAGGTATATATAATTTGAAAAAATGAAAGATATTTTTATATCTATCCTGAGCTTAGGTTGCTTCCTGCATGGAGTGTGATATGTTCTTCCATGTCTTTATGGGAGTCCAGTAGAATGAAATTGGCCATTTTTTGTTTTGGAAAACATGGCATTAGTCTCTTCCCATCAATCACGGAAACACTAGTTTGAGGACTAGATAGCTATGCCCTCCATATGTGTTATGCTACACTGTGATACAGTAGGTTTTGTGTATCTCAGAGACAGCATGTGTAAGCCCTCACCTGTGTTGGTTGGTAAGTACTGCTAGATGGTGGGTGGGCATTGGCAGGTAAACAAATTTGGTGGAAAATTGAGTTTAATAAAAATGTTTTAGTAGAGGAGGTTTTTTATTATTATTGTTTTGTGCTAGAAACAGAGATTGTGCCTTTGTTACTCCCATTAAATTCACTTAAATGCCAAGCTGTACACTGCTATTTGCTCTAAACTGATTCTGCTTATGAAAAGATTATTTTAGTGCTCAATCAGGCCTTTTATCATTCAGTAATTCTCTTCCATTTCCCACACACAGACAACTAATAATCAGTGTTCTCATAAGTCACTGTACTGCGTCTACTCTTGAACCTAAAAATGCGTGTTCCATCTGAGACTGATGGAGAGCTAATTGAGCTACACTTTGTCAAGGGAAGGTAATATGGACTGACTCGCCTGCTTGACCCAGACAGAAATTGTCTCCTTTAATGGGGCAGCTACACAGCACAAACCATCCAATTAGGAAGTCAGCAAAGTTCAGTGGTAAAAGCAGCAAGGTGGTGGGATGAAGGTTAATTGCCATGTCATGGTAGGAATAAATAAATGTGAAACCCAACAACCCCATTTAACTCACTAAATGAACACACAATTCCTAGTCCCACAGTACTGATGGTAAGGCAGTAGGCATTCAAGATAAACAGGGGACATCTCTGCATCTAGAGCCTGAGAAATTATATGTGAGTTAAGATCTCTTCTCACAGATCAAGAGCTTTTTAAAGAACAGAAGAAGAGGAATGGAGTGCGGGATAAAAGGAGGGTCTTTTCTTTCTTCACGGTGAGAAAGAAGGATTGTAGGTCAGACTGATAAGAGATCATAGAGAGTGGGAAATGAATGCTATTCTCAGTGGGAATTCTTGCTCAGAGAAGATGAAGGCCTTGCTAGTGATTCTATAGCCTCTAGTCCAATACAGGTCTCTCACTTCCTCTCACTGAATGAGCTTTCAGATGCAGGAGCTGGCTAGGCAAGAGTCCCATGGCACTGCAATATTTAGTGAGACAGTGGGAACATTTAAACATCCTATCAGGAATCTAGAAATTAGCAGGTCAGATGTAAGCGTGGTTTTAAGCGAGTACTCTTTAAAACAAGCACACTATCATCGAAGTCTAGAGACCTTCTATTCCTGGAGGAACACAGCACTGCATATTTTAGCATTCTACTTCATTTAACACACTCTGTTCAGCTCATCAGCTAATTACCAAAGCCATCATGAGTTGAGTTCAGTGTATTAGAAGAGAGAAAACAGCTGTGGCCCTCCAGGACCTGAATTTGACACCTCTGCCACCTTTAAAGCTTCAATCATGGACTACTGAAATAACAAGGATTAGACCTGAGAGTACTCGAGAGCACAATAATGACACATACAATGAGGTCCTGACGACTTCGAGATTCTGATCAGGAAATGTGCTTATTGTCAAAAGCAGGGGTTCTCGAACATTTTTTGCAGTCTCGGACCCCTTTGAACTGTAAAATGAATTTCACAGACCCCCTCGGTCAAGGCTTATTTCCGAACATTCCTGAATATTCTACTGACAGAACACTTCTTTGTTAGCTAAATATGTTAACTAAATAAAACACACACACAGACAGCTTTGCCTCACGGACCCCTGGGGTTTGAGAACCTTGGGAAACACCGGTCTAAAAAAATTATAGTGCTGTTAGTCTATGAGTCTGAACTGGATATTTTAGTGTCCATGCTTCAGGATTGTGGACTGGATTGTACTGACTCTAACTTTTATAGGTATTTATTTTTTTATAACCTCTCCTGAGGCACCCCTAAAAAACCTCTCTCATGATTACAAGACTTCTTTTCACAATGCGCTCATATCTACCATTCTGTATCGTTGCAGTTTGCAAATCTGGGTGTCGCTAAAACGAGAATGTGTTCCTTTTTGATTCGGGGACATCTTAAGGTTTCAAGCTCATGTCCTGTCAGGGAGTTTTTCTTTGCCACTGTTGCCTCTGGCTTGCTCATTAGCGAGCTACATCTAGGTTCCTTTAAAGCTTCTTTGAGACAGAGTCTATGTCTGAGGTGAACTAAAGTTAATTTTATACAGCTTTAACAGTAGCAAAATACCCACTGTGGCTTTACAGTTCCACACCAATGTCTCGAGTGTTTTTTCCTTGTAGCCAAAATGGCTTCTGGATCCCATTTTTATATAACTTAAGGATACATTTTGGAGCAGAAATGCAACGCTTACTTCTATGAAACACACAGTGGAAATATGCCAGTACCACACCTACACCTCCTTCTGCCACAGCACATCTGGATCGCTCATCAGGAAAGCTTTTTTTCCCTCCTCCTTACCCAAAAGCAGTGTTTCAGTCTGAAAACCTCATCATTAAATCATTATGGTGTAGTCTAGTATACATTGTACAGCATTAGCAGATACTTTAAACGAGGGGTGTTTTTTAAAAAACATTAGTATTAGATGATGTAGAGCATGAAATTGAGATATTTATTTATTTATTTATTTATTCTCAGATCATTTCCCCCTCTCCTCCTCCACAATAGGTGATGTAGTGGTAAAGAACAAAAAAAGCTTAATCTTTTACTCCTGCCAAGCATTGTGCAGGATCTCATCAGAGAGAATTAGTAGTGGGGCTCTCTTTTGAGACGCACTAGAGTCTTATAAAATGTCTGGCTCAGTCGTTGCTCATTACACAAACACTTTCTCAAGCCCCAAGAATGATGAGAATTCGAAATCCAAATAGAGCCATGTGCTGAGATCAGGCTGGGTCACAGGCCTGAAGTAATAAGAAAAGCTGCGAAACTTTTGATGTTTCACTGTGTTTTGCTTCTTTTGCTGAAACCATTTCTCTGGGAAATCTACCTTAACACCTAACATTGTTTATGATATAATTTCCGGACTTCTTCCTAAATCAAAAGCACACACAAGTAGGCGGAGTGTGTATCATGACACCTAGAGCCCTTACAAAAATAGGGTACACAGCTTTAGTAGAACAGTTTCCAGTTTCTGGTCACTGTTTCTTTAAAAGGATAAACTGAAAATCTTGCCATAATCTTATTACGGATGCTTTACTTTTATACACAAAGGTACAGACACGGTGTCTGATTTCTGGGTTTTTCAAGCCATTTTTATTATCTTGAGAACTTATAACCTAAAGTGACATTTTCTCCATAAAACCTTTTCCAAAATATGCAGCTGTCAAATCTCCGAGCACTAGTTATAAAAAATCGGTTTAATAAAGTAAAGGAAAGATAAAATGAACTATTTAGCATATGGTACTTTGGTTTTTATTTATTTATTTAGTTAGTTATTTATTTTAGTGCGTTCATTTTTTATATTAATTTGAATTTTTCAAAGCCGTTTTCAAAGCTATACATATCATTAAAAAATCTCCATACACATAATTCATACACTTCGATGCCTTTGTACTGCCTTTTTACTATTTATGTCTACTCTAGGAGATGTCTATAAAAAGTGGTCCATTTTAAGAGTGTGAATAATAACCAAGGCAAAATAGGATCTTCACTAATTACCAAGCCAGTGAACCTAAACTAATTACAGTACATCTTTAATAATAGCACCATATCTGCAAACTCCATCTCTATCTGCTATACCCGCTGCCGTGTTAGCGCATTGCGGTGATTGAAGTAAAAAAAAAACCCAAAAGAGCCGATATACATCACTGTAATGTGCTAGTTTCCTACAAAGAAATATAAACAGGATTAGTAAATGACATTTAACAGCGTACCGCCTTCAGTGCTCAATAACCGTTTGTGTCTGATAAACTACGTTTGTTGCACTAATAAAAACCATACAGTATACATTGCTGACTACCGCGATGTATGGCCTAATTAAATGAAACGATTGCACGCTACACTCACAAAACTGCCTGCCCTTTCGATAAAGAACCTCTCATATGTTTACTAACTCTAGCATCTCAATCGCAACGTCTTAATCACCCATAATATAAAGCCGACACCACTGGGAACTGCCAGAAAAAGTCGTTTTACTCATTCTAGTTAAAAAGTCATTGCTGCTGGTAGCTTTTTAAAGTGGAGGGAACTATAGGAGCTATACAGCATCTTCCTATAAAACATCTCAAACATAAAACTCAGCACAAAGAATTCACTGCTAGCAGAAGACACCAGCGAACACTGCTGCAAACTCTAGCTAAGTGAGGAAAAACCTTCAAGGCAATGCTAGGTGAATGAAAATAACAGATCTGCACCTTGCTTTTCTGAAATGGAACAAAATCCACCCTCCACTGTGACCTTACTCGATCAAAGTTAACCTATGTATCTAACTTATGGCTCCATTTAACAACTACTGGCTAAGGTTATAAAGAACAAGCCTAAGTGTCCACAATTTATATAGAAGTAAATAAAATGTTCTTTGACACCCATGATTGATTCTAAGTAGGCTGGTAAGTGCCAAAAACATGTTTGCACACATGGTCTGAGAAAATGGCATCAGTGCATTACTAGTTTTAAGCAGGAACTTAAAGAAGGATTGATATTATTGGTTAATGTTATTTTTTGTACATGCATAAAGCATATATTTAGTAGACAAAAGGGGGAAAAAAACAAGAATTTTCTTGCTCAAATCATTAATGTGGATGGGTTTTTTTTTTTAAATAACCGGGACATGAACGAAAAAGGTAGGAAAACAAACTGTTTTAGCCTTTAATTAAATGATTTGTAGAAAAAGGAAAAATTGGTAGAACTAAGTACCTTTTAGTGCCAACTGGTAGCAATGTGCCTACACAAACCTCAGTAAAAGGACAGAATGTAGCAGTCATTGAAGAAGAGAAGAGCACTTCATTCCCTCTCTTCTCTCTCTCCCACGCTCTTTGTAAAACTGAATAATAAATGAACACGCAGTGTTTAAGCAGTACTTTGAAAGAGTGAAGGGCTTAGGGGCCACATGGGGAGCATGCATGAATCATGCACCATATATAGAGAGCACCAGTCAGGGCCATGCTCTGAGATAGTGAGATAGGAGGGTGACTTGTGTGCTTTAAAGCCTGCTTGCTTATTGCTTATTATACACAGCTTGGCCTCTCTGTAAGGTAATTACCAATGACTCCAGAAGCCTGGGTGTGCTTTTGGCCTTTATTATCAACCTCGTAGCACAAAACCTTTCATTAAGACAGACTGATTGAAAGCCTCAGCTGGTTTCTGCCCTGTAGCTATCATTTTGTGTCAGGGGGTAAAAGAACTTGCTCTGAATTCTACATTACAATAGTAGAAATAGATATTATCCTGGCACGATTAAAAGGTTTTAAGAGCAAAATTTGGTCACTGGAAGATGAAAAGAATCAAATGGAGACCCTTTCCAATTATATAAAGGAAACTTTATCGATTAGTGTTAGAAAAGTTTAATTTGGCTGGTACTGTACAGAGCCTTTTTGTTTCATAAGAACATTTCGACTGATCAATCTTTAACTATTTATTTTGCTTCCACAGAGAACTAAAAATACCCCCATATATAAATGTTACCATTATCCTGACAGATCTTTGTGCTGGAAATTATGTAGCCAAAAATGGCAATGAAATGTTCTTTTGGGAACCAAACATGGTTCAACTATCACAAAGCTCTAAAGAAAATTTATAAAGGGAATTTTTATTTATTAAGCACATGTGTAACCTTGGATAAATATATATTTTAAATATTTTTTTTTTTAATTTTCCAATATATTCGATACAATGTCAGTGTCACGAATATTTGCAGTTGTGAATTCAATATTCATGAATATTCATGAAAGGTCGAATAGTAAATTAGAAATGGAGTTTTTGAAGAGGTTTTAGGTGAATGATAACTCAAGTGCTATTTCGTAGTAATCAATCTAGCTAAGCTAAGCATTCTGCTTTTGAAGAACCATAAAGGTCAGCAGCCTGTAATCTCCCTGAGGACAAGGGAGTTATAAACAGGAGATGTGTGATAATACTTCAGGATAGTGCTCTGTTTTTGCTAAATATAGTTCCACAACATAAGTAAAAAATAATATAATTTGAATGCTGTTTACTTTTGAAGTGCCTGTTCCTTTTAAGCACTACTTAAGATAGTAAATGTGTGAAGTTCAACAATTTTATTATACTGTTTCTGTCAAGCTTTGAGGTAATTACGTGTTTATAACTGAACATGGACCAAATGAATAAATAATTCTGTCAGTGAATGTTGTACTGGAACAAATACCTCTTTCTATTTGAACAGTCGCTCTATGAAAACATGGCATTGACTTTACTGGATTTAACTATGTTTGTGGACGTCACTCAACAAGCAACTGTTAAGTCAAGTCAATACATCAAATGCCTCATCTCCATATTTATTTCACAAATCAATCAGTGACATCAGATAATCATTTCAATCCTGAATCCAATTCGGGAATGTCACACCTTTGGTCAGATGACGGATGTTAAAATGTAAAGAAAGTGAAAACTATTTATAGAATTCACATCACACTGATGGAATGCTTCAGACATTTGTGAGGACAAAGTGCTGTCTCTCCATAACTAATGACGTCTTAGTAATACGCCATGCCTGTGCTTGTTACATTCACGGCATTCATGAGTGTCAGGATGCATGCAGTGTATTTTAGCAGCTATATTCTACATTATAATATAATATACTACAGCTATATTAATCGGAAAGAAGAAGAAACCATTAGCCAATCCAAATTTATGCTCCACTCCTATCTGCAGTGGTCCACACCTACGGTCTTCCTCTGATTACTCCTGTGAGAATCTATAAGCTAAAAATAAGGAATGAATGAACTGTGCACTCACACTGCAATTTACACTGACAGTCAAACCTTTTAGAAGCGGGTATAAGTGAACTGAATAAAAAAATCTATCTCTAACTGGAAAAGGCTAATTAGGATCAATCTAAATAGACACTTGTAGCAAACATTATGTATCTGATACACAGATTTTGCTAACAGTATATTGTATAATATTAACTGTAAGATAAATGTCCGCTTACAGCAACTTGCAGACTTACAGTAATCACTGTAAGCGTCACTAAACCATTACAGGTTGTACTTAAATAGAGCATTCACTGAAATGGGATGTGGTAGCTTAGAGGCTAAGGTGTTAGACTACTGAACAAAGCTTTTTGAATCTCAGGTCCACCAAGCTGGGCCCTTGAGCAAGGCCCTTAACCCTCAATTGCTCAGAAATTGCAAGAAATGTAAATTTAAAGTCCCATTAGTGATGGGACAAGTGCTTCATTATTTTCCTTATTTTATTTATTTATAATAATCGGTAAACTGTAAAAGAACATATATTCAAAAACATTCAATATGCCAGACACTCACTTTGGAAAAACTAATTTCATGTGGAAAAAGTAATCTGATGTGGAAATTAGTAATGATGCACACTTCTTACACTCCATTAGTTAACATCATGCAGCATGTTCCAAGAGGGACAGTACACCAGAAATAACGTATTTGGTCATGTCATTATGGTCAAGTACACGCATATAGCTGAATGTTATTTCAGATCATAATTCAAATAGTACTCATTAATTTCAGCATCCTCTCATAATTTCAGATTACTCTCGTACTCATTTACCCAGTGCCTCCTCATTGGATTACCTACAAGGAAAATGCTCAATTGTCAGAAGACATTAAAGCTGCAGATAATGCAAGCTGGGGATGAAAGAACGAGAGATTGTTTTCATCAGCTCCAGTGTTCTGCACTGGTACACTAGGGATTTGCTTTGTGTGTGTCACCAGGCGCCAAAGCACTAAATTAAACCAAAGTAGAGCTATTCAGCTGGGATGAAAAGGAGCAGTCAGCAGACTTTCTGATCACTGATCTGATTTCTGACAAGATGCATTTAACCACAGAAACTGTTCACTTGAACTGAACCACCATACAAGGAACAAATTCAAAACAAGCCAAGAATATATTTTTTTTTTTATCGTTCAGTTAATATGTAGAACAAACGGCGAATGTGCATTCAGGATTTAGGAATGTTTACGCTGTGTCCCCTGAATAACTGATTGGTTTTCAGGAACTGCTGCTGCAAAATTAATGACATCAGAATATCACAGTATTAGTTCAATAATTGCTGAGTAGTTCCTAAAGCCGAAGGGATTTGGTCAAAATGAAATTAACATCAGATAGATTGTGCATGAATTAATCAGTATCTGAAGTCAGGGTTCAGATTCTGATGTGAAATTGTAGTGATAAAGCTCTATTTCAAGTGTGTAGCCCCTACACTGTGCCACTATCCTGGCCGCAATATTTCTTCTAAAACATTAATAACATTCAACTCACATAAATAAACGCCAATAGCAATTACAACAAAGTTCTAAGACTTTCCGTCATTATGCCGTTATTTGTAGCTCCAGGTAATGTAAAAAATCATATTGTATGTGATATATTCATTAAAAAACATACATTCATCTATCTATCTATCTATCTATCTATCTATCTATCTAAGCTAATTTCGCATACTGCACTTGATATAGTTTTTCTTGTGTAATCGCATTTTTCTATATAACGTCTAACAGAATCCTGACAGTCGATGGATGATCCGGTTTCTCTAATGCAGCCTGCATTCTAAACACAAATCCTGAGCTATCAGACTGAGAAAAGCACACTTCACTAAACAGTCATATGCAAAGACTAAAGAAATAGAAAAGGAAGAAAGGCAGAAAATGTTTTTTTTTTTCATTCTTATATTTAGAAAGTAAGTTAGGTAAGTTACACAAACTCAAATAAGCAGCAAAAAGTAAATGACTTTTAATGAAATATATAAGTAAAGGTTGAATTTTACAATAACGGTAATATTAGGAAAATCTTTTTTATTTATAGAAAACTGTGACTTAAAGTATGAAATTAAAAATGTAGAAGAGATTCAAATGAGAAATCATCCGCCTCCAATCGCACACTGATATTAGTTACTGATGGTCAATTATTGCTCAATATGGACCCAAAGAATGTGTGGGGGGGGGATATCAGCAAACTAACAACAGCTATATTCCTACTCCTGGAAATATAAGCCAGCATGATAATAACTCATGATTGAATGCTAAGCGCTAGGTGTCACAATACAAATTACCTTAATGTGTACACAGCAGCAAAGTGAGAGCTATTAGGTCTGAATCATGCTGTTACATCTTAGATCAACTTCCAGTGGTCTAATGCTAGTGGAAATATATGATTATACTGTATGTAGTAATGAATGTAGTGAGTAAAAGGTAGAGATTTTTTGTTATATAGCAATTTATTAAGGAAAAGCCAGTAGGAACAGATGTATTTAAAACAATACGGTAACAACATAACTGTTACGCTACAAGATAGCAGTATTCGGTTTGTCCTTGCAAGCAGAACACAGATGTGAATACAAGCACTGGGGAGGGAAAACCTGAGAGGAGTCTGATACGTCTGGTTTAGGGGAGAGAGATTAGGGACAATGACTTGACAGGGGTTTATGGGAAAGGAAGCATTCACTCACAGCAGGATTGTTAAAATAGAGACAGAGAGCGGCGTGCAAGTTCTTGCCAGTACTTTAGACAGGTGAAAGAGGGGGGGAAGAATGAGCTCTGTAAAGGGCCCCAGTTTCAGCTTTCACTCAAGCTAAAAATACAGGCTGTTTATCAGCTCAGAGGCACAAGTGCAGTTTAAGGCTTTAGGTTCAACGCTGATAGATTTTCTGGATGTTATTTCTGAGCAGGATGTTTGACAGCTAGGGCGTATTCCCTGTGGTAATTCCACTGCTGTTAATAACTACACTTGGTGGAAAAGTGTTTCACATCCCCTCGGGTAAGATATCAACAAAGGCATCATCAAGGTCTAATAGCTTTGATGAGTACTGTATAAAGATCTAGGCGATACTGTAGCTGATTGTATCTACAGAATTCAAATCCGTGAGAGTCTATGAGCTAGCACTCGTCTTCCTCACGCCTCGATGTGTAGAATCAAAAAAGTGACGGTAATGTGGTTTGATTCGATTCAGATTTCATTTTTCACTAAAGAACACTGACCTCAGCCCTTGCCCTAACTTTAACCTTTTATACAAATGAAATTGTGCTTCTGTTAGAGCTAGACATGTTGGTCTTTGTTATTACAGACAGAACATGTGCTATTCATTATCTTAGTGCTTTTTTTTAATCCCACAGGCTGACTAAGAGCATTAATATAGATGAGCTTGAATCAAATTCAGATCAAATCAGGTGGGGTTTATTGTCTCTTCTACATACAACCTGTATACACTGAAGAGAAATGTTTATTCACAAAGTAGCATGGTGCAATACCATGCAAAAGCCTTGCACAATACATGCATTAAACTCCCTACTCTGTCTTACAATTTAAGCAGCAAATCTGTCCCTGTGTCATTGGAGAAATTAGAAAACTCTCCCAGTAGCAAGATGGAAAAAAATACAGTTCAAGAAAGAGGGGTGGGGTGAATACTTATGCTAGGGACTATACTTAAGGAACATACAGCATGTCAGGTGTATTTAGAAAATTGTTCTTAGCTAGGAAAGATATATTCCGAGAGGAAGGAGTAAGTGCTATTTGTAAGAAACCGCCTGACCCAGTCAAGCTGCATTGAGAGGAGTTGGATCGAAAGGTGTGAGAGAGGTCATTATCCAGCTACAATGGTCTCTGAGAAGTTCTGTAAGAGACACAGAACGTCTCAGGGGAAAGTCTAGAAAAATGACTTCTACAAGAAAGCCTGTGCAACAGTTATACTTTTTAAAAAAAAAACCCTAATGGCTTCTTTTAATGGACGATGGAGAAATTTCTGGGTCTTACACTCATATACGCTTTGTCCATGTGCTGGGTGATTTGTCTTCATGCATATATGAAGAGGATACAATATGATATCGGTAGAAATTATGTTTAAATTCCTATTTCTAAACTCTAAATTGTTGACCCTTGTTCTGACCACCCACAGTGCTGGAACGCATGGATATGCAACACCAAAAACTGGGTCTCAGTGGAGTCTCATTGACATGTAACGCATGAGCTATGGAATGCTCCATGAGAAACGCCCCTTCGATTCGTCTCAGCATGTTCTGTAAACACGGAGAAACTGTATTTATGTTTGCTACCATGTCTGTATTTATGCAGACCAAGTAAGGCTTCTGAAGTCCATGTAAAGCATGATATTTTTCCTGGGGAAATATACCACAAAGGCTCAACTGCGCGCATTGTGGAAAGTAAATAACATGCATTTTGAAGGTCATGCAATCTTACTTCAGATGATAATGATATACTGCATCTTCTGCTATCTGACACTGACAGGCATAATAAGACATTTACTTTTAGAATTCGGAACTAAAACTTCATTTTTGCTCACAGGTTTCACTGTGTGATGTGATTAGGGAAACATACCCAAGGCAATAACAGTTTTTGTTCCCTGCTGTTCTGTTTTCATGTTCAGGTTCAGGATTATGTTCTCTCCTTATCAGACAGGAAATAAAACAATACTTGCATAGCTTTTACATGAAAGGAAATTTCTCAACCTGAGCTGCCGCCCAGTCTCCGTCAGATATACATCAGCTTAACTAAAAACATAACTTTCCTTTGTTTTCAGTTTCAGCATTTAAAGATATCTTTTTATAAATGCAATTTTAGAAGTAAATAAACTCTGCTTTGGAAATCCCCCTTCTTCTGAGTCTATTTCTGAGAAGGAATTTAAGGGCCTGGTTTCTAATGGATTGCTGAACATAGCTGTAGATCTGCGACTGTTTGACATCCTCTGAGGCTTGTGACCCTTTGCTGCAATGGGAACAAGATACTCCCCATAACATCACTAGGCCACCCAAACACTGTGCGACAAAGATTAAATCCTGGAGGAAGGAAGGAGATGAAGAAGACTTCTTCTACAAGGTAGAACAAGAAAGATCATCAAATATTCCTTCTGTACACCACTCTGAGGAGATCTATGAGAAGATATCCCTTTTTTTTTATTATTTCAACTCAGCCACACTTGCGCTTAGAAAACCTAAGCAATTAGGATCCTATACCGAAGCATAACTTTCTCTAATGTTGGAGGACATTAATTTGAACATAGTGTTTCATCATGAAGCAATCAAATTGTATTCATGGAGTAATGACCAATTGTTCCAAACAGAACAGACTGCTGTTTGTGTTTTGTATAAGTTCTATAAATGTGACATATTATTAATATAAACTATGCAATAAATATTAACTGTTTAATTTCTATTGTGACTTTTTGTCGTGGTAAAGCTCATGAAGAGACGTTGATGCATTTTATATTGAAAAGGACACTATAAATAAAATTACAGTTTGTCTGGATTTCCTGAAATCATGTAATGTAATTGATCACGTGCCATATATTTCATGTATGAATCAGAGATTTATAAAGGAATTAAATAAAACATTAGAATAGGCACATAATCGACAAAGGGTTCTTTTAGTCTTCTTATAGATACAATCTAAGAATATTTTACTTTCATTCACTTATTATCTGTAATCGCTTTATTCTGGTGAAGGTTGTGGTGGATCCAGAGCCTAGCACAGTAAAAAAAAAAAGGACATATAGAAATACCCCCTGGATTTTAGCAGAGCACCATGAACACACTTTCACACCTAGGGGCAATTTATCATGTCCTACCAACTGGGAGGAAACTAGAGAACTCAGAGAAATCTCACATGGACATATTGGAAAAAACTGTCTCCACCGAGACAGCAACTTGAGCTCAGGATCAAACCGGGAACCCTGAAGCAGCCATATTACTGCACTAATTATATAATGATTGTTACTTTCAATGTTACCTTAGCATATGTTGTGCAAGTGTATAGTTTTTATTTTAACAATTTAATTAACAGACTTTTTAAGAACAATTGTGAACAAATTTAGAAATGACACACAACTTGTGCTATAAAGCTTTCACTGAGTAATATTTATCTACACATACATCTGGGTAAAATTTGTAATTAAATATGCTAATAATTATTTGAACACTGTTGTTTATGTGTTGTTTTCCTGCGAATTTTATTGTAATATTCTGTGTATCGAAAATGAGAAAAGCTTTTGAAAATGCCCCGAGAGATGCTTTACAAATGGTGTGGTTTGTACAGACTGTGCTTGATGG
This sequence comes from Hemibagrus wyckioides, assembly GCF_019097595.1. Lineage (NCBI taxonomy): Eukaryota > Metazoa > Chordata > Actinopteri > Siluriformes > Bagridae > Hemibagrus > Hemibagrus wyckioides. The sequence goes on along the minus strand of NC_080726.1, from coordinate 11,018,265 downwards.
GGTTTGGCTTTAGCTTTATTAAACTATGCTCAGTTGATCACTAAAAATATGAAAATATATTATAATACATGAGATAAGGAAGGGAAGTGTTGGTATGAGGCATGTAAATTTTACAGGTTCAGCGAAGTGGCGCTCTGGAGAACAAACAAGACAGATGCAGTCTGGCATTTACTGTCACTGTGTCATTGTTATGCACATGTTTAACAGAGTAGAGCAGTATTATGCGTTGTATAATATCATACATGCCAGGACACGTGCATGAACCCCCATCGAAAAACAGGATTTGAACAGAAACTACAGAATGAAAGGCCTGCATTCAGGTGTTGTCAGTTCTACTGGGAATATTTACAACCCACACTTCCGACAGGCTTATTTCCAATTTTCAGAGAAGTATTTTGACTGTGGATCTTGGTGTATCAGCTTGATTGTGAGTGACCATGCATGAGTAATGATGTGAGAGCAAAGTCTTTTAGACGTGGAGTCCTGAGTCAGCGCTTACTGTATTAAAACAGCTTAACGCTGTAACGCTGTGCCGGCATTTCAAAGAAGAGCTACTTGTCAGGATGGGCTACATCAAAAAGCTTGACCTTTTCTGCTTTCTTGGAGGTCAGTGTTTAAAGGTAGCACTGCTTCCCCATGCAAAGTCAAATGCATGCCAATAACTAACTCTGCAGGGTGAGAGACCGGTTAAAAAAAACAGGCAGTTGACAGATTTCCTGTGGCACCTTCATAATACACACTTCTTTATTTACTCACCTGCTTCCCACACTCTCTGAGCCCAAAGCCAGGAAGAATTACTTATACAGACAGTGTACACCGTAGCCAAGTACTGTAAAGGTTCACCAGTTCATTTCAGCAAGTCAGAACCTATTGGAGTCATTACAATATGTGTTGGTGTGTTTAGTTACAATAATGGTTCAACTACAGCACATATAAAAAAGGTCCAAATGTCTGAAAATCTACTATGTCTTTAATTAAAAGTTGGAAATTAACAGAGGTTTTTACATTTCGAAATATTTAAAACAAATAAAGTAAATGTTTTATATCTTGAATATTTAATATTAAAGATTCTGGAAAAATGTAAGCAAAACTGTGATATAGACCACGTTAACTGCTGCGTGCAAAAGGTCATGATCTAAATTGAACCTGACTTAAAATGGACCATGCGCTGTCAATAATGCAAAAAAGAGGACAAACCAAATACTAAGAAATTCTGAAATTCATGTAAATAGTCTGAAGATTCCACAGTGGTTGTCAGTAATATGAATTATAATGACGTGTGTTGTATTGAATTTGAGAAGAAAATAACATTTCATTAGTGTCCTCAGACTTTTAGAGCCCATTTACTATTGCAATCACAATAAGCACAGCTCCAATTTCACATGCATATAAAAAAAAACAAAGATTTTATATTATGTTGGCTGAAATAAAGCATTTCAATGCCAGGCTTTCATTCAGGTTTTGAATGGTAACAGGATATTTGTTTAGTCAGAGATAAAGTAGCAGTGATTCTGTAAAGACAGTAGAGATCTTATCATCAGCTACTGAGATTGCTGTAGTGAGGGGTTAAACATGAACCGGGTTTATGTTGAGGAAAACCATTTCATTAAAGGTAATTATTTATTATCATCACAAATATCTTTAACCGCTGCACACTCTCATCATACTACAGATAGGTGGTTTCCAGGTGCATTCCTCATAGATGGCCTGCTGGGCCTCATGCAGAACTCTGTGGAGTTGCTTGGACAAGTTTCTTCCAAATATTTTAAGTGAATTCCTGTCATAGCAGCTTGATTCAGTTTAGGTCAGTGTCCTTTATAGAGGCCCTTCCTTCCTTTCAGATATCTCTTGTACATCTATGAATTGTTTGGGATTGTTGAACATTTCAAAAGTCCATTACACTAGGAGTAGCATATATACCAACATATATATATATATATATCCATTGTGGTTTTCCTGCTTCTGCTGACATTTCTCCATTCCTGAGTAAAGCTATCTAAGAACGTGAACATTTGTTGTGTGCATTAACAGAAAGAATTCCAGCTGGTTGAAGACATCCTGCTTCATGCTGTACAGTTAAAATAACTATCAAGGAATGTTTAAACCGGGTGCCGAGATAATCTCTCTAAATCGTGTGATCTTAATCCTGAGCTTGACCAGGCTGGTAAACTAAATGTCTAAATGCCTGGAAATGTTAGTCATACAGCCTGACACACTCATAATTAAAAGTTAATTAAAGGGAATTACACTGACTGAGCAATACTCCAAAATGTGATGAATTTCTAGGAAGTGGAGGAGCTCTACAATTCAACGATCCATGAGCAATCACATGTGCTTTTAGTAAATATATCTTTTCTGACATCACGTAAACACTCTCTGTCTGCATTTCTGTATGTAGAATCAGATTTTAAACATACCCATTGACAAATTTTAGTTCACATAAACCTTTCATACAAAACCACAACTATGTTTGGGCATGAAATAATTCCCCCACAACTGTTTCCTAATTTGAACATTGGTTGAGCAATAACAATCCCCACAGGCGTCCTCTCCTCCATAGCAGGCAGTGCTTTAGTTATTTCAGACAGAGAGCTGAGTGAGGATTGGTGCAGTGGCCACTCCACACTTGGCCGTGTGGAGCTGAAAACAAGGGTTTAGAATCCAAATGCACCGAAATAATGCTTCCTGTCTAACCTTTAGAGCTGGAGATATCCTGTTTGACTGAGGCAAATCCCTGCTGGAGCTGGACAGTCCGGCACTGAGCTGACCTGCTGTCTGGCAATCCCTTTTTTGTTTTCTATCTCCCTTTCTCTTTTTTAACCACTTTCTTTTTATATGTGCCCTTGCAGGTCATTGAACACTATTGGGCAGTGCTTCTCTTCCACTCAGCAGGCCTTGCTTTAGTTCACATAGAAAAGTGAGAGCAGGTCAGAGGGAAAGTGGGGAAAAAAGAACGGGGCAGAAAAGTAATTTGGGTGAAAGTTGAACTAAAGTTGAGCCTGGATTCAGAACGTACAGCAATCAGAGAATAAGAGGAAGAGAACTTGACCTGTCAGTAACATTTACCTCAGAGCGATATAGACTCGCAAACTAATTGTTCCTTCTACACCTTTGAGAGTATCAGATGTGCTTTTATAATAGTGCCCTAATTATTCTCCACTTTAGCATCCTGAAACCACTGAAAACTAGGCGAGCAGACAAGATAATGTTAATGCTAATTAATTACTGGAATTAAGTCTGACTTGAGCTTTATATCAAATGCCAGGAGACTCAACCAATGGGCTTTAATAGTTAGAGCAACCAAGCTGAATGATGATGAAACAATCACTCCACAAGCAATCATGCTTATTTGCATATCCTCCAAGACATATGGGCATTCAGAAAACACCGCATCAGCTATTTGCTTTCCTTGGGTGCTTTTTTTATGTGCTCAGAGCTGGGAGAAGGACAAATGTGCATCAACCTGGGGGAAACTCTGTGTTAAAGCAGCAGTTTCTAATTTACAGATCCCTGTGGTGCCTGTGAAGATAACCGCAATTACAAAATAAAATACTGACAATCCAGGCCTCGATTGACTGTATCTTCCGTGTGCATATGTCTAAACTATATATATGCCTAACAAGAATTGTGTTTTCATGACTACTTCAAAAGCAAATAATCACTTATTTGCAAACATGGCAAACAAAGGGAATGTGGAAGTGCCGATAAGAGTATCTACAGTGTACAGAATCATTCTGTCATAAGATATATTGAAAATATTAGGAGAGGGAAGGTGGGATTACGGATGACAGGAAGGCATACTGCAAAATCAAAAAACTGGGCATAACACAAAGACAGGGAAAATACGTCTCCACACAAATTCTCTGGGCTAGTTTCTGGTCATCTTGCATGGGTTCTGAGATTGATTTGGTCTGGAAATGTTTCTGAGATCTGGCAACCCATTTCACTGGCTGATTTAAGAAAAAGATATATAGTATAGAAGCTTTGTTGTAATTGGGGGCCGGAGCCACTATCTAGCTGAGAAATATTGTTGAATTTTCTTAAGTATCTTGTTTTTTTATTTAAACAATTATTATATTTTATTAAAACATGTTGCATACCAGACCTCTAATCCAGACATACACTCTGCATAGCCTACTGCATGTCTTCTGGGTGAACTGTATTGATTTTGTATGAATGAACAAGTCTGAAATAACTGGAATCTACTGGCCTACTCAATTCCATCACTGTGCCCACATCTACAAGAGCCTGATTGATTTTTGCCTTAAAAGATGACCTAATGATGAAGGCCTACGACTACAAACTCTGTCTTCTGTTAGAGATCTTCAAAAAGACCAGTACCACACCCAAAACAAACTCGATTCATGTTTCCATAAATAATCTGTATTGGGCATTGGAGTTATTTCAGAAGTCACAGGAGACAGACTGGAATAAATATGAACTTATAGCTGGACAGAATATGAAATTAAATGGATCTATCATGCACAGTTTGATTTATTCATTTGATCTGATGCATTTTAATTTTTCAGAATATTGCAAGCCATAAACCTTTGTGTAACAGCACGAGACTAATCTATAATAAGCACCCAAAGGAGGCTTGTAATATAGTATATTAGCCTCTCCTCTCAAACCCAATGCCATGAGCATCCATCATCTCTGACAGAACAAAGCCAGCCCTTTTAACAGAGAAGGTGAGAATAGCTCATCAGAGCCATTTCTGTGATTAGACATGGAGAAGTCACCAGTGACTGGCTAAATGGACAGAAGCTGAATGGAAGAAGAGCCATAGGGATTTTCTGTCATTGCCATGGACTCTGGTCTGTCATTAAGACAGTACAAAAGGATTGAAGAGGACACAATGGGTGAGGTTTAAATATGAAGGTCATTTTCTTTTTCATTCTATCCTTTGTTCCTGTCTCCTTCTTTATCTTTGGCAGTTTAGGTTCAATTAGCAATCGGCTTTATCCACGTGTGTGTGTGTGTGTGTGTATGGAATGGAAGAATCTGTGCCTTCTATATACTGTATACTTCTATACTTGTAAACACTGCATATATATATATATATGTGTGTGTGTGTGTTTGTGTAGAAAGCATTTTTAGCTACAACTATACAACTATGTGGATGTTTTCCCATAAAACTAGCTTTTCACAATAGCACATACACCAATAAAGTGAACTAGGTGTGACTGTGTGCCAGTAATTTAGGTAACAAAAGCTGGACTAGTAAAGTTTTGCACTGAATCCATACCTTGATGTAATAGTGAAATGCATTAGAATCTTTTTAGAACTGAGGTGCTATGCATTACATAACTTGTACATTGCCCGTACTGAGCCTGTTAGAATCAACAGGAAAATGATACTGAGAGAACAGTGTGATACTGCCACCTGATTAACTTGGCAGTGTTATTATAAGAGCCACATCCCGTACAGTCACTCTGAAATTTCCATGTGCCACAATGTCAAGACTGTACTTTTGTGTAAAAAAAATAATAAAACAATGCAATCATATCTCAACGTGTGACACAAACATGAAACCCAAGAAAGGACACCTGATAGAATAGATAGTGCTGTTAATTTATAGCTATAGTTTTATCACAGAAAAGGTAATTTATTACAGATGCCACCTTGAGAAATAGGTGTGAAATAGGATCAACTGATAGAAAGCATTTTTCACTTTCTGCTGCAAGCTCTTATATAAGTAAGGAATAATACATGGTAAGAAATGATTTCATGCAAAAATGATCAATGGCATGGTGTGGTGTGATGCAGCACATCCCGAAGTGCTTCATTCTTCCTATACCAAAGCAATCTGGCAACCCTAAAATTATTTTGCTATTAAAGAAGGTGTAAATGGATATCAATTTGCAGTTACATTTAATATTGTGGAACGTCAAGTCTAACATTATAAACAGTTTTACAATTATAAACAATTTTTTTCTTCACAAAGAAATTGTGACTTCTCTTGTTAAGAAACCACAGTGCACAAAGTCCTCTGTCCTGAAGACTTTCCCATGTCTGAAATCTGAACAGCTTCAACCCATGTCTGAAAAAGGAACAGCTCTATTTCTGTTACAAAGCTCTGACTCTGAAGACTCCTTCCAAAAATGCTAAATAAATTCTCCTTCTGTTCAGTCGGTATTGAGGATTCAACAGCGCTCCAATATAAAATACTTTAACATAATAATAATAATATAATATAAAAAGCTATGCGAAGAAAACTTAGTTTATCAGAAGGACATCTCTAGTGCAAGTTCTGCTGATTTCTGCAATTTATAACCCAGGCTTCCTCTTCCATATATGCATCATGAAGTGGTCAAAACCATGTGGTTGTATGAGTTAGGTGCGTGCTCAACTGGGACTGTATGACAGCGGTGCAAGCTGATATGTGGGTAAACTTCAAAGGCATTGGATTAATGCGCAAGTCCTACATATAAAGTCATGCAACGAGTCATTAAAATGCATGAAAGCTTAAGGAGCCCGAGTGCTGGGGTGATAAGGAAAGAGCTGTCAGCAGCGATCGGCCTCTATTTAACACGATTGTAAAGTGACTGGCTCATGGCAGGTTGACAAACCACAGTATGGGTCTGATTGTGTGTGTGTATATGTGTGTGTGTTTGTGTGCAAGCTGGGTTAATGAAAGGGAAGAGCCAGCGGTATTTCTAAACACAGTTCAGAGCATACAAGCTAGAATGCACATAGTACAGGAAGACTTGGACAAGGCTGTTCGGTTTCTCTGTCCTTTCAGCAACGTGTTTCCGCTTTGAACGTCAAACCATTTCACCTACGCATTGGTGTGACAATGTGCATTTATCCAAAACACAGGGTTATGACTAGGACAGTCCACATCTTTTTCCAGCCACAACCAAAGAACTCACTTTCATCTGAAGTCAATTCAATGGCCAATTCAAACAGCTATTCACTCTGCCCCTTCATGAATGATGCACCACACTGTTACACATTTTGAAGCACAGCCATGGAACCAGAACCGAAATAGGAGGCAGCATTCCTCAAAGAATCCCTGCATAGCCTCTGTTTCTGATCTTCGACTTTGTGCCAAAACTCTGCCAGACAAGTGATGGGGGGGGCGTAAAAGAAAAGGCTATTATGTCACACTGTGGGGAAGAACTTAAGAGTTTGGAATTACAGTCTTCAGCTCTCCAGTCTAAAGTGAATTGGGTTGTATTGGATTGAATATTATTTGCAGAAGAACGCAACCTGAATAAATGGACTGTGGTATCAATGATCTCTAAACCACAAGGACGAGAAGAAAAGGAAATGCAATGCAGACTGGAATTGAATAGGCTTTTTATTACAATGTGAACCATGACTTCTGAGGAATATGATACATTCTCAATAAGCGGACACTAAATATATTCGGGTGAGCTTTATGGGATTACTGTAATGTTAGCAACTGTCGTTTTATCTGTATCAGGACACGTTAGTAGAGAAGACAAATTAGTACACCGATACTTGAGACAGAGTCTCGCAAGGCAAAGACACCCTGATATCAGGACAGACCACGGAATCAATGCTCATTTGCATGGAGAAGCACTTCTAAGTATTTCGGAAGCGCCACACTGGCCACATAGTGTCCTTAATGATGTGTCTGAAACTGAAGGGCGCAGAAAATGTGGGCCGCCCGGAGGACCCCGAGGAACATTTTGGGAAACACTTTTTTAAAAGCCGTCTCTCTTCTGCTGCCTGCGAGTAGGATCACACTTGCATTCAAACCATTAACAAGCTGTCTCCTTCCCTCCAACCACACCCCATCTCCTCCAACTATGTATAACTAATGGGCTTGCCTTTTTAAAGAAAAAGGGCAGAGCTAAGCATGTTCTGTCTCTGTTCTGGCTGAGAGTAGAGGTAATTTCCAGGCTGGAAAAATGTAAACAGAAGCTTCAAATGAATTAAGTAGCCATAGCCAATGCAACACAATATTGCAAATCACACATTTTTTCTAGGGTATGTGGAAATGAAATGCTTTGTAAAGAAACCACTTTCATCTTTACAAACTGCACCTTTAAGCCATAAATACTACAACAATTCAGGATATATGCAAATGTTATACTGAAACTAATATCCAAAGATTCTCATCATGACCAGATTTTTCAATAGTCCAGTATAGGATGAAAGGGTCTGGGACAGTCAGAATGGTCACTGATTTCTCAGCTGACGCCTTTCTTCTACATAAAGCAGATGGTACAGGATATACACCACTCATTCTCAGCACAAACATATATCTACTACACCCACAGGCTTCTGCTCCAACATATTAGCTATAAAAAAACCACCTTATCGCATGTCTAACAATATCTAACATCTAGGCAGCTTATGTCTGGAAAAGTCAAAATAAATCTCACATCAATATAGATCAAATTCAAGCAGGTATGGGGTGTGATGGTCCTCCCAGCAGTTTTTAGACTGATGATATTATTAGTCCATGACCTAGTGAACCAGTATCAGGATGTATTTATTGATAGAGTCTTCAGAGCACTTCTGTAAGTCACTCTGGATACCAGATGCTATAAATGTAAATGATCATGCTTTTGGTAATATGGAGCTTAAATATACATTAATATACCTGTTGTAAGTTGCTATGGCTGAATGCTGACCAAAATTGAGTGTATATGTTTTTTTTCTTTCTGACATCTCTAAGAAAACATACAATAAATATATTTAAGTATCATTTTAATATATTTAAAATGACATGGTAATATTTTTTATTCAGGTTGCTTCATAAACTTGCCCTGGAGTTCTGATGCACCAGTAAATGTATTCAGTCTGTCTAATGATGTGTAGATCTTTGCTAAGAAAATGGAATCTGTTCACAACGTGTTTAGGGTTTTTTTTTTTTTCACAGCAACACAAATTTTCCACTGCAAACTTAATTCTTTAAAATGTGGCCATCATGTTGTTTTCCCCGAAGATTAGGTTATAAATGTAAAGGCAAGTGAGTTGTCTTTCAGTGGAATTGGAATAAAATCCGTGAACACAGTTTTCTCACTTTTTTACTTTTAGGGGACTAGAATTTTTATTTCTACTTTTACAAGAGAAACATATTTCAGTTCAGAAAGGCTGTAGTTGTCTGAACTATATATAGTGTAAATGCCTAAAGTTGATCACGTGCAGATAGTCCATTACACAAATACACATGAAGCACTGAAGTTCTGAGTGTTTTTATCTTGTTGGATTCAACATTCTATGTAAACTTTCTAAGTCTTTTAAAACACCAACTTCCAATACACAGTACTGCATGTTCACAGAGCAGTCACAGGGTCACAGGGTGAGCAGCTCGTGGTTACTCACCTCCGACGAACTGCACGCCCCCCGCCACGCGGCCCACGGTGCGCGAGATCAGCTCGGACACGCAGCATCCCATCAGCGCCGTGAGCGCCACGAGCAGCAGCAGCCCGCAGCCGGTGCCCGTGATCACCGTGCAGATGCGCCACTCCACGCTCGGGATGCCCTGAAACGAGGCGTAGCGGCCGCACTGCTCCAGCATCACCGTGGCCTGCCTGGCCTCATCACGCACCGGGTACGAGCAGCGACGGAATGTGCCGAAAGACACCGGCTTGTCCATCTGAGATCCGAGCAGCCAGTATGGCATGAAGAATCCCACGCAGCACGCCACGGCACTCAGCAGGGACACGAGCGACCACACCACACCCGCACACGTTAAACTGGACGCCATGGTGTTCGATATGTTAGACACTTCCCAAAGATTTGTTCTTCAAGACAAAACTTGTATCCTCTTGCTCTTTTTCTGATTATCCCCACGCGTTTTTCACCATGGTTTTCTGCGCACTGCGTTCCGTCTCCTATCACACACACGCGCGCGCACACACACACACACACACACACACCCACACACACACACAAAGTTATCTGACGTATACGCACACATGTCCTGCATTATTGCATAGTGTATACACATTTAGGGTTCTCTTATTACTAGGCTGTGTCCTAACTGAACTGCGCAACAGCTAAAAAGTTGAAAGTTTCTTTCCATTCGTCGCTTTTGCATTTTGCATTCAAATAATTTCATAAAAAGCTAATGCCATAAAAAACAGACGGACATGCATTGACAAAAACTTTTTTACTTCATCGTTTGGCGATCCGTGCGTCCGCATGCGTTGTATTCTATTACATGTTGTGTCAATTACAGCAGTGCAATTAAATGATAATAGTGTTGATTAAATACCTACATGAAAACAATTCACAGCTTGCAGTCTCAGGTTCAAATCAGCGATAACATATCCCAGAGTCAGAAACTTAACTTTCTCCAAGACTCGGAGACAGTGTTCGCTTCAGCACGTTCCCCAAAAAGTCCCCTAAACGTGCTGCTGGGAATCCAGTGCCCTCTTTCTACATTCAGGCTCCAGCTCCAGGTTTCAGTTCCTCGGATCCGGAGATCTCTGTACAGCTCGCGCTCAGATCCCGAGATCTCTGTAAGGGTGGTTCAGCTCGCGCACGGAGAGAAAAGTGAAGCTCGAGCGCAAAAGTGGGGGACTCTATATGTACGCGTGCGTGTGAGCGCGCATCTCCGCCCAGGAGGATGGGCCAGTTCTCATGCCGCACACACTGAAGCTGGTAAGGAACTTACATTACCATAAGCATTAATGCAGTTTAAAGGAGATAATTAATGCTGTGCTATACTTAAATCTAACCCTAACCTCAATCTCACTAATCAAAGTGAAATCTTCTGGCTCATTTTATATACAAGCTACAGTTTAAAGAAGAAGAAGAAGAAGGACCAGGAAAATGTTCCTAAATGTCCCATACATAGTCAAAATTTATTTTCCTTGCACAGGGAAACTAGGTCCTCAAAAAGATCTAGAAACAAACCCCAATCCCAATACACCCCCTATATTATGGTGTATGTGATTAATGTGTACCCAATAAAATTTGAATGTGAATATTATGCTATTACCCATTTAATGTATCCCTTATTGACTTGTGTATGAAGTAATGCTTATCTTATCCCTACTTTTATTGTAAAGAAATCTTTGTATTTTCCAAAATAAAAATAAATAAATACAATGCTGTTGTTTCATTATGTTTTCTTGGGGAAAAGGACATTCCAGAAGGTTTAATCATCATGTAATCTTGTCACCACCAGGACATTTGGTCTCCACAAAGAGATAACTGAACCCACACACACATAGTCTAGACACAAATTTTGCAGCTAGTAATTCCTTTGTTCCTTTGAGAGTAGAAAATTTCCACAGAATAAAATTCCAGAGTGGTGGGCGTAATGCCCAGGCCCAAAACAAAACTAGCAATGATGGTTGATCCATGTGTCATTAACTCACTAGACTCTCCTAGGCACTCCACAGGACAACTTCCCTCATAAAGCAGAGCTGAACAAAGCACAGATTCAGTCTTTGACTATAATTTTGTGAACTGCTATTTAAATATGAGGACAAATTTAGATTTAAGCTTTTTTAAATACCTTATGATATAAACAGTGACTATAAATCTATAAAATCACAAGTACAGCTAGGCTGACTTAAAAACCATAATTAAGTACAGTTATTGTTTCAATTTGCTAATACACACAATAAGACAAATTGAATAAAATCTACAACAGTGAATCTCGATGTGTAACACTTTTTATATCTGTTATATATTTTTGTATCTTTTTCAAATAATGAAATGTAAAAAGCCACAAACAAGCAGTTTGGTTACTGAAGTTAAGATTCATGATAGATTTAGGTGCAAGTATGCTGAAGTATTTATTAGCTGAATTAATAATTATATCAATATAATGTCCTCAAATTGATTCAGTCACTTTACTGTATGTCCTTTACACAGAGTCACACAAACTACATGCATTTCCATATTTATAATCTCCTCATTCGTGACCTTCCTCTCCCTCAATTAATATGACTTTGACTTGCCATGGACCATCTGTCATGTCAGAGTTGCTACTGGTTCATCCAAAAATGCAGCAGAGGGTGGCATGGACTGTGAATATGTAATTCGGGTGAATGCTGTATCTTACAGTGGTTGAAGTATAACTTTCTGAGCTGTACTAAACATGCCGGAGAGTGCGAGCAATCTGTAGGAGGACCAGTGACATACACCAGGGAGGTGTTGTTTGTTGAGTGCAGGAGATAAAGCATGAGGTGCATGCCGGGGCACGGGAGTTTACAGACAGGAGGCACTGCTGTGAATTATTCAGAAAGTCACTGCACACAAAGCCATAACCCTGTTTCTTACCTGATTTTTTCTCTCTCTCGATGTACTTCTGTAATTTTATTGATGTGCTGTAATGTAGTCGTTTGAAAGAGCAAATATATTCAGGGTCAAGGACATCTGTTTTTGTCTCAATATCATGTTTAGGTGCAGAGGTGAGGTTGGGGTGATTATACAGAGATACTGAGTCAAAAAAAATTGATTGTGAAAGGCAGTCTTAAGCCAGCTCTGATCCTGGAGCACCTATGTCCTCTTTTTAAACTGACTTTTGCTATTTTGTCAAAGGCATTTATAACATGTGAGTCTTTATCATTATTACTTCAGTGAATCCTGAGCCTATCCTGGGAACACTGGGGCCCCCTTAATGGGATACCTGGTCTGTCGCAGGTCACCACACACACACACACACACACACACACACACACACACACACACACACACCTAGGAGCAAAACAGCATTGCCAGTCCATCTATTAGAATGTTTACTAGAGGAGACTGATTAATCTATCGGAAACATGCAAAACTGTACATGAACCCAGCTCTGAAAAGACAATAATACCTGCTGAACCATAGTGCTTTCATTTCAAGACTATACAGATGTAAAATCGATAAACAACAGGTATTTTTATAGCTAAAATTATAGTCCCCTTTTGCCTTTTATTGTCTTGTTTGCTTTCATATAACTAAAAAGAGAATTACTGCCCGGGCCGGAACTAATTGTTGAGTATCGCGTGTAGCAGACGGACGGATATCTGCGATGCTCAAAACAGCTTCCTGGTAGTTGACGTGGTTTGTTTATAATGGCAGATACAAAAGTGGACATTTCATCTGACACTTCAAGTCTGATCTCAAACAGCGGCAATGTTTCCTCTCAGACTAATAACCCGCTGTCGAGGAAGCTTAATAAGATTTTGGAAACCAGGCTGGATAATGACAAGGTGAGAGACTGATTCATTCAAAGCTTACATGCTAGCTGGCTAACTAGCTGGTGCTAAACTAATGATGAGTTTATTAAGAGTTAATGACATGTTTATGACACTCTTTCTGAGGCGCTGATCAGACGTGCAGAGGCGTGAATTCTGTCTTTTATTAACAATTAATCTTCTTAATGCACGTTAAAGAAATATAACTCAACCACCCAGCTAACCTAATCAGTTCTAGTCATGAATAAATAGTTTACAAGGTTTCTAAAAGACGTGTAAAGTCTTTGCTGTCTCCTCATGACCGTTTATATCACGTTATAATCTCTCTATTTTTTGTTTTTCTTTTTGCGTTTTGTTTTTGCAGTTTCCGTCTTTTATTATTCTTTCCCCTCCTGCACATAATATTAAACTTTGAAATGAGTAAGTAGATTAATAATAGTAACAACAACAACAACAGAAATAATAATAAGCAATAAATAATTATAATTATAATCCACACGAGTTTTTATTATTATTATACGTACGATGATCAGGCATAACATTATGAACACCTGCCTAATATTGTGTTGGTTCCCCTTTTGCTGCCAAATCAGCCCTGACCCATCATGCACTGTGTATTCTGACACCTTTCTATCAGAACCAGCATTAACTTCTTCAGCAGTTTGAGCAACAGTAGCTCGTCTGTTGGATCGGATCACACGGGGCAGCCTTCACTCCCCACGTGCATCAATGAGCCTTGGCCGCCCATGACCCTGTCGCCGGTTCACCACTGTTCCTTCCTTGGACAACTTTTGATAGATACTGACCACTGCAGACTGGGAACACCCCACAAGAGCTGCAGTTTTGGAGATGCTCTGATCCAGTCGTCTAGCCATCACAATTTGGCCCTTGTGAAACTCGCTCAAATCCTTACACTTGTCCATTTCTCCTGCTTCTAACATCAACTTTGAGGACAAAATGTTCACTTGCTGCCTAATATATCCCACCCACTAACAGGTGCCATGATGAGATAATCAATGTTACTCACTTCACCTCTCACTGCTCATAATGTTATGCCTGATCAGTGTATATGATCTGTATAGTTAGTGTAATTTGTTGGTAAGTTTAAGTAATGGTAATAACTAAACATCTGCAATAATCATTTTCCCCCAGTTTTCTGAAATTTCTGATTCATTTATTCCCTTAAAAATAATAAGAATAGTAACATTTATTATTACTATTAAGCAATAAAATTTTTGTACCAAGATATTAATCTTACATTGTAGTTTTATTCTAAATGAAAAAAAAGGAAAATAATCATTCAAAGCATATACCTATTCTCTGTAATTTATATTACTATTTAGCAGTTCAATGATTGTCTTCTTCTTCTTTCCACTGAAGTCATTTTTTTGGTGCACATTAAACCTAAACTTGACCTTCATCTTCTGTTCACTATTAGGAAATGCTGGAGGCTTTGAAATCACTGTCCGTTTTCTTCAATGAAAACAGTCTTCGCACTCGGAGAAACCTGCGAGGGGACATCGAGCGACGCAGTTTATCCATCAACGAAGAATTTGTGCGAATATTTAAAGACGTGAAGGAGGTATGCTATGTTTAACCAGATCTCTGCACAGAGTCCTGACCTCAACCTGACAGAACACCTTTGGGATGAATTTGAGCGGAGACTGTGAGCCAGGCCTTCTCGTCCAACATTGGTGCCTGACCTCACAAATTCTCTTCTAGATGAATGGTCAAAAATCCCCATAAACACAATCCTAATCTTTGTGGAAAGCCTTCCCAGAAGAGATGAAGCTGTTATAGCTGTAAAGGGTGGCCCAACTCCATATTACATTCATGCAAAGGCAGACGTCCCAGTTTTGGCCTGGCTCGCACTCTCCGCTCTAATTCATCCCAATGGTGTTCTATCATGTTGAGGTCAGTGCAGGTCAGTCCAGTTCCTCCACACCAAACTCTCTCATCCATGTCTTTATGGACCTTGCTTTGTGCACTGATGTGCAGTCATGTTGGAACAGGAAGGGGGTCATCCCCAAACTGTTCCCACAAAGTTGGGAGCATGAAATTGTCCAAAATGTCTTGGTATACTGAAGCATTAAGAGTTCCTTTCACTGGAACTAAGGGGTCAAGCCCAGCCACTGAAAAACAACACCTGAATTCAATGATTTGGAGGGATGTCCCAAAACTTTGGTCAATATAGTGTACGTGTTTAAGTGTCCCTTACAGAACTTTATCTCATTTACATAGGAGCTGGAGAGTATACATGAAGATGTCCAAGCTATGAGTTCCTGTTGTGAAGAAATGACCAATCGATTGAAGGTACACTGTTCCGTTTTCCTCCGCAGCAGAGTAAATAACTTAGTGTTGTGTTGCTATGCCTTGTGTTTATCCTGCTTTGCACTGTGGTGTAGTTTATCACATGAAGTGCTGTTCTTGTTAATAGGCAGCCAAGGAACAAACCCAGGACTTGATTTTGAAAACCAACAAACTACAAGGAGAAAAGTAAGTCGAATTAAAGCTGCAAAATATTTTAGATCAACACACTCCCACATAAACTGTCTGGTGCTTGGACACATTGTACAATTGTTTTTAATTTGTATATAGAAACATTATTTTCTGCTGTATGTTCTCACAGTGCTTTGGTGGTTTCCTCTGGGTACTCTGGTTTCTTCTTCCAATTTAAAGACATGTGTTGTAGAATGACTGGCATCTCTAAATTGTCTGTAGTGTGTGTGTGTGTGTGTGTGTGTGTGTGTGTGTGTGTGTGTGTGTGAATGCACCCTACGATGGGTTCACACACTGTCTTGTGCCCTGGATCATCAGGGATCCATGTGACCCTGTGTACTATAGAGGAAGAATGAATGAATGATTGATGTGCTGTGATTTATTATTTTTTTTAACTCAGGTTGACCTTTATTGCAATAAGCATTTTACTGCCAATTGCATTTAATATTTTTTGTCCTTGAAAAAACCTTCCTGGATTTTACAAGATTTTACTTACATATTGTACATGGTTTATCCTAACAGTGAGCTTTTTTTTTTTTTTTGTCAGTCAGTATTTTTAAAAAATGTGGAATAGAATGCAAAATGAATCTAACCGCAGCCAGGGCTCTTGAACCTGGCTTTGCTTTTACTTTCATTTAAAAGAAGGTCCTTGTCTTGGGAAGGCTAGGTACAAATAATAAAAGATCCCAGCAGGATATCTCTCACTGCAGCACTAGCTTGTATGTATGAGAAGGTTAAATCTGCTGAAGGTACACACTTTTTTATTTTTGTCAGGTAGTTTAGGGTGCTGTAAAAGCACAAGCTGATCAAATTCATTACCAGGTTATATCGAATGAACACTGAAGCAGATTACTTTGTGGAAAAAAGAACAGATTGCGAGTGGAAATGAAAAGACTGTATATCAGTTTGGGGGTAGGATTAAAAGGAACTGGATGCAGAGTAGTAGAGCAGGTTGAAGATATTTTAGAGCAGAGGTTTTGCTGTTCTGCAGAACGCTTTATAAAGTACTGTGCGTTTGAAAGATCGATAAAACAATAGTTCTTTCATTTTAGTTCTCTCCTAATGACTTAATTATTTATAATCACTGTAGGTCTGGTATTGTTTGGTATTGCTGCTTGACTCTGCTCAGAAATCCATCTGTCTGTCTGTCTATCCATCTATCTATCTATCTATTTGCAGTATCTCTGAATATCAGCTCTACAGTGGAACCTCTGCAGATGAATGCTCTCGATTCCTCGCCTGAAGATTTGAAATTTTGCAAGAATACAAAGCATTTTCGGCATACGAACGAACCGAACCGAACCCTGGCTAAGTTGTGTATACGTCTGGGAGCCGTTAAAAATGGTTGGGTCAGTGGAAAGCCAAGCGAAGCCAAATGAAACGAGTTTATGGATTTTACAATTTTTGTTTCAGTCAGTCAAAGCTTTTTCAAAAGAGTCAGCTCACGACTCCAACGTTGCCGTCGGTATGCGTTCAGAAGCTAGGTGATTTTTCTGGCGTTTTTTTTTGTTGACAGATTGGTGGCATGGGTGGCCTGTTCTATTTTTAGCCCAAGCTTGGTGGCACGATTTCCTGTGCGGACCCTTGACATGGAATGTTTGGCTTGGGTCAGTTCTTTGTAAGCAGCCATACAGTTTACATACATTTCTTATTGGTAATATTAGTCATATTTTTGTGTGGCTGGAACAGATTATTTGCGTTTACATTATTTCCTATGGGAAAACTATTTTCCCCTTAGGAACTCGCCTCCAGAACGAATCAAATTTGTATCGTGAGGTTCCACTGTTCTACTATGCCGAGGTTCCACTGTATTTCAAACAGCACATTAATATAAATGTTATATTTTATGTAAATGTACAGCAGACACTAGTCTAATAAGAATAAAAATGGTTTATTATTTGACAAATAAAAATGGATGGTCACTGATCGGTTGAAGTCTTCTGTAGGTAGTGTATTGTAAAGATGTATTATAAGTTTTCCATCATGTGTGAGCCTTCAGTACAGAACACTTTGCACCATGGTTTTGCTCTGTAGCTGCTTATTAACACTTGCCTTATTAATGTCAAGAGAAAGTGAGGGAGCGATTGTTTTATAGCAGTCATAACATAAGTGATATAAGAACTCGTTTCATGGGCATTCCACAACATTAAATGCTACGGCACGTCATTCCTCAAATAAATATAAAATTGTAGTTGTTGGCAGCTTGCCTCTAATACATGGATAAAACAGTAACACCTGCATCACATCACCTAGTTGTTGATCATTTGCCGATTCAAATTTCTTGCAAAATAGTCGAAATCAACCAATCTGACATGTGTATCCTTTCGGTGAAGCCTCCACTGTAAACAAGCTGGCAAACTTGGACTGAAATCCGCCGGGATGCCAGTAAGAATAAATTTCCACTCCTTCCATGTTATGGAAGGCCAAGCATAAAAACATTTGCATCTTGGCAGCGAGGAATGGTTTATTCAGCCACTGCAACCCCCTAATCTTCTCCACTAGCTGTTCTTCAGAGGATCATGTTTGGATTTGTCATGGTATTGACATGAGAACCATGAATAATTCTAAATGCACAGGTTTCTGCCACCTACCTGGCAACTGTTTGCATCCACCTTGTCTAAAGATATTCAGACTCAGTTTCGAGTTAATGCACATTTTCTCAGGCAGGACCATTAGGGCATCTACATTTTTCTCCACAGCAGAGGCCTAAAATGTGCTTAGAGACTTTAATTCACTATATCCAGCGGGTCAGATATTCACAAACACCACTCTGAAACCTTCCAGGCTATTTAAAGAAACAATCAGACATCAATGTAATGTGTTAGAGAAGCATCTGATTAACTAGCTGCCATAATTAGGAGTTAATTGGGAGAGCAGCTATGGTTTGTAAAAAAGGCCTACCTTTAGAGATGGCATTTGGCCTTGATACCAAAACACCATCCAGGCAACCAGGAGCAATTTACAAACTACTGAAGGTACTACAAGCATCTAGACAAACCACTGTATGCAAATATAACAATCGTTGGACAACACAGACACTACATCATTCAGGAAAGAGCACAAATTAGCAGCCAGGGATGAACTTTGGTTTGAAAAATTGAACTGAACCTTAAAACAACAATAGGGAAGGAGGATTCAGTAGGAGGAGTCAGATGCATACATTCCCATGGCTAAAAAGACTGCAAGAAATAAACCTCCATTCTGAAACCAGCATTAAACAGCCACACTGGCAGGTGATAACCAAGATGAAGACCTAGTCTCTTTGTGTAGAGTTCTCTTGAGAGATGAAACAAAACTTGAGCTATTTGGCCATAATGAGGAAAAAAAGGGGGTAAGGTTTTTAATCTGAAGAACACCATTCTGAAGAACTGTGAAGCATAAGGATGGCAGCATCAAATGAAATGGGCTGCTTTGCTGGAGAACTGCACTTCAGAAAATAGATGGCATCATGAGGAAGGAGGATTATCTAGAAATCCTAAAGCAAAAGCTTCAGACATCAGCTAGAAAAGAGAGTGATCTTAAGTGTACCTCTAAAGTAGTAGCAAAATGGCTTAAAGAGGAATAGGTATGGGAGTGTCCATTACAAATCTGTGACGTGAAAACCATAGAAAATCAGTGAAGGGAATTAAAAAAGTGTGTTTGGTGTTGTAGTAGAAAGTGTTGTAAGAAGCTTTTTGTCTCCATCACTGAACATTTGAAGGCTTCGGCATGGTGAAGTGGTGAAATTGAAATTTACTATAAGTCACTCAGGAGCTTTTGGTTACACAGATCTACTTGATAATATACAGTTGTAGAAAGGACATTATTTATAATCACACTCTCTGGTGTCACCCACATGAGGATGAGTTTCCTTTTGAGTCTGGTTCCTCTCAAGGTTTCTCGGAGTTTTTCCTTGCCACTGTTGCTCAGGATTGCTCATTAGCGTTAAATATAGATTTTAAATTGGCATTTTTATTTTATATTATTTTTATATTAGGCGGCACAGTGGCTGAGTGGTTAGCACGTTCGCCTCACACCTCCAGCGTCCTGGGTTTGAGTCTCACTCCTGCTCACTTTGTGTGTGGAGTTTGCATGTTCTTGGTGGGTTTGCTCCGGTTTCCTCCCCCAGTCCAAAAATGAGGATGGAGTCTGGTTCCTCTCAAGGTTTCTCAGGGAGTTTTTCCTTGCCGCTGTTGCTCAGGATTGCCCATTAGGGTTAAATATAGGCTGATTGGAGTCTCTAAATTGCCCGTAGTGTGTGATTGCGTGAATGAGTGTGTGTGTGTGTGCCCTGCGATGGGTTGGCACTCCGTCCAGGGTGTATCCTGCCTTGATGCCTGAGATAGGCACAGGCTCCCGGTGACCCGAGGATAGATCGGTACAGACAATGAAAATAAGATAAAATATTTTTATATTTCTGTGAAGCTGCTTTGAGACAAGGTCTATTGTTAAAAGCACCATAGAAATAACATTGAGTTGAACTGAAGGCTACAATAAGTTCAGTGGCGGTTCACTAAATGCTAAATGCTAATCTTATACATTGAATGAAAGCCAAAACAAATCTACACATCCTAGCTAATATTGTGACATTACATTGAATGGAAAGAAAGTAGACTTTTGGCCTCAGCTCTAGTTTTCATCTGTGTCTTGTATGGAATGGTGTGTGTGTGTGTGTGTTGGGGGAGGTGGTGGATGGTGTTTTGTGGGGGTTGGTGGTGGCGATGGTGGATGTTAACTGTTCTTCTTGAATTTCATAATTCCCATATAAGGAAAATCCAGTTTTCCAGTTTGCTCACATCCTGCCCCTTTAAGAAGCCTGTTCAGAAACAGCAGCTTTATGAGAAACATTATGATCAATTACCTTTCCTTTATTTCACTTCATATTCAGTATCAGCGGGATTAGTAGCTAGAGCTGCTTTTTACTGAAGCATGAATACCGGTTCATAAAAGGTGGATATTTCTGACTCTTCAAGTGAAACACAATTCCCTGCATTGAACAGCTTCCTATAAACGATTCTGTATCTGCAGTGTGGTAAAAAATACAGAAAAAAATAAATTATAACACATAATCATTTTGTCTTGCCCCTGTCAAGCATTTTGTCAGATCTTTAGCTGGTCATTGCTCTGCTGCTTTGACTTGCATCGCTGGAATACAAATGAATGTCCACAGATTCATAGATAAGTTAAAAATTAAACTTTTTATGAGGTCCAATGAATGATTCATAAGCTGTCTCTGTGAGTGTTATTCTTGTCGTACTCCAGCGCAGCATGTGTAATTAATAGTGTCATATCTCTTGTTGGTTGCTCATTGTGAATTCTACTGATTGTGACTTCGGGTAGATATGAGAGACAACAACGCTTACCCCTGGGCAATAAGACGAGAGTATGTGGTGCAGTGAGTGATTTCCATTGCTTTTCACCACCCGCAGATCAGCTTTACAGCCCCTGCTAGTGGCACACAGTTGTTTATGGACATTGAGAGGCTGCCAATAAAACTCATTTGGGGATAATTGATTAGAGGGAGAAGCGATCGAGGAGGTGACAGAAACGCTCAGCAGAATGTCTTGCCTGATGAAACATTGGCATGCTGGTGTGAGAGAGAGAAAGAGAGAGAGAGAGATGGATCGGGTGAGAGAAAAGTAGAGTGATTTATGCACAGCGGCTTTGGTTGTGAGCGTTTGACTGATAGAACAAGGCTGAAAGTGATGGTGTGCACAAAATGACTGCTGGAGCTGAGCAGTGCAGGTTTCTGACCTTGTGCACCGACAGCTGCCACTGGCACGTTGCCGTAGCCGTGATGGGCATCTGGTGACTCCATGCTTCAGTAGCCCTGACCTCAGACTACAGTATGTTTTGAAAAGAAACCCTGAATTAAATATACCATTAACATTACACTTATGTTAATTCATAAGCACTGGGGCTGTACAGATGATGCTGATATCAAAGTTTTGTGTATTTACTGATTCCTGATACTGATTCAGTACAGATTCCATCCTGTTTCCATCCTGATTCTTTCTAGCTTTGATACTGATTCAATACTGGTATGAACTGATTTGGCACTGATTCAGTACGGATACACGGTAATATGGTTTTGATACTCAGTCACCGATTTCCTACTGATTTGTTCTGGTTTTAAGACTCATTTAATACTCATTTCTTACAGATTCAAAACTAATTCAATACTGAATTGATTCTGAGTCAACACTGATTCGACACTGAATTGATTCTGATTTGACACTGAATTGATTCTCATTTAAAACTGATTTGATTCTGATTCCTTTCACACTTGGTCAGAAATGATTCGCTAACAAGTGACATAAAATTCATGTGGTACTGAATTTGATTATTTGATTTCATTTGACAATACTGATTTGATACAGATTCAATACTGGTATGAACTGATTTGGCACTGATTCAGTATGGCTACAAGGTAATATGGTTTTGATACTCAGTCACTGATTTCCTACTGATTTGTTCTGGTTTTAAAATTTAATACTAATTTCATACAGATTCAAAACTAATTTGATACTGAATTGATATGGAGTCAACACTGAATTGATTCTGATTTGACACTGAATTGATTCTCATTTGACACTGAATCAATTCTGATTCCTTTCAGACTTGTTCAGAAATCATTCGCTAACAAATGACATAAAATGCAACACTTATGTGGTACTGAATTTGATCCTTTGATTTCATTTGATAACAATTTGATACTGATTTGATACACATTTAATACTGGTATGAACTGATTTGGCACTGTTTCAGTATGGCTACAAGGTAATATGGTTTTGATACTCAGTCACCGATTTCCTTCTGATTTGTTCTTTTATGTCTCATTTAATACTAATTTCATACAGATTCTAAACTAATTTAATACTGAATTGATATGGAGTCAACACTGAATTGATTCTGATTTGACACTGAATCGATTCTGATTCCTTTCAGACTTAAAATTCAACACTTATGTGGTACTGAATTTGATCATATGATTTCATTTGATAATACAGACACAACGGTAGCAGTCATGGACAAGCTGTATCTTCTGTGCACCTTTAAGATTTTTGCTGCACGTGTGTTTGTGGTATAAATTGTAGAGATTAATGAAGTGGAAAACGCATAAACTCTGATCTGAAAATGCAGAACTCTGTTCTGGTCCAGGTAATAATATTGGTAAATGGTATTTCATTGTTGTTTTTATTGCATAATCCAGTGTAGGACCAAGATGAGTTCTTTGTACAAATGAATCTATTGCTAAACCCTGCCGTAGATGCTAAAGACATGACCCGCTTTTGTCCGTGCATTATTTATTATTCATTATCTCAGTAACAGCTTCTGTATATTTAAACTATTGTGTCAGATCCTGTCGATAAACAGCTGTGTCGCAAGGCACAGGGACGCTTTTCGAGTAGTATCACAACGCTGCCTTGACAGATGAATGTCAATGAGTTAATAACAAAAATCATCGACAGGAGTTTAATAAAGGTGACAGTTCTAACCCTAGGAGATTTTCTTGCCAAGTAATTGAATCCTTGCATAGCAGCTGCAGTGTTACATAAGATTCGTTGTAGTCCCCATATTATTACACAGTTCCTGCAAACATTTTAGGATTAAAAAACCTGCTCCAGTGTAGAGTTCTTCTGTATACAGGATCATATTTTGGTTTCTGCTGAAGAACGCATATAAGCAGCAACTATTTGTATTATCCAGGGAAAAGTCTAGTGAATGAATCTGAACGTTTTATAAATATAGAGTGGGTATATTGGTGCCGTCATTTTGTCCCCCAGGCCCTTTGGGAGCAACTTCGTCTTAGTGACATTTTCATCAGGGAGTCTACAATGCTGTAGACCAGATGGGAGCTTCCCTGTCTGTCCAGCTGCTCTGTAACCTTGCCTGACATCTCATATATCTAAAAGGCAGAAAGCTCTGGGAGATACAAGACAAGGGCATAGGACACACTTTGACTTATTGAGAGAAAACCAATGAACAGAAATATAACAAAAGGATATAAAATATTAAAACCCAGACTGCTGGTGTCAGCTTTCCCGGTCTGGAAAACTCTCCTAACTGACCTTTGGTTATCTTTGTGCTGGAGCAAAATGATTTGACTTCTCACTTGAAGCATATGACATGGCATTTTACACGGAGGAAAAATAAATAACAGTGTAATTTCTTCTCATTTCACTGAAGGTTGGTGTCCTAATCTCGTAGCATTAACCTTTTTTCTCCTTTAGTTGATATTTTTATGCTAAGAACATTTCATGCTTTAAAAAAACCTTCCATGTCCCTTTTTACCTCATTTAGAAGCAGCATGTATCACCTGAAAGCTTCTCAGACAAGCCTGGTCTCAGTGACAAATGAGCATCATGTCTTGATGAGAAAGTGCCTGACGCCCTCTGTCTGCCTCCCACGTCCTCCCTATCACTCAATGCCACTGTGTCGTTTGTTCTCTAAAGAACACAAAAGCCATGCCTAGTGATGAGAGGAAAACAAACCCTGAATAAAGAGGGCTGAGGACAGGCAAACAAATAAGCACCTGGTAGCACTGATTGTCCATCGTCTATAGCTTTTTCTTCGGCGTTGAATGTTTGAGCGGAAGTTTCGCTGAAAGCAGCTTTCAATAGCGGAAAGGAGAAGTTGTTAACATGTTTTATGAAGCCCGTATCTATAAATCATTATAATTATTATGATTGCAAGTTTGTAATCATTTCTTGTAAGCTGTTTTTAAATCACTTTTATGACCTGTGAATAATGAGAAAACAAACATAATATTTATCAATTATAAAAGCAAATTGTTAGCAAAAAAATATCACAGTGTTTCAAATAAAGTGAAAATATTCATTTATTTTGTTAAGTTTTTTTTTAACATAGAAACACTTTGTTCTAGATTAATCCAAAAATTATAAATGATTTCTTCTCTATCAGATAGAGAGATGGATAGATGGATAGATAGATAGATAAACAAAGAGGCACACAGATAGAAAGGTGGATGGATGGAAGGATGGATAAACAGAGAGGTAGACAAATAGAAATGGATGGATGGATGGATGGATGGATGGATGGATAGAAAGTCACTCTGGGTAAGGTCGTTTGCTAAATGCCAGAAGATGGATAGATAGATAGATAGATAGATAGATAGATAGATAGATAGATAGATAGATAGATAGATAGATAGATAGACAGATAGATAGACAGATAGGCACACAGATAGAAAGGTGGATGGATGGAAGGATGGATGGATAAACAGAGAGGTAGACAAATAGAAATGGATGGATGGATAAACAGAGAGGTATATGGATGGATGGATGGATAAACAGAGAGGTAGACAGATAGAAAGATGGATGGATGGAAAGAAAGTCATTCTGGGTAAGGTCGTTTGCCAAATGCCAGAAGATAGATAGATGGATGGACGGATAGTCAAACTTTCTTGGTCCTCTAAGGAGATTACAACTAAATATAATATAATAAGATTATACAACTAAAAGCTATAATATAAAATCAGGGAAAAATAAAATCAGTAAAAATAAATCAAGAAGAGTAGGATTAACAGAAAGTGTTATAGAAAATTTTGAAGTAAAATGAACATTTGTCCTAATTGCTAAACTGGCCACATCTTGTTCTCTTGCTACTGTGAGGGGAAAAAATTCCAACTTTGCTTTACTTGCCTTATATAAAGTGTACGAAAATAGCCAGAGAAAGGACACTTGAACTGTTCAGTCCATAAGACATGGGTTTACAATCAAGGGACTGGCTGTTCAAAGAAAGTTTACTTTGTTTTAGAGCATGGGTGACTGGTCAGTCCATTTCACGAGGCTGCTCATGTCCCAGTCCTTTGATTGATTCTGTGGCCAGCGTCGGATTGAGGATGCATGAGCGAGCAGGCACACTGAAGCGTGAGCACAGGCGGTGAAATGTATTCCCATTTTTCCCATGACACATAGCTGCACTTTGCATTTGTATCAGGATGAAGACGAGGCAGATATGTGCGGTTTTGTAAATAGAGTTTTGTAAGTTGAGGTTTCGCAGCTGGCCTGGTGCTGTGCTAATGCAAGCTGAAGATAAGAGAAATAATATTCCACATTAAAAGCTGTGCTGTGGATGTGTGTGCTGATGAGATAGATGGCTTACTGGACACCCTATAGGACCACCGGTGCATGACTTCATAATCATTTAATGAGTTTGCCAGAGCCCTTAGTGAAGGAGGTTCCCAGTCCTGTGCAGTTCTTATAGATGAGTCCTATACATGGAATTAAAGTGTGTGTGTGTGTGTAAATGTGATTATATATATTTTATGAACATAAAAATCAATTATGTCTATCTATCTATCTATCTATCTATCTATCTATCTATCTATCTATCTATCTATCTATCTATCTATCTATCTATCTATCTGTCTGTCTGTCTGTCTGTCTTTCTATCTGTTTGTCTGACTTTCTATCTATCTATCTATCTATCTATCTATCTATCTATCTATCTATCTATCTATCTATCTATCTATCTATCTATCTGTCTGTCTGTCTGTCTGTCTGTCTGTCTGTCTATTTTTTAAGAAAGCTGGTCAGAAAGGTTCACAGGGAATCTGGTTAGGACGTGTGTCAGGACCATTTCCAGTTGCATGGTGATTGCATTTCATCTGATTTAATTTAATAACAGAAGATCTTCAGGTCTACACCACACCCAGTTTGGGTATAAATGCGAATACACATTCTGAAACACACATTTTGAGCACTAAACAGATTCAGAATCGGATTTCAGTGTCATTTATAGGCAGTCCATCGAAAGCCTCCTGCTTTGTTCTCTCTGCCTCACAAACAAATCTACACTTCCTTCCTATCAAGGCCTTGTTTATGAGGCATTAAATGAAAGTCAGTAACTATGCACTATTCATTAAAAGTGCATGGAGTTTTGTGAGTGAATTTATATATTATACTCTCCTGTGAGGCAGGTTTGTTAACCTCTTTGCCTTTCTATTATCTTTATTCATCGGGATGTTGGGTTTGATAATTGTCCTATTTGACAGCTTTAAAGGGTTTGCTTCTTAATGACTTTACTATAAGTGATTTATAATAGCGTGGTGAGGTGCCATTTTTTTTCCTCGCTGCACAGGTAAGCCATAGCTCATACACTAGGAACAATATTTCATCGGAAATTCTCAAGTCATATTAGTCACAGCTGGAGGTAGTTCAACACCTGAGTAATGCTGTGTGTCAGAACAACAGCTACTAAATAATCTCTCAGGCCTGGAATGAATCTCTGAGCTCCACAGCAGAACACTGAGCTTTATATCCAGCTTACCCAAGCTTCCTACTCACAAAAAAACCAACACTGATAGAGTTAAACATTATGCAGTAAGATTGCCTAACCTTAGGGTCTTAGTGTAGTATTCCTAATGCTCTGTGGCACGGTGCTGACTGACGACGGGCTGTTTCAGTAGGAATCTATAGGCCGAGCAGACAGCAATACATAGAGAATTGTGGTCGAAAACTCATACGAAATGACAGTAATCCTGCCTCATTAATTCAGTATGTGAGGAAAAACAAAAGAGAGCCTTTTATTTGAGGGAAAATCTCACTACAGGGTGAGACCAGACTACCAGAGAGAAGGATGTTAGAGTAGAATCACAATGCACAAACCTCCCCAGTACAGAAAAAGGTGTACACCACACACATCGACCTACAGAGATGTGGAAAAAAGTTATGAGGCATCCTCCAAGGAGGCAAGTACACTAAAATGCTTGACCCCTAGAATGAGGCAGTCTAGTGACTCTGTTATAATGTAGCATGTGTGCTTTGGCTAGACTTCTTAGAAGGTCCAGTCCATGCACATTAATCCAAAGCTGTTCTGTCTAATAAAGAAGCATTTCTGACCCAATGGGCTTGATGGCTGCCCCATCTACCGGGCAGGGGAGCTCACTGAATGATATGATGAATATGACAGTGATGTAAATCATATGCTTTTTCAACCCATTTGAACACATACAGTAGAATTTGGAGCGATGTTTTACACAGTGCTATCCATCACCTTCATCAAAACCAACCATCAAGAACAGTGTTCTACAGACTTGCTTCAAAGCTTTTATATGTCGTCTAAATCCCTTTTCCCTTATACATTATGTTGCCTTTCCATTCACTTGTCCTCTGTCTGCAGATCTGTAAGCTGGCTGATTACCATTTAATTTATTCATTCATTCATCTTTCATCAAAGAGTGACTTCCATGTACAATACAAGTATCTAGCTGTCCAAAGACTAGCAAGTCCTCTGGAAAAAGATGTAGCTCAAGATGTAGCAGTGGTAGCTCAAGGCTCTGGGTTATTGACTAGAAGATTGGGGTTCGAGCCCCAGCAGCGCCAAGCTGCCACCGTTGGGCCAACCCACCCTGCTCCAGGGGTGCCGTATCATGGCTGACCCTGTGCTCTGACCCCAACCCTCCAATTATGGGATATGCAAAGAAAGAATTTCGCTGTGCAGTAATGTATATGTGACAAATAAAGGCAACTTAACTCAACATCAACACACCAGAAGCAAGTTCAGGATAGCTAGGGGAAAGAACAGAGAACACAAGTGCCATAGACATTGTCACCAAGCAGTCAGTCAAGCTACAAGTAATACTGTTACACCAATAACGTTTGATTAATTTTCTTTAAATAAGATGCGCCATCTGAATAAAAATAAACAGACAGAGAGATAAAGACCCGAGGCTGTTTTTCCATCGGTGATTAAATGCTTGAGAAAGAGCTGCGTCTTTGTGTTCTTGATGCCTGAGTGGAGATCTAGAGAGTGTATGAAGTTCTATAGCTCGTCCCATGGCCAACGGACCAGAATTGAGAAGAGCACGATGAAACGATTAGTGTTATGCCATTCTTTTGGGAGCTCAAGTACAGATCTGCACAGTGGCTTACAAAATAAAATGCAGCATGGCTTTTAAACAATCCCATGGTTCAACAGCTAGCTCACAGAGGAGGTACGAATCACGCTCTCTTCACACTCTTCAACCCTCAGGAGCTGTGCTTCCACCTCCACCTGGAATTATGGGCTGTTATTATGATTTACAGCACCGGGTGACATTTATGACTACTTCCACCTGAAACATCCTGTTCACTGTGATAAAACCTTACAGCTAGATGATACCACATCGTTGCTGAATTCTTAAATTTGATTGGTTAGAGGTTTAAATTATGTCTTTTTCGAGAAAACCACAGCTCTGACGTTTGTAGCAGCACTTCAGGTCACAGGATATGAATGTGCTAGTCATAGATCATACACAGACTGTACAGCGGATGCTTCATTTAACCCAAGACTCGGCTCTGTGTTTGGGTCACATGGCATGGTTCGAGTTTCCTGAGCTATTCAGTCTGACCAGAAAATCAACATGGCCGCACACGGTGCAGAATTTGCTGACTGTGTGTTAAGTAATTATATATAATCTTGTTTTTTCTTCAGTTAAAAACAACATGGACTTATGTATCTATAGAAGAAAAACATCATATGTTATTCATGCTAAAGGAGAAAGGGTTAATGTTTATAGAATACAATTGGGTCTACAATGGCAGGTCTTTGTATGTTTTCTATCGCGGAAGAGCCTCCAGGACAGAAGATGTGTCAGTTTCTTGGAAAAAGACAAAGACAAAAAAGGGGCTGCTGAGTAAATGTTTATAGCTGCCATAATAGCGATAATTACTCTCTTTAAGAGGAATAAAGTACTCTTAACAAAAAATAATCAAGAGTAACTGCAATTCGTACCAATCTGACACTTTATGTGCTTTATTCCTTTATCCCTTACATGAGCAACTTCAGAAATGATCATCTGCACACAGGTCTGTAAGTCTTTCCTTAACAAAGGGAAAAAACACCCCGGTGATTAGACATCACCCGATTCCTGTGTAAAAGGATGTCATGGTTTAGTCATCAGACAGAAGGTGTTGTGGTGAATGAGGGTGGAAATGAAGCATAATCCTTTAAGACGCCAAGCTTTGCAGGTTAATATAGACTTCTATTGTGTTATTTATCTGCTCTATTAGATTGTTGTTTCTCTGATACAACTGAATGGGAGGATTTTTATCGTTGCTGATCAGTTTCAGGTCACTTTTTATTCGGACATTTTTGTTTCTTCTCCTGTTGTCTGAGTCATATAAGGTCTGGTGTGGTCGATGAGTTAAAACAGGTCTGCCAGAGAAGTACTGTAGCTTACGGAATAGTGATGTAGTGTATCATAAAGAAAACACCCATCTCTTATCTGTAATTGATCTCGTATGAAGAGACACTGAGAATCTGATATCATTTCAGTTTGAGGAAGACGTCAGTTCCGGTGTTTCAGTGACTGCTTAAGTTAAATCAAAGATTCAAGGTCAGCTGTGTAAAGGGTTAGATCGATAAAGCTCCCCTATCCTAGCCAAGAAAATTTCCCTAATGATGTTGGTCTGAAACAGAAAAACAGAATATGACCGATGTATTAATGAGATCTACTTTCACATGACTATATTTAAATATTTTTTATCTACATAACATGTACTTCATATAAATGAAATACAAAAATATGTTGATGCTTCCTGCTAGCCAAATAAGGATATATTTAGCCTATATAATCAGCCTGGTAGACGGTATATTTGTGGCACATTTTGAATAATTACGGATAGAGAATACGTTTACTTGGCCACTTTAATAGGAACATTATGCCGTTTAATTAGCATCCAGTCAGCCAATAACGTAATGAGAGAAGTCTGAGGAAAATGGCCAGATTTGTTCAAGCTCACAGGAAGTCTAGATTAACTAGACTCTAAATAGTCTAAATAACGACTCTTTTATTCAATGTCAGAATACAAGACCCAGCAAATTTAAGGTGAATGAGCTACAACTGCAGGATACTCTCCTGTCAGCTAGTAACAGGATTCTGACGCTACAAACTGAAGATTGGAAAATGACTAGTGCAAATTTCAGTTGTTCACTCTCGGATATGTTGTTGAATGATGTATGGAGAGGAGATTTACTACTCAATGTTTAACTTGACTGAGCTATGTCTAGTTCTCCTGCACTGCACAGTGTCTATTAATCATGCGCTCGAGTGTCTGAGATGTCAAGACCTTGATCCTTGCTGCCTCTTCTCCC
The DNA here is from genome assembly GCF_019097595.1 of Hemibagrus wyckioides. Classification (NCBI taxonomy): domain Eukaryota; kingdom Metazoa; phylum Chordata; class Actinopteri; order Siluriformes; family Bagridae; genus Hemibagrus; species Hemibagrus wyckioides. Next base: position 10,987,564 of record NC_080726.1, on the reverse strand, counting down.
AGTAGGTAAAATGACTACACCACTCAGTAACTTAAATAAAGGAGATCCTTTCCATCTTTGTAAACGTGGCTTCATGCTAGTTTGAATGATGCACTGTTCCTCCGTGATCAACTAAAAAACGAGACAGCTTCGACTCTAATCCCGTGTGGAACTGCTACTCGAGAGTTACCAGAACATGATGTCTCTATAAACCTCAGCATGATTTAGTTGTTCTACATCATTCTGGGGTGTAGATTGTAAATCACACTGCTGGTGCTGGTGCCATGCTGGGAAAAGTAGTGGGAATGAGACAGCTGAGTAATGGAAAGAAGCTGCAAACGAGATGGTTCTCCCATGAGATCTTTACAGCTCACAGTGTTCTGTCATGTGCCGAGTCGTGCCCACTATTGTTCTACTGCTGGAAAGTTCATGCTTATTTGTTCTGGAAGTCATCTCTAGCCGGGTGTTTTTATCATTTTTCCTCTTCCTATTCTTTCCTATGTGGAATTTTTGGTAATAAGGTATTTTTTAAGGACAATACTGCCATCTAGTGGCAGATTTTTATCACTTCAAGGAATCTGACTCTAGGTGCTCACAAGCATTGTCGCAGTATATACCAAATGTACTGTTCAGACAGTAAGTAGTAGTAGGTGCTGGCATATTAGAATCAGAATCAGGTTTATTGGCCAAGTATGTTTTTACACACACAAGAAATTGTTGGTGACTCTGGTGAAATTAAATAAAGACCAAGATATACAGAGTATGAGACAGGTTGTAGTGATGTATATAAAGTGTGATCGTGCACACTAGTGCAAATTACTGTAATGTAATTCATCACACATGACGACTGTTTGCATGTGCAATACACAATATACAATACAAAATGTGTGAGTTGTGCAAGCAGCAGTACTGTAACATGGGAATGAAGTGATGAGTGACGGTTCCTACAGTAGAGTATTTATAGATGTGAAGTGGAGTGTAAGAAGTTTGTAAAGAGCATGTTGGTGCTTTTAAACAGCAAGTTGCGTATAATCAAGGTCGGATGTTTATGAGGGTGTCAATTAATCTTTATCACGATGTTGGCTTCTGTAATACTGACAAACCAGAGATAAGTTGTAAACCTTCATTATTTTTTATATATAAATTATGACAATTATAATCGTCATGGTTGCTTTGAGCAGCAATGTAATTGCAAAATACAGTCCTATTTCAGAGGGCACAGGACCTGTGTGCATCTTTAAAACTAATTGGACTTAATGTAATTGAATAACAGCCGGTGCCAAAACGCCTCATAGTCTCTATTTCATGAATACTGTAAATGTTGTATATACACTGATCAGGCATAACATTATGAACAGTGACAGGTGAAGTGAATAACACTGATGATCTCCTCATTATGGCACCTGTTAGTGGGTGGGATATATTAGGCAGCAAGTGAACATTATGTCCTCAAAGTTGATGTTAGAAGCAGGAAAAATGGGCAAGTGTAAGGATTTGAGCGAGTTTGACAAGGAACAAATTGTGATGGCTAGACGACTGGATCAGAGCATCTCCAAAACTGCAGCTCTTGTGGGGTGTTCCCGGTCTGCAGTGGTCAGCATCTATCAAACGTGGTCCAAGGAAGGAACAGTGGTGAACCGGAGACAGGGTCATGGACGGCCAAGGCTCACTGATGCACGTGGGGAGTGAAGGCTGGTCCGTGTGATCCGATCCAACAGACGAGTTACTGCTGCTCAAACTGCTGAAGTTAATGCTGGTTCTGATAGAAAGGTGTCACAATACACAGTGCATGACGGGTCAGGGCTGTTTTGGCAGCAAAAGGGGGACCAACACAATATTAGGCAAGTGGTCATAATGTTATGCCTGGTTGGTATATACTTATTTTTAACTTTGATTTAAAAAAAAAAAAAAAAAAAAATAGATATGTCACTCACTGTAACGTTTTTTCTTTTTTCTAGTCACAGATTAGAGGTGCGAGCACAGGTAGCCCAGGCCTTTCTCTCCAAATTCCAGCTGACCAGTGAAGAAATGGCCACTTTACGCCACGCACGTGACGGCCCCATCACTGAGGTAACCATAAAATACAATCTACAATCAAAAGTATGTGGACACCTGACCAGATTAAGTTCCTAGAATTTTCAAATTCACATTCAGTCCCTATAGAGTGTCTGTGGGGCTTTGTGTCCATTCAGCCACAAGAGCATTAGTGTGGTGGATTTGGTATTCTAGTTCTTTTTAAATAGGGTTAAGATCAGGGTTTTGTTCAAATCGCTCCATTTCTCCATTTTATGGACTTCGATCTGGAACATGTTCATTTCAAGTGCAGGGAAATCTTATAATTGCTACAGCAAACAAGGACATTCTAGACGATTGTGTGCTTCCAACTTTATGCCACCAGTTTGGGGAAGAACAGCGGGAATGTAAGTGTCCGGTGTCCACGTATACTTTTACTGTACATCACGCTTATTCTTTCAAGTGTCTCATCGTGCAATAAGTAAGAGAAATGTTCAATGCTTTTATTCCACAGTGCTGAATTCTCAATTCTGATTGGTCAGAAGGTCTTGCTTAGTCTTCTACAACAGCCAACAGTAGTTATTGCTGTAATTTATATCACAGGTTTATATTAATGCACTCATGTAATTGTTTCTACAGTAACAGTCACATAAACAGAGAGTGGAATCTTGGAGATGTTTGTTTAATACTTTTAGAAGGAGTATCCGGCTTTGAAATGAAAATGTTTTCTGACGCAGGAAAGTCTTCATGACCGAGGACTTTGTTCTTTTCAGGTTCTATGTCACATCACTAGTCGTATTTGTTTGAAGAGAGAAAATAAAAGAGTAATACATACAGCTATTTAGAAATCAATAGTAGGACAAAGTGGTGTTAAGGTTTAAGCTTCTGATTTGTACTGAACTGTTAAAATGTGGGTCAGACCGAGTACATTATACCCATTGGTCAGTAACGTTTTCTTTTTTGTTCGAACGCAGGATTTCTTTAAAGCCCTGAATCGCGTGAAGAATATCCACGAAGACGTGAAGGTTCTCTTGAGGACTAACCAGCAGACAGCGGGGTGAGAGGGAAAGAGAGAGAGAGAGAAGAATTTGCTTCGAATCTGACGTGAAAACTTTTTTTCTTTCGGTGTTTTTGACGCTGTGTGTTTTAACGCAGACTGGAGATCATGGAACAAATGGCGGTGTTACAGGAGACATCATACGAGCAGCTGTACCGCTGGGCTCAAAGTGAGTGTGTGTTCGCTCTCATGCACATACACATTAAAACATGGTCGCAGAAAGGTGACACATTTCTGCCATCGTGACACAGCTGTTGTGAGGGAGTGTTTAAGAAAAAATAAATAAATAAAAGTGAGTCATGGAACAATACTGACTAATTATTTACTGTTTTTAATATAAAAGCAGGTATTAAAAGCCTTAAGTAAGAGTAGTGTTTTATTTATTTATTTATTTATTTATTTTTCTTTTAAATGAAACACATCTATTTTTCAAGGAAGGTGTTTTCATGTCTGTTATTTGTATCTCTCGCCGTCTCTTTGTCTTTTTTTTTTCTTCCTGTCTCACGCTCTTTCCCACGGTTTATCATAGATGAGTGTCGGGGGTTGACTCAGGAGACGTGTGATGTTCCTCCTGTGCTCAGTCAAGCCATGGAGGCTTTACAGGACCGGCCTGTTCTTTATAAGTGAGTACAAACACACACATACTCACACTCACACTGTGTCAACTTATTACAACAGTGTCTAGTGACAGAGTACAGAAAGTCTTTTACTACAAAGTAGAATTGGTGTACTGTATAGAGTGTATTAATGCACTGATACTAATAAGTCATCGTTTCTATGGTAACAATCCATATAAATTGATTTTATTTTATTATTTTAAGGAAAAGTGTAAGAGTTAATACGGTAGAATCTTCACTGATTTAGTCTCCAGTGTCTGCGCTTTGGAAATATTTTTCAGGCTGTTGAATGTTTGAGTTTCTCCGTAACACATCACTTCAATAAAACACGAGAAGGTAGTGAGGGAACGAAGGTTTATAGCTCCTGTGAAGTGCTTCACATTTACACAATGGGCAAAGGCTCATATCCAGACCCACTTAGATTTATCTCATTTATACAGCTGAGCAGTTGAAGGTCAAAACCTCTTGCTCAAGGGTCCAGCAGTAGAGGTTATGGTGGTCTCACAACCTTGTGATCTTTAATTCAACATCTTCACCATTTTACATACAACATTGTAATGGTAAAAAAAAAAAATAATAATAAAAATCGATCTTAAATGTATCTAATGAATCATTGGCAAATTGCTGTGGTAAAAGAGGGTGTATAAAATATTAATTTTTGAGGTAGTAATGGCTGCTCCATCACAGCTCCCCTTTTTTTGATTATTTTCTGAAATTCCTCTGAAATATTTTCTAAATTTGTCTGAAAATACAGACGGAAAGCCTTATCAAGCTTTCTAAGAAGTATAGATTTACTTGGTTCATGGTATTCTTACTGGGGTTTCTTTCATGTTTTTGATCCTGTTAAGAATTTGTGTTGGGAACATGACGTCACACACACACACATACACACACACACATAGAGTATAAGACTTATGCGCATGTGCCTAAAATGCACTGTACTGATATGCACATGTATTCATATTCTTATGGAGACGGGAGAGGCAACATATTTCAGGTTTTTACTTGCTCTTAGTGATCAGTGACAGAAAAATGCGACTCCTCTCCCCTTTACACATCTAACTTATCTTTTCACACATCCAAATAACTTTCCCTAGCATCTTCTTCAGGAATAATTAAACAACTCAGTATGTAAACAGACTTATTACTCAATTAGTACGTTTTTATGAAAAGCTTTTGTTATTTATTGGTAAATAAAATTTCACTCATTGTTCCAGAAAACAGTAACAAGCATAACCCAATTGTTTTTGGATTAGAAAAAAAAATGAATCAAGATAACTATCCATCCATCTTCTATACCAGCTTTATTCCTAATTAGAGTCACGGGGATCTGCTGGAGCCTATGCCAGCACACACTGGGCGAAAGGCAGGGGTATACCTTGTACCTTGGACTGGTTGCCGGTCCATCACATATAGACAGACAACCACACACACTCACTCCAATGGGCAATTTAGAATCACCAAGCAACCTAATGTACATGTTTTTGGACTGTGGGAGGAAACCGGGGAGAACATGCAAACTCCACACAGAAAGGCCGCTGCCTGTTCGAACCCAGGACCTTCTTACTGTGCTACACAAAGTGCTAACCGCTAAGCCTATGATAAGATAACTAATTGTAGCTAAATACATTTATTATTCCTATTATAAATTGAGTGCAACCTTTCTGCAAAAGATTTGTTTTTTAACCACTGTAATCAACTAGGTTTCAAATATCAAAATCATTATTCATTGATCAAATATCGAAATCATTATTCATTGATCAAATATCAAAATCATTATTCATCGATTATTTGTTCATTTTGGAGTAGTCACTATGCGTTGTAGTTCCTCGCCAGAACCACATGGTGGCAGATTGACACTAACTGAAAAAAATACAATGACATGAAGCAAGAAAAATACCCTTAAAGGGAATATTTGTCAAGAAGAGCATGTGAATGGAAAATAAAGCTTACAATGGACATTTTACAGTGAACACGTTTCACATTTTGCTGTACAAACCAATACAATAGCCAGTTTTGCTGAAACGCACTCAGACCTGCTCAGATCAGAACATAATGCCGATGCTGGATAAAATAATTGAGTAACCTGTCTGAAGATGTCACAACTAATAGCTTTCAAATGTCCGGCTTAGATGGCTGACTAAGAGGTACACTTGATACATATTGCTATAGTGGCTTGCAAAAAGTCTGAAACTAGTATGCTAGCTGACCATTGACAAACCAAGTGGCAAGTACTGAGTGCTAGCTGAAGAAATATGATGATTGTGGGATATAAAATTAAGCTTAATATTTTATACAGTGTAGATGTTCGGGTTTATTAAGGCTCATCAGCATTAGGTGTATTTTTTTCAACATAATCATTGCTATTATTAATTAAAACCTACTTTATTGTTAAAATAATTGAATATTGAATAATAAAATATTATTGTTTAAAATGTATTGCTTTAAATTTTAAAGACATAAAAATAATAAAATTTTTATAATTATATTACAAATTACAATAATTATAATATAATACAAATAATATATATTAATTACAATCATTTTCTGAATATGTATGTATATGTAAACACATCATTTAAACAGACAAAGGAATATACTAACATTTATGAGTATGTGTGAAAGTCATGTTTGAATTCTTTCTATTTCAGTTCAGTGTTTTTGTGGCTTTGGCTTGAATAGCTTTTGGTTTTATTTTCTTTTTTTTTTTCCCAGAAACAATCCGATTTTTATGTAATGAGATATTTCTAAAGGGAATGTTCTAATAAGTGAACGGCTGACTGTTTCCATAGACAGTATAAACTTTGTGCCAAGAGTTATTTCTTATCACCGTTTGCCTCGTAGGGAGGGTATGAAAATATCCATCCGTCATTCCTTTGGTAAAAAAAAGTGGTGAAATACTTTTCCACATTCTCCGAGAATAGCTTCCAGTTAAAGAATAAACTACGGGAGCATTAGTGGAGTGTAAGGCCGGGTATGTGGCATTATAATATTGATATCGTGACAAATTATGAGAGATCTTTATATCCATTTTTATATTTAAAAAAAATAGATTTAATTACAACCTGACTGGAAGTAGCTGAGTTGATATTGAAAACCTACACTAATCTTTAAATCTTCTTTAGACTTTCTTTCTTCTTTCCCAATATATATACAATATAGTAATTGTTTTATAGATATATTCAATAATATTAATATCAATCAATTGTGAATAAATATATTTATGTCCACCCCTAGGGAAAAGACTAACATTATGCATGATCTTATGATAATTGATGAGATTAGATGTCTAACATCATCAACTGAAATAATTCATTCATAATCATATATACAGATCAGCCATAACATTAAGACCACTGACAGGTCAAGTGTATAATCAAGGTAACTGATTATCTTGTTACAGTGGGATTTATTAGGCAGTAAGTGAACTGTCAGTTCTTGAAATTGTTGGGTTGAAAGAAGGAAAAATGAGCAGGTATAGGGATCTGAGCAACTCTGACGAGGGCTAAATTGTGATGGCTAGGTGACTTGGTCAGAGCATCTTCAAAACCGCAGGTCTTTTTCCCGGTATGTAGTGGATAGTACCTAGCAAAAGTGGTCCAAGGAAGGACAACCAGTGAACCAGAGACTGGATCATGTGCACGCACTGAAGCTTGTGGGGAGTGAAGGCTGTCCCGTTTTGTCCAGTCCTACAGATGAGATACTGTAGTTAATGCTGTCTATGGGAGGAAAGTGCCAGGACACACCCTGCATTAAAGCTTGCTGTGAATATGGTTGTGCATCCACAGACCGGTCAGTGTGCTCATGCTGAACCCTGTCTACCACCAAGAGTGCATACAACGGGCACATGAGCATCAGAACTGGACCATGGCGCAGTGGAAGAAGGTGACCTGGTCTGATGAGTCACATTTCCTGTTATGTTATTTGGATGGCCGGGTGTGAGTGTGTGTGTGTGTGTGTGTGTTTTACCTGGGGAAGAGATGGCACCAGGATGCACTGTGGACATTGTGATGCTCTGGGCAATGTTCTGTTGCATTCATGTAGATGTTACTTTTGGCATGTACAACCTACCTAAACATTGCTGCAGACCCAGTACAATCCTTCATAGCAACAGTATTTCCTAATGGCAATGATCACTTTCAGCAGGATAATACACCCTACCACACTGCACAAAATATTCAGGAATGGTTTGAAGAACATGACAAAAACTTCCCTAGATCTCAGTTTGATCAAGAATCTGTAGTATGTGATGGACAAACTAGTCTCATGCATGGACACATACATGACTTAAAAGATGTTGGAAATGTTTTGGTGTCAGATACCAAACTTCTTGTGTAGTCCATACCTTGACGTGGAACCTACGCAATATTTAAGCAGATGATTTTAAAGTTCCGCCTGATCTGCGTAACACAGATAGTAATTCCAGACAAATTATTATATCTTAGGTAAACCTTATTTTCATTACTCCCCACTCTCTATGTGAGTGCTTCTCCCCTGTACAGACTCCCTCCCACATTCTGTGCCAATGGTCCCTGACTGAGGCATGGGCTGTTGAAGTCCAAGGACAGAGTGGAGAGAGGATGAGAAAGTGTGTTCGTGTAATGTGTGCCAAGTCTCTCCACCCCTCTCCTCCTCCGTCTTCTCCGTGGCTGTTGTAGAGTTACTGTTTAGTCTGCTCAGCTCTGTTCTCAGCCCATAGATCAAAACAGTGCTACTCTTCCGCACCGCACCAGGAGCCTCCATTGTTTTCATTTGTGTGTGTGACCAAGGCTCTCTAACCTCACATTTTTTTCTCTCGCTCAGTTTGGAGGTCAGGGCTAAAATTTGGACAGGAGGGCTTTGTTTTCAATGTTTCATTCTTCTCTCTCTCTCTCTCTCTCTCTCTCTCTGATTCAGATACACTTTGGATGAATTTGGCACAGCGAGGCGCAGCGCGGTGGTCCGTGGCTTTATAGATGCCCTAACTCGAGGGGGACCAGGGGGCACACCCAGACCAATAGAGATGCATTCACATGATCCTATGAGGTAAAGCACAATGATACGATGTGCACAATCACCTTTTTACCCATCCTTTCAAAAGCACACTGAAAATCCAATAGGTTTTTTTGCAGCTCAAAACATAAACCAGTTGTTTCACAGCTAATTGAGGGTCATCTTCAAGGCCATGTTGTCATTTAGCGCTAAAAGCCACTTCATATCTCATTACATCGCACACACAGCGCTCATCCTCATAGCAGCCTATTTTTTTTTGTTTTTAAAGTAACAAATTCAATTCAGGCCCCTAAAGACATTAAAAGCAAGCTGATTCTCTTCCAGGGAATCCTCAGGTCTTCTTCAGGGAATCAGTTAGCTTAGAGGGGGTTCAGAGAAAGGGCAGACAATCAGGTCTATGGATTTCTGGATACTGCAAGCGTGCCATCCTGTTGCCTTTCTAACATCCTCCTCTCAGAACGCCTCTCAGAGTCATTTCCTCCCAGAGAGGGAACATCAGGTTCTCAGTAGAATCCTGATAAAGTGCAAGACGTACAGTTCTCAGAAATCCTGATCTTCTCTGTTTAAAAAAATATAACTTTAGTTTAATGACAAGCTGCTTGATGTCTGTGTCATGTGGTAGTGTTGGAGACACCAGTTACTAATGCCTGTCTTACTGAGGATCACCTGTTTTGTTCAGGATCACAGACATTTTTATACACGAGTGACAAATGACAAATGCTGGCATTGGCGATTAGGGTATCGGGAGAATTTTGATGACCGGTTTGAGTCACTACACATTAATACATGCTTTTTTTTTTGACTGATCACCTACCGTATGATGGAACATTTTTTTTCTGATGGGAGTGGTCTCTTTCAGGATGCTCCGCCCCATCCATTGGGTATGAGGGCTCACTGAATGTTTTAAGGAGGATAAAAGTGAGGTAAATCATCTGCCATGGCCGTTAGTCAACAGATGTTGGCCTGGTCACTTATGGGAGATTTAGGAGTGATGTGTTAGACAGCGTTCTTCACCACCAACTGAGGGAATACGTTTTGAAAGAATGATGTTCCAAAGACTTATTGAATCTGTGGCAAGGGGCATTGATGCTGTTCTTGTTATAGTATAAACTCTTACTAAGACTATTTAATTTATGTATTTTGACTACCTCTCTGTATAATGTTCAAAGTTTCTAGAGAAATAGGACTCTTTTGTTTCTCTGAGTAACTTTTAGAGCCACATACTCTTGACTTTCGGTTTGTTCGCTATCTTCCTTTAACACTAACATGGCAAATATACACAAAACCTGAGCAGCTTAGTGTGAGGTCTTGGCAATGAGACCATTGTAATGTTTAGGCTGTGTGTGTGTGTGTGTGTGTTTTGATGTATTAGGTACGTAGGGGACATGCTGGCATGGCTGCACCAAACCACAGCCTCAGAGAAAGAGCATCTGGAGGCTCTGCTCAAACAAACTACAGGGCAAGGTACATTATCTATGAGTCTTTTTAATCACAGTATAGCTACGGTATAACATGATATAGAAAAATATTTAAAAATCAGTTTCTAAAATGGAATAAGAGCAGGTTCATTCTCTATAAAAATATAAATTTTCCATACGTTGTACTTTAAAAATGATCTTTGTTGCAGATGTTTGTGCACTTTTCTTTTATCTTGAATGTGAAAAATTGTATATTTTAATTGAGATTCTAATTACATATTAAGGATACTGGTTTTTGGTTGAATCCTTTTACACTGTTTGCATATAATGTACTGTATGTTGTCATTAGCACGTGTTAATAAGTAGTGCAATATGTGTAATGGTGTCCTGTGTGTGTTTGGCTGTCCAGGTGTAGAGGACATCATGCAGGAGATTGTTGGCCACATCACCGAAGGAGTGTGTAGACCGTTAAAGGTGATGGAATAGGGTGCATGGGCTGTACACAGTTAATCTGTTCACTTGCCACAGTTGTGTATGGTGTTGCTTTCAGCCTGGTTGACTGGATGGCCTAAGTGTTGCTCAAATAAGCTCTTAAATTTCATTGCACTAATGGTGCATTCCATTCTGAAATAATGAAACCTATGTAGGGCACTTGATATAGTACATTTCCACATCACGTATTTGCTAAGTTACTTTGAATGGCTCTTCAAAACTATCTTTCAAGATTCCCTGTGCTGTTTTTATGCTGAATGGGGGAAAATGTCACCCTAACTGGAGAGTATACTTATAAACAGAGATCAAGTCCAAGTACAAAACATAATGATACGTAAGAAAATAATAATAATAATAATAATAACTTCTTAACTTCAAGAGAGAGAAAAAAAGATCATTATTTTCTTATAAAAGCATACCTCCATGTGTTTCATTTACTTACTTTACAAATATATCACGCTCTTTTTTTTTTTTCACGTCATTACATTTCTACCACTTTGGAAGCTTTCCCATAATGCTCCTGGCTTCCTGTCTTTCGTGCAGGTGAGGATTGAGCAGGTGATAGTGGCAGAACCAGGAGCTGTGCTGCTTTACAAACTCTCCAACCTGCTCAAGTTCTACCACCACACCATCAGGTACGGCCGGATTACCCTCTGATGCACGAGCACTGAACCTGCTAGACAAATAATCTCACTCTGTTTCTTTCTTTTTGTCTTTCAGCGGGATCATCGGCACAAGCGTCGCGTCTTTATTGATTACTATAGAGGAGATGCACGTTCTCAGTAAGAAGATGTTCTTCAACAGCCTCAGTCTTCATGCCAGCCGGCTCATGGACAAGGTAAATTAATTAGGGTTTGTTCATAATTGACGTTTAATCATTTTAAGTATAGAGTCATAATAATTGTTTGGTACAGCAAGGGAAAAACCTTTATGTTTCATGTTTGTGGCAAAATTAGAAGAATGATGGAATTGGAGTAGATTTTTAGGATGAAACTATATATTTCTACTATAAAAGATGTGGTATAAATGCAGATTTAATCATTTGAGAATGTGAGGTACGGGTATTGGGTCTTTTAATGTTTGTTCAGGGGTCTTGTAAGGAATAATACAGTTTTGGGGTCAAGTTACAGGAAACTAATCAACTTCATGTTATGAAGCACTAACACCAGAGACTCCTACCATGAATATTGTCTAACAGATGTCTTGCCTTACTAAATCAATCAGTAAACTCTTTTATTTAATATTTTGATTTAATACATATTTGATTAACCTTGCTTTTGTTATTGGTGTCATTTTATGTTATTGCAAATGAATGTTCTAACCAATCAGAATCAGTTATTTCATTAATGTGTGTTATCGTCAATGCTTTATTTTAATCCTGACAATTTTTCTATGTGGATCAATTAAAATGAAAGAATTGCTATTATTATTATTATTATTATTATTAAAAGATATTAATATATATTTTATATCTGGGTGTTACATAAACAAAAAGCAGTCCAGCTAGAATTCAACAGCAGGTAAATTCTGAATCCCAGCTCAAAGCTACAAAAGATCTGTAGTATCCGGGGTTTTATTTATTTATTTATTTTTTTGTTATTGCTAAATCTTTGAGGTCAATAACCTCAGAAGAACGTGTACCTTGTAAACAGCAGGGCCACACGCCTCAGCTTAAACGATTACACCAGGCAGCAAAACAGCGCACCTCACACCAGCGCCTCTTAAATTACCACCAAAATATCAGCGAACACGGTCGGACTTCCTCGTAAGGCGGTTTCATCGACAGGTCGATCAATTGAAACAACAAGGTGGTCTCGCCACTCTACAAAGAGAACCGTCACCTTAGCAGCACACTAATTGAATAAGCTCAGGCTCCGGGAGGTTACGTATCAGGGGCCAGTGGCAGGTGCCAGGAACGCTGGCCAGAGCTAATGAGCTCCATTAGATGCTTCAGAGAAGGCAGGGCTGGCTGGCATGGAGAGATGGATAGAATAGCTCACTTTTTATTAGTAAGCACTGGAAGGGTTCGTCGCACTCTCTCATGTTAGGTAGATATCAAGTGTGTGAAGAGGGCAAGTGGCATTTAGTGAAAACGACACTGTAATATTTCATTTAATGCATGTACCGCATATAAAGAGTGCTAATAATAATCTGTTAAATGAAGTCCGATATGTATTCTTGGAAACTGGGTTTAAAAGGACTGGAAATGTCATGGTCTTTTATGATAAAATGCACTAAGATTGTAAAAAATATATTTTTATTTCCTATAAATTCTTCAATAAAATAGGAGTAACAACAAAATAATTATAATGTAGTTGTTTTTTGAGTAATAGAACCTTTTTTGAGGGGGTGGGCAAATATCAGTTTTACTGTGAGAATTATTTCAATCACGTGTAAAGTGTATTTATTTTTGCCGTTTGGTTTTTGACCAAACTGTGAAGAATTAAAGCTCTGCCATGGAACTACCTACTTCCTATTGCTAACTGTTGTTAAATCTTTTATATTTTCTTTCTCACTATCTCTCTCTCTCTCTCTGTGTGTGTGTGTGTTCAGGTGGAGCTGCCTCCTCCTGACCTGGGCCCCACAGCATCTCTTACCCAGACGCTGTCTCTCCTCAGGGAAGTGCTTGCATCACATGACTCCTCTGTGCTCCCTCTAGATGCCCGGCAGGCTGACTTTGCTCAGGTTAAAAACACACCGAAGATGTCACAGCCTTGGACTCAGCTTCAAGTCTTTCTTCCTCTGTTGTTTCTTTTTGAATTTTGCTCTTGTAGGACTAAAACCTTAACAGGACACTAAATCACCTATCCCTGACCCTGAACTCAACAATCTTAACACTACAACACCAATCTTCTGTTTATAGACGATTTCAACAGTTGAAATATAAAGGCTTCACCACAAGTCATAAACCTCTCATCATCCTGCTTCGTAACAAAAGGCCAGATTACAATAGGCTAAAAGTGCCAAGAGCTTGCAGAGCTGTGGTGTGAGCTTTTACAGGCAGGAAACGATTACAGTAAACATAACATGACATCGTATAAAAACAATGAAAAAGGGAAAGGGGAAGAGAGAAGAAAATGACAGCCAATCTCAGGCCTCATTTGTTAAACAGAGTAGGGTTTTTGAACACTTGTGTATGCCTGGTAGCTTTAGGAGCTGTTTTACTAATTTCTATAACTTAGAGGAAGACTCTAAGACTTTAAATACACACCTCTTTTTTCTACACCAAAATGTCCAGTGTAATGCTAGACTAAGCAGTGACCCAACATGCACAAGGCAACTAATGAGCGTGATAAAGTCGAAAGGTACAATGCTTTGGACTTCAACCCTCAATTAAACCACCATTTTGTCCATTATAATACAATGAACCAAACAGATGGATGTATTCTTAATCATCTGATTCAGATTTTGTTTTTATTCCTAATTTCTCTGCATTACTATTTACTATGTTCATTCCTTTTATACTGTTGTGGTTTTCAGGTGTTATCGTGCATCCTGGACCCCCTGCTGCAGCTCTGCACCGTATCCGCCAGCAACCTGGGCACAGCGGACATGGCCACCTACATGGTCAACTCTCTATACATGATGAAAACCACCCTGGCCCTCTTCGAGTTCACAGACAAACGGCTAGAAATGCTTGAGTTCCAGGTATGCTCCAGGTCTCTGCTATATATTCAAAGCATCAGATTTTTCCATTAACCAGTTTATACAATCCTAGCATACATACAAATATAATATTTGGACATATATTTGGAGATAATGCATTCTATATGAACCATCTTTGAACAAATGGAGGTTTTTTTTGTTTAGTTTTAGAAAGCTTATCAAAATATACAGTGTACTTTCTAATAATCTTGGTTTATAGACTTGTTATTAACGTACTTAGTACTTATTTAGTCAGACAGAATACAACTAAATTCCACTGTTATTTTTTCCCACCGTTTCCCTTCTGGTGGAGAAAAAGATGAATACACAGCTAATGATGTATATTAGCTCTGTCAGTGTGTGTCAGTACTGCAGAATTCGGACACTGCCTGTGTGAAAACTGTTTTAATGAAGCTCTTGATCTCTGGCTGGAATACAGCTGATGAAAGATGGGAGGATTTGTATTTGAATGTTTTTTTCCCTTTGTGTTTTGCTGTGTTAATTAGATCGAGGCGCATTTGGACACTCTGATCAACGAGCAGGCGTCCTACGTACTGACACGAGCAGGACTGGGCTACATATACAACTGTGTACAGCAGCACAGTGCTGACCAGGTGAGTGCACCTTTACTGCTCAGCCCATTTAAATGTTACTGCTGGCTAAACCCTCTAAACTGGTATATATTCTTATTTATATGCACATTTGTAAGGAACAGTATTTTTGTCATTTCAGTAACGTTTACAATCCGAAAGTGCATTATGACATTATTACATTTTTAGATTTGTAGTGTGTGATCTGAACAGTGGTCTTTCTTCTGTCCTAAACAGCAGTGATCTGAATCACTGACTTGCATTTTAATATATTTAATATATTTTTCCATGAATGGGTGTTAAATTGTTCCCAATAGTCTATTCTCTACATTTCATAGCTTTTCTCTTGGTTGTGCTGCTTCCAGTAGTGTATATTTATGATAAGAGTATTTATCCAATCATATTTCAGCCTGTGGCTGACATCATGTGTTGCCAGGGTGAAAGAAATCTGCCTTAAGGCCTTCAGAATCAATAGTGCAGGCGCCCGGAGCTTAAAATAAGTGGCAATGAAATTGTTACATTAACCAATCAGATTTCGAGTTGGCGTCACTGGGGCCATTCTAGCAGGCATACGATTACGTCAGCAATTTCCCGTCCTTTGATTGGATAATTGGAGTAGTCAGAGGCAGCGAACCGCACAAACTAAATAAAATATATATATTTTAACTCACAATTGCTGACAGAGGAGAAGAAATCGATTTGGTCACAGACATCCTTACAAATACATTCTCAAGGCAGATTGTAATAAAATTGACTATTCCTTGTGAGGTGTAGCCTAATTTGTTTTTTACTTTGCTATTTAACGGTTGATTAGTATCTATTCCCGTGGCATCATAATGATGGTATAGAGGTGGAGTCATTCAGGAAGGACACTAGGTGTGAAATACACGACCTGCCACTGGATCTGAAAGTTTTATTTTGATTGTATTTTGAGGAGAGAAAAAGTTACATAATTAAGATTACATAAACATATGAGTTCCCTTTTTAGCTATATTCTATGAAATTTTTTATTTTTATTTTGTATGTTATTTTTTCCTCTCCTGTTTCACTTCACTCCTTCGAATAGAAGTGCACCTCGGCCAATTCTTTCTTCTACTTCTTCTTCTTTCGGCTTTTCCCTTCAGGGGTCGCCACAGCGAATCATCTCTCCACCTATCCCTGTCTTCTGCATCCTCAACACTTGCACCCACTAGCTTCATATCCTCATTTATTACATCCATATACCTCCTCTTTGGCCTTCCTCTTTGCCTCCTGCCTGGCAGCTCCATGTCCAACATTCTCCTACCAATATACTCACTCTCCCTCCTCTGGACATGTCCAAACCATCTTAATCTGTCCTCCCTAACTTTGTCCCCCAAACGTCCAACATGAGCTGTCCCTCTGATGTACTCGTTCCTAATCCTGTCCAACTGTGTCACTCCCAACATCTTCAGCTCTGCTACCTCCAGCTCTGACTCCTGTCTCTTCCTCAGTGACACTGTCTCTAAACCATACAGCATGGCCGGTCTCACCACTGTCTTGTAACCTTGGCCGATGATGACTGTTAAAATGATTCTTTTGATAACTAGTGCCAGTGCATTGGCTTACTCACAGACATGATAGGAACCCTTTCTTTAAGATAAACCCTTAGCCATAGTCCATTTGTTGGAAATTCAATTTATCGTTCATTTATTTCCAAGTACAGGTATATACAGTACATTTCCATTTGAATTAAAGTCTAACCTCCACCGCATTAAACCTGCTTATCAATCTCATAAACTGTGCCAGCTTTTATTCTCAGTAATGTTTCTTTATAATGGTTTCTTTATCATTTCCAAATCATCAGTCAAATGTATTTCAGGGCATGCAACTAAACAGCAGTATGTTTAAAAAAGAAAAAAAGTCCCATCTTGTTTTCTTCAGGTACGCTGTAGAGAGATGAATAGAGACGGCTTAAAAGCTTTTTTGCAGTGTGTGTGTTGCAGTAAAGCTTTTCTCCGCCTCATTATATTTAAAGCTCACTTTATGGCCATCATATTGTGTATAATCAGTGCACTGTCAACTGGAGCTCATCCCAGTCACCCAAGGCTCACGCTGTGTTTGTTTTTTCTCTCCTCTCCCTGTCTGTTCTCTTTCTTTCTTTCTTTCTCATTTTACAGGAATAGTCACTTTTGTTAAAATAGCCTCTTCTTACACCTTGTTCCCATGGATACTCTCTGGTAAAGCTGTTAATAATAGATCTGAAAGCACCATCTTCATCTCAAGTTTTTAAGTCTTCAGGAAATGACCTGAGATTGTAAAGGCTGGAGGGAAAGAGAAATAAATTACCTCATGCAGCCATTTATCATACAGCTAAAAACACAAAGTTACATTTCCTCTTTTGCTCTGTCTTGATGGAATGATTGAGTTTGATGATGGTCTTTTTTTTTTTTTTTTTTTTGAGGAATTGTAGCCACACATATGGTGATTGATGCTTATCCACACACATGGTGATTGATTTCTTCATCAGCCAGTGATTCTCAGTCAGCAAACTAACTCCTATTTCATACATTTGTCAGTGTGACAGAGTAAAAAAACAGAGCAATGCAGAAGTATAAATAAAAATCCTGACATTGCACTGACCATAGGCCATAGGTTTGAATATCATGTTACTTTCATCAATAATCAACGATGAGATTGTACTGATATCCACAAAATATCATCAATAGATTAGGAATAAAGATGACACTGTATGCTGTTATAGGAAAAGAATCAACAATGAAGTGCTATGATGACATTAAGTAGAGCTACTGTTTACCACCCTGAAGATGATTATTGTCCTATAAAAGCATTTTACAAACTGTTTTATTTATTATTTACCTCATTCTGTATAATACATCCCGTGATTACACTTCATTTGGCTGGCCACTGCTCCTGTACCTTGTAACTTTGCACTCATTTTTTATTGTATTTCCACACCCGCACACACAATATACATCGATCAGGCATAACATTATGACCACCTGCCTAATATTGTGTTGGTCCTCCTTTTGCTGCCAAAACAACCCTGACCTGTCGAGGCATGGACTCCACTAAATCCCTGAAGGTGTGCTGTGGTATCTGGCACCAAGATGTTAGATCCTTTAAGTCCTGTAAGTTGCGAGGTGGGGTCTCCATGGTTCAGACTTGTTTGTCCAGCACATCCCCCAGATCCCGGATTGGATTGAGATCTGGGGAATTTGGAGGCCAAGTCAACACCTCAACTCATTGTTGTGCTCATCAAACCATTCCTAAAGCATTTTTGCTTTGTGGCACGGTGCATTATCCTGCTGAAAGAGGCCACTGTTATATCATACTGTTTCCATGAAAGGGTGTACATGGTCTACAACAATGCTTAGGTAGGTGGTACATGTCAGAGTAACATTCACATGGATAACAGGGCCCAAGGTTTCCCAGCAGAACATTGGCCAAAGTATGACACTGCCTTCGCCAGCTTGCCTTCTTCCCATAGTGCATCCTGGTGCCCCAGGTAAGTGACGTACACGCACCCGGCCATCCACGCAATGTAAAAAAAAACATGATTCATCAGACCAGACCACCTTCTTCCATTGTTATGTGGTCCAGTTCTAATGCTCATGTGCCCATTCTTGGAACTTTCAGCAGTGCACAGGGGTCAGCATGGGCACCCTGACTGGTTTGCGACTATGCAGCCCCATACACAACAAACTGCAATGCACTGTGTATTCTGACACCTTTCTATCAGAACCAGCATTAACTTCTTCAGCAATCTGAGCAACAGTAGCTCGTCTGTTGGATCGGATCACACGGGTCAGCCTTCACTCCCCATGTGCATCAGTGAGCCTTGGCCGCCCATGACCCTGTCGCTGGTTCACCACTGTTCCTTTCTTGGACCACTTTTGATAGATACTGACCACTGCAGACCGGGAACACCCCAGAAGAGCTGCAGTTTTGGAGATGCTCTGATCCAGTGGTCTAGCCATCACAATTAGGTGTATTTTATGTATATAATCATATTATGTATTTTATATGTATTAATACATAATATATATATATATATTGTAGTTACCATATAAACTGATTATTTATTCTAGCATTCTCAAAACAAGTTTACTATAAATAGTTTTTCCCTCATTTCAAAAAACAAAACTTGTTATCGAATAACCAAATAGTACAATTTCTTCCATCCTTAGACTTTCCACCAGTGGAAATTTTATTGGAACAGGTTTTATTGGAACTGACTCTGGAGGATCCTTACAGAAAACTACACATTATCAACAATTACTTTATTAAGTAACATGTTTTTAGAAAGATTGTGTTATAAGAATAGGTCATACAGCGCTTTTGTACAGAGAAATGATACTGTTTTGGAACAAGTGACAGCTTCTGTTATAGACGATTAACCAGCATCTTCTGAGCAATATGATTTGAGAATTCAGCAACTTAGAATCAGTCTGATTTGTAAAAAAAAATAAAAAACACTAATTTTCATTCAGAAGCAATCAGGAAGGGAGGGAAAAAAAATGTTGGCAGTGCTGTTGGAATGTTGTTGTTGGCCTCTCTTTGGTCTTTCCTAATTTAAAAAATGCAGTAGGCTTAAAGTAGGAACCATTTTGTTAGTCACATGATTCGTGCATGTGTTTGGTATTTTAATTCCACGTTGCACCAAAGATCATCATTATAGAACTCTGTTTAAATCCATTCAGGAGTATGGAGTGTTAACTAGAGATTCTCGTAATCCTTATAAAGAGACAGTTCGAGTGGAACAAGTACACTAGGAAAAAGAAAAAAGTGAGGGAGAGAGAAAGTGGCCTTGGCACAGTTGGGCAGTCTGGTCGTTCCCTTGCCAGTCCTCTGCCCACTCCCCCCCATGAGAGGCTGCAGGGTGACTAACTGTCTCAAGACACCTGCTGTCCACAAGTGCAGAACACAACTGTCTCGCCTCCTGCTTCAGTGGCTTCTCTGTCAACACTTGGCATTAATTATTGGTGCCTCCCGTTCTCTATTACTCAGACTTTTAACAGTAAAAATGTTCTGAGAATCTGGCTGGAAAAAGTCATTTCATCAGAATCTCTGTACACTTTGTTTGTGCAAGACATTTAATTCTGGGCTTCAGTAGGTGCTAATTCTTTTCGAGCCTTACCTTGACTGACTCTGTGGTGCCTTATTACAAAATGTCAATAAATAGTCTGTTCTTCTCTTGAGGCTTTTGGTCAGCTGTAGCTTTGTGAATCTTTGCGGTCAGACCGCTCGCTGATGAGTGATGTGTTTGGTCGGTGTTCAGGCAGCAGAGAAAATCTGATTTATTTCTCAGATTTATTGTACGCATTGCAAATTTACAAGTAACCAAACCCGATTGGTGCGTTTGGATTATAGTCACATTTACCCTTGTAGCCACTTTTGGTTGTCATGGTAACAAAGTGGTGTGGGGCAGTGGAAGTTAGGGAAGTTAGGTGGTTAAATGTGGAACATGGGATCTTAAACGTGCAAAATGTGATTTTTATTCCATGGAAAATGTGGATATAGAGACAATACAATAATAATACAGATGGTTTCAGTTCTGAAATCTGATTGGCTCCTAATGTAAATTCCTGAATATATATATATATATATATATATATATATATATATATATATAAATACACAGAATTAAATTGCACCATATCAATTGAATTCTCCATTAATGCACCAGGTTTTCAAACGGTTTCACTTAAACTGCTGACCAGAGTTTCCTGTTAACAGACAGAATTATTCATAGTTTATTGCTTTCATAATATTAAAATATTAAAGCTCATTCTAACAGATCAGTCTCTTCAGATCTCCCAGTAGAAGATGGCTTGTATTTTTAGTCTGGTTCCTCTCCAGGGGTCTTCCTCATGTCGTCTCAGTCAGGTTTTTCCTCTCACTGTCTCCCTTGGCTTGTTTATTAGCAATTAAATTATATTTGGATTTCTGTATAGCTGCTTTGTGACGGTGTTGATTCTTATGCCATTAAAATTGTGAGCCATACAAATAAAATGTAATAATTGAATACAGGGTTCTCCAGTGAAGTCTCCTTTTCTCTTTGATCTGCTTGATGGCTTAGCATGTTGGGAGGTTTGATTTCCACCTCCACCCTGTGTGAGTTTGATGTGCATGTTCTCCCCCTGCTTCAGGCGTCCAGGGTTTCCTCTGGGTACTCTGGTTTCCTAGAGGTGGTGGTAGCTCCTGTGGTTAAGGCTCTGGGTCATTGACCAGAAGATCAGGGTTCAAGCCCCAACACTACCAAGCTGCCAGCGTTGGGTCCTTGAGCAAGGCCCTTAACCCCACCTGCTTCAGGGTCACTGTATCATGGCTGACCCTGCTCTCTGACCCCAACCACTAAGGATGGGATATGCAAAGAAAGAATTTCACTGTGCAATATTGTATATGTGATAACTGGGATGTCCAGTCTTATCCGCAAAGGGCCGGTGTGGGTGCAGGTTTTCATTCCAACTGACCAGAAGCTACACCTGAGTCCACTGAAAGCCAAGATCAGTTGATTAGCCAGTTTGAGGCAGGTGTAGCTTCTGCATGGTTGGAATGAAAACCTGCACCCACACCGTCCCTTTGCGGATAAGATTGGACACCCCTGGTGTAGGTAGTTAAGAAAATGGATAGTTGGTTGTTTTCCTTCTGGTTTCTTTCCAGTTTATCCAAGTATTAGACCCTGACTCCAAAAAAACATAAAATCTGATATGACTGCTCAGATTTAATTTCATTATCAAATCGAATTCAAGCCACGTTTATATGTGGTTTCAAATCTAATTCATTTATTCAGACTGCAGAAAATCGTTCATGCTCAAATCAGATCAATGTCTGAACATAGATTCTCTCTCTCTGTCTCTCAGGGTCCTCTTTCCAACCTCACAAGTATGGACAGTTCGTCTCTGAAGGCAGCTATGGTGAGTGTACAGAAATATCACATCATGATCCTCGCACTACATTATTATAACTTTTACCACACACGAGTATCAGTGAATGCTGTGGAAGTTAGACCTACAGTGATGTCTTGTGGAAAGTGTATTGTTTTGTATCACCCACTTCTCACACCCACACAATATATTGATCCCATTTCACCGCCAACACACACACACACACACGTATATTTTCTGTAAACCTGACCCTTTCTGCACACACAGGTCCAGTTTGATCGCTACTTGTCATCTCCTGACACCTTCGTGATGCCTCAGTTCAACTTTCTCCTCAGTGCAGCTATCAAGTGAGCCTTCTTCTTCTTACACTACATTGTTACACAGGCTTGTGCATCTGTAGTTGTTTTCAATAGACGTTTTTTTTTTTTTTTTGTACCGCACTGAAATGTTCACCTCCTCGGACCAAAAAAAAAAAAAAACAAAAACGAGTCACGTCCACTAATAGCACTACCCCTAAGGATGCACACCTGGATAAATGTTGTTTAGTATAAAAAAACATCATTAGTTTACTGGCCAGATTTTTTTGTTCATGTCCAAGCAGAACACAACACTGACATTAAAAGATGATTGTGTTTAAAAATAAAAAATAAAAAGGTAGTTGTGTGTCAGTGGGCATGATGGAACACTGTTACACTTTCACAAAAAAGTGTAAAAGACAACAAACCTCAGTCCAGTACAAAAGCTTGTGGGATAACTTAGAACAGCAGTTCAAACACAAAAATTGGCCAGAAACTGCAGCTAAATTATACCCACTGAGTGGAACTGGCCACTAAATCTGACAGAAAATATCTTAAGACGCTACTAGCACACTTACCTAACAGGATTGGTGCTGTTTCACGGTAATGGTAGGTGTAATCATGTACTACAAAAAAAAACCCCAACAAAAAACATGCACTTATTTCTGTTGAAAATCATTTCTGGAAGATTGCGGTCCACTGACTTTGCAAGCCGGAGTGTCTTAGTGTTCCACAGGGATGCATTTTATCTCTGCAGTTTTGTGTCTGCTATATTTTTTTTTCACACATTGATAAATTCTGCCTCAGTAATTTCCAATTATATGGTTTGATCCTCTGAGATAGTTGCTGGGGGTTCGAATTGAACCCATCCTTCATCCTTCGCCCTAGAATATGGTTTAATATTGTGTTCTGTTTAGACACGAGGCGCAAAAGTTAACCTGACCGACTGCCGATGGCCGAAAGTAATGACTTCCCAGACGCACATTTTGTTAGCTTTGTTCGATTAAGTGCTGCTATAGGAGCATGCAGCTCTTGCGTTGTTGTTGTTCATGGAGCTTTGCATAAAAATAAATAAATAAACTACGCAAGGATTTCTGTGGGTATTAGACATAAACTGATTCCCTCTATAGACACCAAATAGTCTGGTAACCAAGAGAGTCTGTATGTGCATCTGTTCCGCCTCCCCACTCGCCTTCACTGCACGAGTATGCTTTTAGCATGAGTGTGGTGTTGCTCTTTCAGGGAGAAAAAGAGAGACTCTCTGAGTCACATTGTTACTGGGAAATGTAGCAGGGCCGAGGAGCACTCAGTGTGCCTCAGGTTAATGTTCTCTATTAATGGAAATGGAATCGTGGATGGGCCAACCACAGCTAATTATCCCCTGGTCCATTTCTCTCTCTCTCTCTCTGTCTCTCTCTCTCATCCTTTTCGAAGCACCGAGCCTCGCTCGCCTACACATAACCGCTACATGTGGCTTGACTCTACACGGCTTTTTGAGAGAGTTAACTAGAGGTGGACTGTTTATTCCAAATCCAGACACAAACAAGAGCATTATGTATTTTAGTTCAAACATTTCCACACTTTTGAAATGGCTCATACGTGCAGACAGAACGTACAGAAATGTAGTCATCAGCTGCCCGTTTCTTTTAAAACCCACAGCATTTTCGGATGTTTACTACATCAGCTAAGCTCTCGGGGAGCTGCAGGTGGCACTGTTCGACTTTTCTGCCGTGTGCGTCAGCGCTCAGACCGACACACTATATGTATGCTTATTCAGCCAGCAGCTTAAATCAGTTCATGTTGTTTACAGTTGGCACAGTTGGTACGTGGTGCATCACCTACAGCAACCTTTATAGTCACTTATGATTGGCCTCGTACTGAGGGGAGATTAAAGCACATGGCGCTATCTTTCTGCCCTCTTCTCACTCAGCACCTTGTAACTAAACTAAACTAAAATCTTATTACAAAAATTATTTTTAAAAGAGCTTAGTTGTATATTTGTATTGATTTGCTGTTGGGCATCGATCTCTATAAATGCTGTTAAAGTAAATCTTCTTACGTTTGTCTGCAGTACATTTTTATAGAAACTTTGGACATATTAAGGCAGCTTAAAAAGGTTCCCTGACCTGCAAGTGGGACAAAATCATCAAAGGTATTCTATCAGTATATAGAGTATAATTCACTACAAGTTAAGAATAGAAATAAAAACCCCTGTTTTTCTCTATGACGTGTATCAGATTGGAGGAAAGATTTCACCGGCAATGTAAACAACTAGATGATAGAATAGGAATAAGAAAGCATGATGCATCCAGGGGCGGGAGTCTAACACATGTTCACAGGAAAACGTATAAAGTGTCAGGTAGAAATGTGAATAGCTGTCACTCTTTCTCTTATATTTAATTATTTTATACATTAAATCACGTTTAATGACAATTAAAAAATTCACGAAGGGAAAATACAACTGAGCCGGGCAAGAGAAACATTTGCATGTCATTTGAAATTTTCAACAAGCACTTAGAAGGTCAAAGTGAAAAGGTGAGCAGTAAAGAGTATCTTTTTTGTCTTGCAAATGTACTTGAGTAAGAGGACAAGTATTTCAATAATACTTAAATAAAGTGCAAATAGTAAAACTAGTACTTCAGTGCAAAACCAAAGCACGATCACTCAAGTGTTTTCCATCCCTGCGTGTTTCAGGGGCTGTGGTGCTCAGGGCAAGCAGCAAAATGTATAAGAAGTTGTGTATTCGGTGTGTGCTGTGCCACTCTGAACTGGTTTGCAGAGCTGCACTGATTAGTGCTATTGTTACTGCTTTAAAATCGACCTGCCAGGTATAGCACTAATGCCACATTGTGATGAACATTTTTGAGTACTGATTATTGATGTGTTGTTTCCAGAGAGCAGATCTTTAAGCAGTCTACAGAGCTGGTGTGTCGTGCGTACGGAGAGGTGTACACCGCCGTAACCAATCCAGCTAATGGCTACAGAGAACCTGAGAACGTCTTACACAGATCCCCTCAGCAGGTACAGACCCTGCTGTCCTGAGCCTCGGCATACACTCATGTATGCTCTCTCTCTCTTACACACACACACATACACACACACACACACAAGCAGATATCCAGAGGATCAGGTACCATATGTTGACCAGGCTGCTATACGAGACAAATGAGGTAGATTCTGGGATGGGGTGTGACCTTGTGCGTGTGAGTGTGTGTGTTTGGACTTTTAAGCCACTGAGTGTCCTTCCACTCCTACTCCCACACTGTTGTGGGTAAAACACTTTGTCTGAGGGAGAGAGAACAACTGAACATCTCACGCTGGGGGAAAACAACAAAAAAGAAAAACCCGGAATAGAATGTTCCTCTCAACATGAGCGTAGATTCCTGCCGGGAGACGTGAAAGAAAAATCTTCAGATCCTTTTCGCACTACGAATGAGCAAATACACACACGTCATTTGTATTAAATATTATATGCAAAAACCTTTGTCTTTTATATGTATACAAATGCACACATACATGTACACACACACACACCAGCTCTGTAACCAGAAACAGTTCTGCCTTTCTTCTCATTAATTAAACTGCATTAAAATGCATCCAAATGTGCACACACTGGTGTCTTGCTGTATTTTTTTTTCCCTCCTTTGCCTCTTTTCAAAGAGATAGTTAAATGAAATTTTGTGGCTGACCAGCCGAGGCAGCGACCAATAGCATAGATTCTCTCACACAATGGCGCTTTTATGTCGTGATCGCTAGTCATGCCTGATTGCTAGTCACGCCATCCTTTAATTGCAGGCAAAATGCCTGCCAGGCCTCATTCGTCAACTATATTTAGCTGATGAAAAGCAGCGTAGTGAAAAAAAAATGCTGTTACACTCCGACTAATAATAGAAGTTTGTGTTAATTTTTTTTAAAGTGGAAGAAGGCCAAGTATAAAACCCTGGCAGAGATACAGGACAAGAGGGGCATCGGGTGCAGCAGATGACTACAGGGAAGCAGATGAGGACATATAGCGCCTCATGTGGAGTTAATGTTGTTAAAGAGGGTCACATGGCTGTGGTAAAGGGACTCTCCACGTTATGCCTGCAGCCAGTAGAGCTGCAGCGAGTTTCACATGCCTCGCAATTTAGCTCCAGGCTCAATCAAAAAACCACAGTCAAGCAAAAGTCAAGGAAAGTACAAGTGTTGCTGAATGCGGCGTTCCTCAGCAAAACAGGGCGACGCAGTTTGTTTTATTGCGCCGTTATTCCATGCGGCAGAAACAAACACGCCAAATCTGATCAAGTTACTGCAAAAATCAAATCCTGCTCAAAATTAGCTGTCACATTTGCTCTCGTTTGGCCTATATATAATGAGAATGTTGTTACTTTTGCAGTGGTTGCCAGATATCACTCGGGTATTATCCCCTGATATTCTAAAGTTACAACCCTTGTCGTGTTATTTAAGCTGGCTCTGTGTTGAAGGCGATGATGTCATTTGGTTGTCCCCACTAAACTCCACTCAGCACACTAACCCTGCCAAGTGCTCTGGAATGCTGTACGACCCATCTGCTAGAAGAGAGGCGGATTTTAATGGGACCCTTATTTTTTAAGTCGATTTTTACACATTCACCATTCAGTCTTCTACATGCTTTTAGGCAGAGGTATTCAGTTAGAATTTACGAAGGTCCAGCTATATAAAGATGTAAATAAGCAACTAATAAGAGTACATATTACCAGCTGTTACTTTTTTTAATGCTCGAACGTTAACGGATAGTTTATGGCTAATAAATTTATTATGGCATCTAAATGTAAACGCTATAAATAAGGCAATTTAACTTCTTGGTTATGTTTTGTTTCACACTGGCCATGAACATATGAGACACATCCATTTTGATTCTGACATACAGAGAATGAACTCATACTTCTTTGTCTGTTAGTCGCCCCGAGTCGTTTCGAACATGTTGTCAGTTTGCTAATCAGAGCAAACTAAAATGAAAAATCTGTGAAAACCTCTCTTTCTGAACTAAGTTCTCTAGCCTGTGCCGTGTAGATAAAAGAATGTGGACTTTCTTAATGGAGAAGAGCTTTGGTGAGGTCAGGGATTGGTGTCAAATTGAGAAGGTCTGGTGTGCAGTCTGTACTTTCCAGGGCTCTGGCCACTGGAGTTCTTCCACATCGACATTGTTTTGCTGGAGCTTGCTTTGTGCACAGGGGCGTCGTCATTCTCTCTTCCAGTGCTACAACATACAGATATTCCAGACAGTTGTGTACTTCAGCCTTTGTGGTAACAGTTTGGTGAAGGCCTGTGTATGGGTGTGATGGTCAGGTCTCCACAAATCTTTAGAAATATAG
Organism: Hemibagrus wyckioides; assembly: GCF_019097595.1. Classification (NCBI taxonomy): domain Eukaryota; kingdom Metazoa; phylum Chordata; class Actinopteri; order Siluriformes; family Bagridae; genus Hemibagrus; species Hemibagrus wyckioides. The sequence goes on along the minus strand of NC_080726.1, from coordinate 10,960,263 downwards.
TGTAATTTACATAAATGCATATGACTGATTAAACCACAATCTGTTACAGAAGCTGAGCTGGTCCATTAAAACAAAATCTCATTGTTTAGTAAGGTTTATCGGCTTTGCTAGAGTAGATTTGATTGGCTCCAGTGAAAAATCTTTGCTGAGTCCACATCAGGACCATGCGGTCTCTCCAAGATTTCCCAGGATGATGCTTCTTGTTGAGTATTGTTTTGCTTTTTTCCCTGGGAAACTACTTGAATTGGCAAAATTCAAAGCAGGATTCTAATTTCAACTTACTGTGAAGACACTTGTAATTACTTTCTATGATAGCTGTATTCGATGCATGTGAATCATAGAGAGCTTTAACTGACTGCCCGCTGTGATGCCACATGACACTTCTTGGCCCAAATCTGTGGTAATTGAGAAAGATTTCAAGCTCCTCCAAATATTGCTTTATTGAGTTTGCTTGATTTTATGTTCATTTATGAAAATGCAAAAGACTGGACATGGTCTTCCAGTTGATGCCGCCTTCATTAAGGATTTAGCTAAACCTAATTAGAAGCTCATTTATTGATTTGATTCAGTTGCTGGAGATTTGCCATTTAAACAAAGTAGCTTTAGGTTCTAAACAAGTCCAGGCATGTTATTGACCTGTCCTAGAGCTACACTATATTGTCAAAAGTTTTGGGACATTTGCCTTTACATGCACATGAATTTAATATGGAGTTGGCCCAGCCTTTGCCACTATAACAGCTTTAAATCTTCTGGGAAGGCTTTCCACAAGGTTTAGGAGTGTGTTTATGGGAATTTTTGACCATTCCTCTAGAAATGTATTTGTAAGGTCAGGCACTGTTGTTCGACGAGAAGGTCTGGCTCACAGCCTCCGCTGTAATTCATCCCAAAGGTTTCTTATCAGGTGCAGGCCAGTCCAGTTCCTCCACACCAAACTCACTCATCCATGTCTTTATGGACCTTGCTTTGTGCACTGGTGTACAGTCATGTTGGAACAGGAAGGGGTCATCCCCAAACTGTTCCCACAAAGTTGGGAGCATGAAATTGTCCAAAATGTCTTGGTATGCTGAAGCATTAAGAGTTCCTTTCACTGGAACTAAGGGGCCGAGCCCAACACCTGAAAAACAACACCTGAATTCAATGATTTGGAGGGGTGTCCCAAAACTTTTGGCAATATAGTGTACATCATTTATGACCAAGGGGACAACATATCAGGAATAGATTTAACCTCAAAGCAAAAACGTAATTGTTCTAAGTGGGCCTTAAATATTTTATTAAACAACATGAATATAAATTCTACTGTCAAAAGACTTACAGAAAACCACCCAGGACAATAAAAAGCATGGTAATGACTTAATAATTCATCACACATTACATCAGCTGTGGAATTCCCTGAGGTTAAAAAAATTACTTAGTCTAAAAATGAAATGACATTTATGAAGTATTCATTGGCATTATTTAAATGAGTTCAATCTGAGGTCATATCCAGTGTTCATTATGTTTATCCACAAGACCATTTTCTGTACCGGTGTTTCAGTACCTGTGTGCCTCTGTGCGTCTTGCATGAGAGACACTTAACCTGAGTTTGTCGTAAAAGCAGTGACCTTTAGGAACTTGGATCACTTTTGTGCAGATTTCCTTTATTTCCTTAGCAGGAAGCAGTTATAACCATTCACTACCATGATTTTCTTTTTACCTTTCATTTATCACTTGTTCTTTCCTCTATATTATAATAGTTTATATCTTCACAAAGGGCAGTAAATTTTTAGCCCTGCTATGAGAAGGTCACTGTGTCAAAAGCCAAAACCAGTTATTTCCGGTGTTACTAGTTTAAGCACTGGCTGTAGTTTGTCCAGTAAAAACTCCATGGGGCTTTTTATACTTTTTAATTTCTCTTGTTTGGATAAGTGAAGTCAAATAATCCATGGGTGTAATACACAGCCATGTTGCTACAACAGACCCAGATCCACACTGGATTATTTACAGTCAAAGGAAATGGAAAGTTTGTTAAATAAGACAAGTTACCGGTATGAAGCATTAGCATCCATAGCTGCTCCTTATTGTAAAGAGGAATCATGGTTGTTGTGCTGTGGATAATATAAGTTACGGGAACGTGCCAGTGCCGACGTGCAGTGAAGCACGAAGCTGTGCTTCGCCTGCGATGCGGCCATTTAGCACGCGTTACACACTAAGCTAGCTGATGTGCGACAGGTGGTCAGCCACATAAACAGGTGTACGAGGCACCATTAGGGTCACCACTTACACAAACACAGGTGACGCATTCATGTGCCCATCCAGTCATCCATCCAAGCATCCATTCATTCATTTCCCCACCCCATCGCTCTTAGTTAACTAGTGCGGAAACGTCCTGTGTTCACCCTTTGACCTACTATGTGTGATAAAACAGGTGTGGGCAGGATTTTTATTTTTTTTGCTGATGTCTGCAGGTTCTTATTACAGTTGAGGTTGCCATACAGGTTTCTGAAGCTGCAGATCTGGGTGGATGAATAATTGATATAAGTGCATAGAGATTGTGATACAGTTGGATTACAATCAGTATATTTGTGTGTGTAGAATCAGATACCAGAATAACTGTCGAATCTGTCCATAGATTCTATTTGATTTGCATAGATAAGGATGTCAGTGTCAACTCCAAACACTCCAAAATCTTGTGGAAAGCCTTCACAGAAGAGTGGAGATTATTGTATCAGGGAGGATTAAATCTGCAATGGGATGTTCTCGAAGAGTATGCATGTGATAGTTGAGGTGTCCACATACATTTGGCCACCTATGCATAACTAACTAATGATGCTATTTGTGTTGCAATATTTCACCAACCAAGCAATAGGCAACTAGAAATAATACACTCTAGCAACAAGTGTATAGAGAATCTAAGCAATTTAAGGTGAAAAAAATGGCAGCTAGCTGCTGCTTATGATGTCTATTATGAAAAAAATTGTTATCTGTGATTTGGTTAAAGAAAAAACCTTTTTTTCACCAATCTTCACATGACCGCTACCATCCAGAGAGGCTATGCCAAAAGAGGAGCTTAAGATATATAGAGAGCCCTCATCATCCATGAGCTCATAGACATCCATGATGGGCTAGTGTCACTGTAACTGACAGGAGGAAGAGTATATCCATCCCTCCCACTTAGAGAATTTTGCTGTATTAGATTTCTAGGCACAGATGATTGTGGCACTGGCATTAATCAGGATCTTTTGATTTCCAGACAATAAGGCAAACTGGTTTCTCTTGAGCCACTCAGAAGCCTCAAGATTGCGTGCTACTGGCTGTTTACTGACAGGACAGAAATTGGTAAGCCAATCAACTTTAACCCGCACCTTCACATGGAGGTGATGATATTAGTGAATAGTGTGCAAAACTCACTCACTTTTACCCACCTATCATCCTCTGCAAAGGGAAACCCGGTCACAGTCAAAACCTCACTCTAAAGTATAGATCTGCTGTTCTCGCTTATACCGTACTTCCTCCGTGAAACACTTTTTCTGTTGGAATTCACCACGACAGCCAAATTCTTAGACACCTATTGTGCGCTTAATCTTGGCGCCTCACTCTCAGCATTAATCCGCTCATAATAAAAGCAGCAGCAGTTGTGCAACTCTCACATTCTGGTTACTACGTGCCACAGGTAACATGGGGACGTCATTGTTCCTATTCACGGAATCTGTCAACGATCCCACATTTACGGGCAACGTCCATGTACAGTACAGTGCGGTAAATGGGTTTGGGAGAGAAAAACGAGAAGAGCCGGTACAAACCATTTACAAAGCAACAGTGTGGAAGTAGGATTATAATATAAAAGAATTCCTAAAGGCTGTAAGAGATCCAGGAATCTGTAGACATGTCCTGTAGTTTTGTGTTCAGTTTATTAAGACATTGTCCCGAAGCTTATTGAGTTAAGCTTATATAAATTTCTTGAGCTAATATACTGCAACAGTAGTAAGAAATGGAACTTTGGGATATTTCTCTTTCCTAAAAAGACTGATATAACTCGAAGCCGAAAGAGAATGGGTAAGATTATCTAATGTGATATAAAGCGCTAGGACACAGTGTCCCCACGTCCAGGAACATGAATAAGAAGTAGGTGTTATAGGTCTGATAGAGCGTAGCTCTTTTTGACTTCCCTGTTTAAATATTCATTGCTCTGTCAAAGCGCCAGATGCTTGGAACTGAACCAGCATGAAAGTGCAATGAAAACACTATGTGCGTAGTAGCTTTCTTGACAGTCATTTGACACCCTGGAATATTTTGTCAGACATCATATCATCATAAAAGAAGTAAGCTTTTATCTATCTTGCGATTCTTAGCGAAAAATAAAGAAGAATCCTCTCGAACCGCACGCTCAATTCATGAGTGAGGACCGCTGCTTACTACTAATCATTAGGTGTAGTGTGACATCTGGGGGAGTTGTTATTCCATCAGGCAGGAATGATTCAGTGGTCATCCACATATTTACACAAATTTGTTGCTCTTTTAGTGCTCGAGGTCATAGTATTTTTGCACTTTTAATGAGGTCACTGTGCCAATCCAGAGAAAACATAATATATATAGGCTTTGTGGTTTAGGGAGAAAAAAAAACACTGACTAAGAAAGATGAAATTTTAGATTAAGTGACACATAATCATTACAGGTCCTGTTATAAGTACTGTAGGTTTAATGGAAAGTCTGAGCACATCATCTCAGCTGTTTCTCCAGCCTCAAACCGGGGTTTTGACGCTCCGTGTTTTTATTATGTGTTATGAAGTGTTATAATTGTATATGAGAAGAGTATCAGGATGTCAGAGCCTTCAGGCAGAGCGTTGCCGAATTATTATTTCAGCTGAGAGCAGCATCTAAATCCATGAAATTCTTAAGAACTTTTAAAAAGAGGCACTGATTATTTCATATTTTTTTATTTTCCATTTTTAACTTGCAGACGTCTGCAATATGTCTAATAAATATTTCTGATATCAACACCTTCATTTCCACCTAGCTACCTACATACAGTAAATATTCTAAATGTAATTCTCTTTTTCGGTTCGACATTTTTCTCTGTTAAATTTCACTGCAAAGTCCAATTTTATAAAAATATCATGTTCTGTATTCAATGTAAAGACATTCGTAAGCTGACACAATGATTTACTCTGAAGTAACCTGTTCCCCACAGACCAGTGCCTACTAGTCGTCTTAAATAGCATCCGGGATTAGAATTATTGTGTCCCGATGGTCTTGTATTTCCGGTGGATTTTTGTAGTGTGGATCCTTTACAGCTAATATTGCCCACAAGGAGGATAAGGAGGAGGAGTTATGTGATGGTTTGCTTCGTTGAATCCAACTAGCAAACATTAATCAATATAGTATATATTACATAAGGTATAGTGAATGAAGAAAATGCACTAAGGGATTGTTCTCAGTGAGTGTGCAATATAACATTCTAGGCAATAACAATTCTCCTCTGTTATGTGACATGGTCACAGAAAAAAAATACTTGACCCCAGAAATCAAGCATTAATCGACTACCTCTTTAATCTTTTTTAAGGAAGGCGCTGATGTTTTTCGGTGAACTTAATAAAAATTCAAAGGATGCAGAACAAGGCAATTTTAAATGATACCAATAATAATAATAATAATAATAATAATAATGACAGCAAAGTTTTGCCAATAATAACCTATGCAGAAGCGATGGAATGAAACTCTGCAGTCTCCATCCTCCTCTGGTCTGGCTTGTCCGACATGGAATGCTGACAGCTTGAGCAATAACCTTATGCACTAGAGCAAATTGAAAAACCCCTTTACAGTGTCCCAAAATGCTTGTACAGTATTGCATGTGTCAGTGGTGCCCTATTGTGCAAGCCCTTTCCTCCCGACCCTGTAGAAATGTGTTTGCTTTGCTAATGTGAACACTTTGTCCAGGTTCCTGGAACATAAACAGAAAACGGTTACATAATTTCCAAATAGTGTCAGTGGGATCTGCTCTTGGACGCGTTTTTGGTTGTATTGTTTTGGTTGTTGTTGACGTTATTGTTATGGAGTAGTGTTGTGCTTTGATGCAGTTGGAAACGTTAATATTCAATACAGAAAAAAAAAAAAAGTCCACGTACATCCACACAATTCATCCAAGGTGTGACAACACCACTGGGCAGATTTGGTGTTTTCATTCATGAGTTCATGTCTGGCTGTGTAAACTACAGCATGGGTGGCACTGTCAGGCCGCTCCGCTCACATATCATCGTAAGTGTGTCCCATGGCGCAGTAAAACTTCTAGCTGTTCCCGAGACACCAATATCTGAACAAACACATCATGGCCAAAACTTTTCATTCATGAAGTACTGCTATTGGGTTTCAGGTTATGTGGGACCGACAAACTCCATTTTGACACGAACTCTTCACTTTATTAGGCCCTCCTGCTTATTTATCCATTTCACATCAAACATTAGAATGCAGAATAAAGCGTGATCTCTGTGACCATCTCTTGGATGTTGGTACCTGATCGGCTAAGTATTTGAGTATTTCAAAAACTGCTGGTCTCTAGAGTTTACGCAGAGTGGTGCAAAATACAGAAAACATCCTGTGAGTAGAGGGTCTGTAGGCTGGAACGCCTGGGTGATGAGAAAGATCCGAGGAGAATGAGCAGACTGATTTGAGCTGACAGGGAGGCTATAGTAACTCAAGTAATCACTCTGTACATCCACGATAAGCAGAAAAGCCTCTCAGAACATACAACACATCAAGCTTTGAGGTGGATAAACATTACAAGACCACATCAGGTTCCACTCCTGTCAACCAAAACAAGGAATCGGAGGCTATCATGGCCACAGACTCACCCAAACTAAACCTCGCTTATCAACAAGGCGTTTCCACCTACACCCACATGTGGCTGGATTACAGATTTGGAGGCGAAACGTTTAGAAATCCAGATGAAGAAAGACTGGTCTTGACCTTTAAAACCGAATCCAAATTAATAATCAGATAATCAGATATGCTGTACTAAAAAATAATTACAGCTGAGGTAGGGTAATATGGCTGAATGGTTACCACCTTAACCTTCGAAAAACAGCATTTCCCAAAGTATTTTATTCCTTTTATACCACAGCAATTTTCCATTCAGTACAGTTTTAAATTTATTAACGAATATCCATTTATGTCACATTCTTGCATTCACTTCATTTCTCAATTTTCTCTTACTAGTTTATGGAGGGGGGGTATGTTTATACGTTATAACATATTAATATAGTTATAAGTCCCCTATCCTCAATGTAAAAAAAGACTATTACAAATATTAATAAATGTTGCATCTCCTTACAGAAAATTTCAATGATTATGGATTTGTCTTTGTAAATACAAAACCTACAAACAACCTACAAATTCATTTATTAATAGTCTCATCTGTTTAAGCATTAGAACAATAGCGTCCTCCATACAAGTTCCGGCGAACGAGCTAATATAAACCTGTGATTTGCATTATAATCTGAAGTCCTGTCAGAAAATGAATCAGCGTGATAAATTAGTGAACGTTGTAATCAGGAATTCAACAGCACTTTCCAGGCCTGTAGCTCCTAGAACTCCAGACAGTTGTGCTTATAGTTCTAAACTTATAGGTCTGCATCCTAACTTCATCCCGAGAGACAGAGTTTAAATTCGGTCCCCATACTCCAAGTCCTGGTGCATAGAAATGAGCTGATCAAAGTTAGTGCATGGTGGTGTGATGTCTCCCAAAGTCACAGTGAGGAGTCCTGATCGCCCTGTTTCAGTGCCTCTCATGCTCTCAAGGTCAGTAAACAAACACAGAAGAGATGGCCTGTGCATACTGATCTGTTAGAGTGGTTTGGCACAAGAGGTGTTTATTGTTTTTCTGGCATCCACATCACAGGAGAAGTATGGAGCGGAGAATACCACTATGTCCATCTGCTATCTTAATATTCAGAGCATCAACACACCACTGGCATCTCAATAGTGTTAATGATGTACAGGTATATTTATCTAACGCATGTTCAGATCAGAGTGTGCTTTCAAACTGTTACATCTAAATGTGTTGGTTTTGCCTTTATAGTGGAAGGCCTCGTAAACTCTCTCTTGGTGTCACCTATACCACAGCACTGATGAATTCTCAAATCAGGTCCCCGGCTCTGACAGTAGCATTAATGATTAATGATATTAATGCACTCATTCTAATACTTGTATGGAAGACGATCAACGGCTAATTAAAAGCAGATTAACGACATGCCAACAATGCTAACTGTAAAATCATTGATATGGGCTGATGAGGGAACAACTGTTTATAGTAATAACAGGAGCAAACGTCTTTTGAGGATGTTTCATAACGTTATATGTAACCATAAACTGTTAAAAAGTGCAGCAAAGTCATAAATTCCAATTTGTAATTGTTGCTAAATCACTGAGGTATAAGAGAAATAATGCACTTATTATTATTATTATATGATTGTTCTATCATGTTTTGTATTCCTTACATATAATTAATGCAAACTTTATATATATATATATATATATATATATATATATATATATATATATATATATATATATATATATATATATATATATAAAATATGTAATTGTTTTATAAATATTGCACAAACTCATTCCAGTTCAAACTCACAAAAGATGTGAGGTGGAAAATGAAATCTGCCAAACAACCAAAAATGATGAAACCTTTTCGTTGGATTTTTGCCTGGAAATGACATATTATACCTCTCTTTTGAGAAAACAAATATTTTTTCACCAAACTGGTGTTTTACTCGCTGACTAATCTTGCTTAGGTTTGGTACAGAAACTACATTAGGTAAATAAAGCAGCCATTTTTTAATAAAAACAGCTTTAAAAATGGTCAGACATAAGGCTAGCCTGTTTGTGCAGTGAATATTATGCTTCAGTCAAGTTATTGCTTATGTCCTGTAGCAAAAAAAGGCTAAAGCGTCATTAAAATAAGTAGATTCATGTAGATACATGTAGAGGTAGAAGGGCTGCTTACACAGATTAAGATTATTCCAAATGACAACAGTGACACCGAGGACTCCAAATCTTGTTTACAGTGTAAATTTAATGAATTGTAATCATCATAATAAATGTGGTTTACCCATAATAAATCTGATGAGAGAAATCAGAAGATAGCGATCAATATGTTAATGTTATTCAGTGGAGTTGAAATGAAATCAGTAAATGCAGTTCTCTTTTCAGTCTGTCTAAAATGCTATAACTTTACTGGTGCTTGATATAATAACAAAAGAGGAACATTTTACAGTTCAGAAAAGCCATGTAAATTCTAACGTGTCAGAATGTGTCACGCATGTATGGGTCAGAAAAGAATATATCATACTGCTTTCATTCATTTGCATGATTTTTTCCTAAATTAATACAAACCTGTTGAGACAACAAACATGCACTCCTACACTATAGCAGCATATCTAACTAAACACTGTTGTAAACACACCACAGCTGAGCTGGGAATTGAAGATAGATCTCAGACACTGGTGGATGTAGTGCTGAAGGGCTGTGTGAGAGTGTGAGAGGCCTCGGGGAGGGAGGCAATCGCCCTGGTTACTTAGTAACCTGGGGCAACAGTTGTTACTCACCTCTCCCCTAATACCCTCTCACCCTCAGGCCCACGTGAAGAAGGACTGCTCTGCTGATCTTCTCCACCCACACAAACACACAGACTGAGACTAGAGCAGATTCAACTCATTGAGGAGGAAATGAAGACAGGTGCCTATATCAACTGAATTACAAGTGTTTTGACATTCATTTCATCCTGAAACAAATTTACATGCAGATTTGTGTAAATGGGTCCTTGCCGTATGGCTTGTTTTTGAATCAGCAGAAGAAAAAAAACAACAACCTTTGCGCTCAAGTAAGAACAAACTATGCAAATGTTTTCATCTCATTTTACTCCCTAATTTTAGTCATTGCCAAATCTCTCCCCTATCACGCGACAGCTAGCATCCGGGCAGGGTTAGGGCTAGCACATGCTTCCTCCCAGACACACTTATTGGAGAGAGAGAGAGAGGGAGAGAGAGAAATGCATCTTTGATATTCAGAGAACAGTGCCAATGGCCTGCAGGGCCTGGCATGCAGTCAGTGCTCCGATTCATCCCAGTGGGGTTGAGGTCAGGGCTCTGTGAAGGCTGCTTGAGTTCTTTCACTCAAACCTTGGCAAAACCATGTCTTCATGGAGCTCGCATTGTGCACAGGAGCATTGTCATGCTAGAACAGCCTTGGGCCTTTTAGTTCCAGTGACAGGAAATTGTAATGCTACTACATACAAAGACATTTCATACACTTCCTACTTTGTGGTAACAGTTTGAGGAAGAACCACACATGGGTGTGATGTCCACAGGTGTTAGATAAATAATATATAAATATGTAGACGGATAAGGCTAAATACATATATAGACAGATGAATCTAGCTACATTACATTACGTTTCCACCTGATCGACTATAAGCAACCTGCAGATATATCCTCATGCAAGTACAAATAAGTCATGGTCTAAAAATATTATCAAGCTAAAAAAGTGTTAGCATAAGCTTCAAGAATTCGATCTCCTTCTGATTGGTTGTTTACAGGAATTACTTTACCACTGACTTTTTCCATACGTTTACAGTTGACACAAGTAATCTGAAAATGATTTTTAATTATTGTTTAACTAATCATGTGGGCTCTACTGGTAGTGAACACCACCTCCATTATCAACAGTACACATAAAATGGAATGTTAGCTGGCTAGCTCACTTGTTGACTAAGCTAGCTAGCTCATGCTAATTCATACATGTTTCTAGCTAACTAGTTCGTTATCTAGGAAAGACGACCCTTACACATTATCCTGAGCATTACCTATATGCCTTAACCAGAGGTGGATGGCGGGGTTATAAGATGGGAGTGTTAAAAGTTTGGCAAATAAACTCTTAAGTCTCAGTGATAATAATAATGATAATAGGAAGAAGAAGAAGGGTGCAAATTATTGGGGCAAATTATTACACACATGCACACACACTCAGCCAACTTCATTAGTGATGCATACATTAATATGCTCTAAAGGATTCATGGTGCTGTTGCACTCGGTTTCACAAAAATCCAAAATAATACTCTTTAAAAGTTTTGTTACCACAAGTAAAACTTTATATTGGATTTTTTTTTAGTTTAGAAAGACAGCGGGTGCTTACCCAAACTAGCCCATCACCTTTGGCTGTAACACGATTTAAATATATTTAACACAGAAGCCAGAATGCTGCTGAATATTGAAGGGGAAAAAAAAATAATACAAAGGTTTACTACAGAGCTTCTGTAGCTTCTGTAATGGATTATTTTCCAACCCTGATAATGATTCATCGTACTAGGATTTGATATATTTTTCATTTTTCTGGTAAAAATAAGAGTTATTAGATTTATTGTTATTCGAATTTATATAACTGGGTTTAGAGGCCAAAAAAAAGGGTACCTCATATTATTTTTTTATTCAAATATCTGATCAAGACTTAAACTGAGAATGTTTTAAAGGTTATAACCGTTTAAAATAGGTTTTGCTGAAAAAAAAGAAACAGTATGCGTTAAAGTGGAAAAAACCTTTTGCCAGTGTTTTGCTAAGGGTCACACGCAACTCCTCATTATGGTTAATTGAAAGTGATATGTGAACTTTTTCTCCCCTCCTGCACAGGGCTCTCCAGAAAGTCACACTAATTTTAATGATTTTTTGAGGTAGACCTGTACAGTAAAAAAAAAAAAAAAAATATATATATATATATATATATATATATATATATATATATATATATATATATATATATATATATATATATATATATATATATATATGTATACAGTGTATATATATATTTATATATAGAGAGAGAGAGAGAGAGACTAACCAGGCATAACATTATGACCACCTGCCTAATATTGTGTTGGTCCCTCTGCACTGTGTATTCTGACACCTTTCTATCAGAACCAGCATTAACTTCTTCAGCAATATGAGCAATAGTAGCTTGTTTGTTGGATCGGATCACACGGGCCACTCCCCATGTGCATCAATGAGCCTTGGCTGCCCATGACCCCATCACCGTTGCACCACTGTTCCTTCCTTGCACTTTTGATTGGGACCGCTGCAGACCGGGAACATCCCACAAGAGCTGCAGTTTTGGAGATGCTCTGATGGAGTCATCTAGCCATCACAATTTAGTCCTTCATCAAACTGCCCATTTTTCCTGCTTCTAACAAATCAACTTTGAGGACAAAATGTTCACTTGCTGCCTAACAGGTGCTATGATGAGGAGATAATCAGTGTTATTCACTTCACCCAGCACTGCTCAGAATGTTATGCATGATCCGCATATAAATCGTGTGAGACCAGCGGTATTTTATATACAGTGAGGGAAAAAATTATTTGATCCCCTGCTGATTTTGTACGTTTGCCCACTGACAAAGAAATGATCAGTCTGTAATTTTAATGGTAGGTTTATCTGAACAGTGAGAGACAGAATAACAACAAAAAAATCCAGAAACACACATTTCAAAAAAGTTATACATTGATTTGCATTTTATTGAGTGAAATAAGTATTTGACCCCTTTGCAAAACATGACTTAGTACTTGGTGGCAATCACAGACGTCAGACATTTCTTGTAGTTGGCCACCAGGTTTGCACACATCTCACATCTCAAGGAATTTGGGCCCACTCCTCTTTGCAGATCCTCTCCAAGTCATTAAGGTTTTGTGGCTGACCCTTCAGCTCTCTCCACAGATTTTCTGTGGGATTAAGGTCTGTAGACTGGCTAGGCCACTACAGGACCTTAATGTGCTTCTTTTTGAACCACTCCTTTGTTGCCTTGGCCGTGTGTTTTGGGTCATTGTCAGGCTGGAATATCCATCCATCCATTTTCAATGCTCTGGCTGAGGGAAGGAGGTTATCATCTAAGATTTGACGGTACATGGCTCCGTCCATCATCCCTTTGATGTGGTGCGGTTGTCCTGTCCCCTTAGCAGAAAAACATCCCCAAAGCATAATGTTTCCACCTCCATGTTTGACGGTGGGGATGGTCTTCTTGGAGAAATAGGCAGCATTCCTCCTCCTCCAAACACGGCGAGTTGAGTTGATGCCAAAGAGCTGGATTTTGACCACAACACTTTCACCCAGTTCTCCTCTGAATCATTCAGATGTTCACTGGCAAACTTCAGATGAGCCTGTACATGTGCTTTCTTTAGCAGGGGGACCTTGCGGGCGCTACTGGATTTCAGTCTTTCACAGCGTAGTGTGTTACCAATTGTTTTCTTGGTGACTATGGTCCCAGCTGCCTTGAGATCATTGACAAAATCCTCCAGTGTAATTCTGGGCTGATTCCTCGCCATTCTCATGATCATTGAAACTTGCATGGAGCCCCAGACCGAGGAAGATTGACAGTCCTTTTTGTGTTTCTTCCATTTGGGAATAATCGCACCAACTGTTGTCACCTTCTCACCAAGCTGCTTGGCGATGGTCTTGTAGCTCATTCCAGCCTTGTGTAGGTCTACAATCTTGTCCCTGACATCCATGGACAGCTCTTTGGTCTTGACCATGTTGGAGAGTTTGGAATCTAATTGATTGCTTCCTTCTGTGGACAGGTGTCTTTCATACAGTTAATGAGCTGAGATTAAGAGCACTCCCCGAGAGTGCTCCTACTGTAATCTCAGCTCCTTACCTGTATAAAAGACACCTGGGAGCCAGAAATCTTTCTGATTGATAGGGGATCAAATACTTATTTCACTCATTAAAATGCAAATCAATGTAGAACTTTTCTGAAATGCGTTTTTCTGGATTTTTTGGTTGTTATTCTGTCTCTCACTGTTCAAATAGACCTACCATTAAAATTGCAGACTGATCATTTCTTTGTCAGTGGGCAAATGTACAACATATATATATGGAAATGTCACAACCTTTATATAAAGGTTTGTGGGTTAGTAGGTTCCTTCTAACTGTTCTAAAAAAAAAAAATATGCCAATCTTTGTGGTTAAAGTTTGGAGTAAAAAAAATTAGTGTTGCAGTCCATTTGTGTACTAAACTGTTATGCACTACTCATAGAAATTTGTAATTTTACTTTGCAGATGACTATATTTTTGCTCTTTTTACTATTTGCACTAAGACAGACATGAATAGCTAAATGAATGGCTGTCAGTAAATCACATGTTATGGCCCAGCATTAAGATCCAAGCTGTGACTCAGAAGATGAATCAGACAACCTGTTGTGAGTCGAAGTCAGAGGAGCAGCTGTCTCAACACTGAGGTTACAGTTCTCCAGAGTTCCACCAGGGAGCTTGTTTTCCCTTTTTTCTTTTTTTGTGCATGCGAGACATTTCAATTGGTCTGCGCTTCATGATTTAAGCAGCGGCCCACTAAAAAACATGCTCAGAAATAAACACACGAGAGCTCTAGTGACTACGTGGAATAACAAAGACTTCCATGGGCAAAGAAATGCCTCATATTGTTTTAAGTTACTCTGGAGCTTGGGATAAACTCTTAAGGTCATTTCCTGTCATTCAGCTCTGAATGGTATCGACTCGCTTTTTGAAAGAGAGCACTTGCCTGCCAATAACACTTCAAGATACTTTTGTAAATGATCTCTGCTAGGAAATAACAATAGTAGTACTACTGAGCTGTTGTAAGATAACGAAGGGAGATCATAATAGGAAATTAGATAATACTAACACATGAAAAAGCCTGGGTGAAAATAGTAAACAGGTTTTCTTTTTATATTTGCCATAATGAGTGATTCATGCACTTGGCAGTGCTCCGTCAGCCTTTTGAGTAACTAGAGCTTATGAAACAACTGGACCACAGTCAGATTACGGTTTCTTCTACTCTTGGCTGATTGCCTTTCTGGGAGCTTTTGCTCCAACAAGGCTATTATTGTCACTCTGGTGCCAGAGGAGAGATTCATCTATTTCATGTGACAGCCTTTAAATCATAATGATATGCAGTGCATATTATAATGGTCAGGATAATTTTAGTCTTTACATCATACTGTTGTTTTTTTCCCCTCCCCTGTTCTAGATCGTCCTTTCTAGTTTGCGTAAGGCATTAAGTCAAGCAGAAGTGCTTGTTTGCATTTTTTTCCCTTCTTCCCGTATACTGCGTCACTGCCAGCGTGTAACACGGCTTGGATTTGCTGCTACTCTGCTTTAAAGTCAGTGTTTTAACATGTGCCAGTGTTTTTGTTTATAATAATTTAACTGAATCGATCTGTGCAGTTATAAGACTATGCGGTCGGGATCTGTAAACTAACAGACACACACACTAACCGTGTCATTCAGACACTGTGACAGTCTATACACTGCAAAGTTGATGGATACAAGGAAATGGTTTGATGTCACGATTGCCCATAAGAGACAGAGTAGTTAGATAAGGGCTTTTTCAGGTTGTTATAGAAACTGTCGATCTGATGCTTAGCCAAATATGTGACTCATCAAATTAGATTTCTGAGATCTCATCTGCTGTCACGATATGTGAGAATATTTAGGACTGGTTGCATCATCATCATCACGACTCATGCATATGTGAAGTGAATAGCTGGATAGTATCGGTTTTTGATTGATAGCATCTGCCAGTGCTTGGTTTCAATTCAGATCAAACTGTTGATATATTAGACTTGAATTTATTTGTAAAGATTTCTGTAGAATACCTTGCGGGTACTTGCCTGGAAGATTGTCTGAAAAAACTTTGTGTGTGTGTGTGAAAGCCCCACCTCCTCCACCAGCCACTACACCACCATTATCCACCCAATTGGGTCATTTGCCAATTCCCACCCATTAGCCAGCTCTTTACTATCAAATGAAAACTACCATCTCAGGAGGTTGAAGGCTAACATGTGCTTCCTGTCAGTCATGAAGCCAGACATCTTTTTAATCTGCTTATATTGCATCACAGGCAGCACTGTCTAGCCTTTTCCACATGCATGTGCTCAGAGGCAGCTGCAATGGGTTAATGTTGCTGTGACTGACAGGGGATAGACTATGCCATCCCTCCCACCCAGACAACACTGTCAGTTTTGCTCTCTGGACTAACGGGCACAGATGGCTGAGGTACTTGAACTTGTGGCACTTTTCCGTTCTGCCACTCAGGAGTGGTTCTAATGTTTTTAAGAACTACTGCATTTTTCCGTTGATGACAGACCTGAACCATTACACAATTATATGCAATATGTCCACTGCAGTTTTTTTTTTTTTTTTTTTTTTTTTTACACAAGTGCAGGGTGTAAAAGTAATAACAGACATAGAAGCTTTGTCAGCTTTGACCTATGATGAAAAATAATTTTGAAATCTGAAGTCAAATCAAGTATAAATGATGTGCAACCTCTGGAAGAAACCCCATTCAGTCCAGGTGTGCGGCATCTACCCTGGTGCTCTCTCGCTGATGGCAGAAAGTATAAGGTCATGAATACAGGTGATAGAAATGAATCTTGCCTGCATGATATCTGGTCTTACATTTTATGATAGGGTGAAAAGCTTGGCAGTCCATGAGAGCTTTAGAGTACTGAATTGAGAGGAGCCAGTTGATGTGGTTCGGGGATATTACAAGATCTTAGTTCTCTCACTAGATCTGTATCAGGCATATCCCACTGGATGGAGACACTGGCATGGTCCGAGGACCAACTGGAGATATTATATCTCACAGTTGGCTTGGGAGCATCAAAGGATCCCCAAGAAAGCTCTAGAATCTGTGGCCGGGGATAGAGAAGTTTGGGCTGACCTTCACAGACTGTTGCCAACAGTTGTAGCAATCCACTTTCAGTATCTCTTAGTATGCCTGGTGTAAAAGCAATGTATTTTTATAGGTCTAGTTTGGTTCAAGGACTCACTGTGCTTGACAAACATGGCTCTTTATTCTGCCTCAGCAACCTTTCACATTAAAGTCTTCACATAATGAAACGCTTGATAATACCTGCTTTAGACAGTTTCACCTAAGGTGCCCTTCAGATCAAGCAATAAAATTGGAAAACCTAGTCCTTGGCTTAAGATATGATGTCATTCAGTGAGTCACCTACCTGACTCAGTAATCTGAGCACGCATTCAGGCATCTTATTCCCATCTTGATCCCAACTGAAACATCGATTCCTGTTCAGGCTTGTCATGGTACACCCAACCCAACTCCCACTGGTACCAGTCAGGCCTGTTTTTGTATGGAGCAGATTCAGCTGGAATCTTTAACAAGGTAATTAGTAGAGCCTGTTGACTCACTCACACTTCTCCAGCTAGTGTAAGGTGTGTAATGTAACATCTGTGGCATTGCTAATGAATTAACTCAACTCATTTGGAGGTTCCCTTGCTGGTGATTAGTTTTCTGTCACAGTGTTTGCTGGAGGTGTCAGAGCTTCAGTGTAATGAGATGATTGTGAAAGGTTTCACAGGTATATCCTACAAAAAAATGTAAAAATGGGATCACCAAGAGAGTCTATATAATATGTGTTATTTGATGCTGAGGACAGGTAACCCAACTATGGCCTGACAGCAAGGTTTGGAGAGGTTAAACCATTACAAATTGTGATATTAATGATACTTGCCTTTCAAAGTAGCTTTTCTGTTGGACTTTTTTAAGTTCTGGAATAGATGAGGGAATTTTGAGCTCAGGAACAGTAGCAACACCAGTCCTTCTGGTTGTTCCACCAGTATAGCCAAAAGGATCTTATGATTGTCTGGTTTAAGGACTTCACTTGACCATTTATCAGGGGGTATCATTGATTTTTTCTGGTAGAGATTTTATAAGACATCTGTCTATAACTAAGTATTTGAAGGATACCCTAAAACCTTCTGATCTTTCCCTGGCCATGTGGGGAGTTTGGGTAGGGGTATTAAGTGACATGGATTTCAAAGCAGTCAATGATGCATTTTCTGGATATGGGTGGATCAATAATAAAGCTATTGTGATGTGGAATTGGACATGGAATTGTGAGGTACAAGCAGTGATTTTAGTAAACCTGTGGGCAGAGGACAGGATGTTGGATATTGTACACAGACTTGACCAGACCGTATGAGCTACACCCTTGTCTCTGATCAAATGGTGGTGAACAGTGACAGGGATATCTGTAACTGTCTGCAGTCTGTGCGGGGTCTGGGAACCCCATTCTTTTCTAAACAAACAAACCCCCCCTGCGAAAGTAAGTGTACAAATGTAACTCAAAGCTAATGCCTCCTCCTCCACATAGTCCTCCGCTGTCTTGGTTTCTAGGCTTGATAGCTGAGTCTATGTTGCATATGGGTGAGGCTCAAGGTAAGAAGTCAATGGCACTCCTGTGGTCTATGAGAAGGTAATTCTGGTGCGTTAATGACCTAAGATCGGGATAAAGTGCAGGAATCTGGACATTATTCAGAAGGCAAACGAACAGGAAGTGGAGAACAAGCACCATGCTAGAATTCCTGGTGATCTGTCACATGAGTAAACCAAACATCAGCCCTGTCTTTGGGAATGTAATCCCTGTTTTTCCTGTGGTGGCTTGAAAAATGGCTAAGTATTTCTGCTTGAGAACACAAAACTCCAGAGACCTAGACATGGCACTCTTGTTGAGGTCTGGATAGAGCAAGATAAAGGCAGACATGTTTAATTAAAGCTGAGATTTTATCTGTTCTGAGAGTAGGTCAGAGGATGACAGAACTGGGGAAATTTAAAAAAAATAAATAAATGTGGGGGAAAAGCTTACATTTGATACCGTGTGTAGTCTGTGCTTAGGGAGTTTGGTTAAATGCAGTAATAGATTTATAATGAGGTTTTCTAGTATGCCGTTGTGTCAGTAATATGCAGTGACACGTGTCATGTCCATTTTGAATTTAAGGAACTTTACATCATGTTATGCTTGGTGCTGTGCTAATTATGGCTCTATTTGATTCCAACAACGAGTAAAAGTAATCCAGGCAGCTACATACTTTATGACTAATAAGATCCACTGCGCAAACATTTGCTCTGTGTGTGTGTGTAAGAGAGAGAGAGAGAGAGAGAGAGGGAGGGAGAGAGAGAGAGAGAGAGAGAGAGGGAGAGGCTGGGCAGTATGGAGACTGCAGGTTGCCTGGCAGGTTGCGATGTCTCTGCTCTTGGCCATGTGATGATGGATGGGTCTGGAAAGACTTGTGGAGAGAGAGGGGGAGCACATGTGCGGCACAACGTGGCAGGTGGCAAGCATCGACTTGACAGCAATTAGATGTACAAATCTTTGATTAGGCTCTTGGGAATGGAGTCATTAGCAAGGCTGGGTGGCCCCACTCTCATTTTCTTTCATTTCTTTTCTGTTTTCTCTTACACTCACTCCATCTTCTTGTCACTCTTTTAACACACTCCTCATATTAAGCTAGGAGCTTTCAGCAATATTAGAGTGCTCTTTTTTGGCCTCTGTTAGAAAAAGAGAACGAGAGCTTCAGAGGGAGAGAGATATGGTGTGTAATTATGTTTAATTTACAATAGGTGCAACATGATATGCCTCATGTGGCCCAAACCACGTCCACAGCTATGCTGAGATCTTGTCATTTCTGGTCATGGACATTGGGATCATTCCTTCCTAATATGATCATTCTCCATGAAGGAAAGAAAATATGTGTAAAATCAGACCTGCAGACTAGAAGTCAGTCTAAATAAACACCAAGTAAAAAGGATTGTAATAAAAAAAAATCTATAGAATTTGAGAAGGTTTACTTTTCCTCAGATATAAATGTGTAACTTGGGAACATTACAGCAAACACAGTATTGCCGAAATGGGCCAAAATGTTGTTATGCCTAGAACTCACAAGAAGACTTTTAGCTACCAAAGCTGGGATTAGGTACTCGGTGCTTGAAATAAACGGCACGAAAAAGTGCCGGACATTTTTGTTTGATTGTTTGTTTTTTTGTGTGTAGGGATTTTTGTATATACAAATACAAATGAGACAGCATTAGCTTAGAAATTTAGGCTCAACTTTTGGTCATTTATAGATTGTGTGTAAGAATCACAGGACTTCCAGCTGGGCTGCTGTTGGGTCTGTTTAGCAGAATATATATCTCTCTACAGCTAAAAGCTCGGATGGATATCATATTTCAGCCGTACACTGAGGGGAAATAAGTATTTAGTCACTTACATTTTTGATATTTTATATAATTCCAATGCATCCACTTCAACGTACACAGAGAATGTCTTTTGACTTTAAGCTTTGGTATTTTCAGGAACTGATGTTGGCCTGGGCCTGGGTTTATCCTAAAGGTGTTCAGCTGGGTTGAAGTCAGGGCTTTGTGCAGGCCACTTGAGTTGTTCCACTCCTGCCTCGGAAAACTAGACTTTGAATACTAGTCCTAGACTTTGGCAAATTCTGACATCATGAACCTTGCTTTGTTGCACAGGGGCATTGTCATGCTGGAACATGAACGTGGAATGTGAAGTGAAATTGTAATGCTATAGCATGCTAAACTAAACTGTTGTAACTTTGTTGCAACAGTTTAGTTGAAGATGTGTGTGTATGTGTGTGTGTGGCTGCTATAATACAGCCAAACTACCTCAAGACTGGTTTCTAAAAAAGAAAATGCAGGTGCTTGCATGGTCTAGCCAATCTCCTGACATGTAGAACTTTGAAATTGGGAACCTTGGTACTTGGGGCAACTGAAGGCAAGTTGGTAGGAGGGGCAAAATTGAACCACAATGCTTCAGAATGGTGCAAAATTACATCTTCCTGCAGACATTTAAGCTGCAACTTCCTAGAGCAATTGGCTTTGCAATAAAGTACTAATGTTGGTTCATGAAGACGTCTGGAGACGTTTCTGCCTCTTTCACTATGAATTTATTTAAAAAAAATAAATAAATAAAAATCTTGGTTCATGTGTATGAGTAATACGTTTTTGGTCTTATTTACAAGTACAAAGTCAAATTATTAATTTTATTTATATTATATATCTGTTCATTTGAAGTAGTTGCTTTGTTAATAAAAAAAAAAACATAATAATTAAAATAATTAATATGAAATATTGAGTAAACAATTGTCATTTCCTGACATTATACCACAGGACTAACATTCAGTTTTAGTTTTAAGTGTTTAACCAATAAGTTATTGAGAAATTTCTGCTATTGCTGAAGCAAACTCAGTACATATCTAAGTTTAATTATTCTCCAAACTCCCAGTCCTGCCTGTTTGGCAGTGATTCCCCTCATGCTTGTTTCTCTCTTTCTCATTTGCTAATTAGGACAGCAGGTCTTTCCCTCTCTTCTTTTCCCCTGGTGTGGAGAACTCTCACCATGGAAACTTTGGCCACATAACACCCAAAGGCTTTTTTGTCTTGTCTCTTGCAGAAAGGACAGTGTAGAGAAAGTAGAAAACCATGAGCTCAGTCCCATCTTTGCATCTCAAGAAGCAAATATTTAATGGAACATTTAATTTAATTGACAAACTATATATATATATATATATATATATATATATATATATATATATATATATATACATATATATATATACATATATGCATATAAAGATGTTTACTAGATTTTATTATTAAATAAACTAATCATTTGAAGTGGTTTAATTTCAGTTCAGCAAGTATCTCAAGATGTCTTTCCGTTTCCTGACTCAAGTTTATTTCAGTAATATATGCAGTGTTAGATTTACTTTCAGGTGTCACTGTGTTTTGTGGTCCCAGTCGAGTGTACTTCTCTCGGTAGACCTCCCCTGCTCAGCCCTGCTCTCTTTCTCTCTTGCTTTCAGGGGAATCTGTCACCGTAGCAATATGGCTATATTCCCAACCACAGTCTGAACCAATGCTCACTGATCTAGTTTTAAAAAGCACACACCAGAGACATGGTCACATTTTGCTTTCATTAAACATGCAGGGCAGATTTGTTACATTTAATGTGCACTCCATTGGCTCTTCTCCACTTCTCTTGTTTTTTTGTTAAAGAGCAGTTAAACAAGAAAGAAGTTAGGTGACAACTCGTGATTAATGCTCAAGATTGTTCGGAAGTCACTTTTTTTTTTTGTTTAGCCACTGTTTTGCCATGTTTCCTTGCACGTCATCTAAATCAACTTCCCTTTCTTATTCTGGTACAATAGAAAAAAGGCCCAGCTGTGGGTGTTTTGAAGTTAGTGTATGTACACATGGCTAACGTTCAAAACCATTAACCTGTTCCGTCATAAAAAAATAAAGGATCATTAAAAAGGGATAAACATTAGAGCCTTATAAATATAACAAAGTTTCTCTGTTGTTACACTTAGTGCTCAGGCCGTCAGAATATTCCATGAATAATGTTACAGTTTGTGTGTAATCCATTTGACATAGGATTCCATCTTACCATTACTATTATAGTTGATGACCAGGGTCATCCTCTTGTCCTGTTCAGCTAAATCTTCCAATCATTCGTTTGGTCTCTTCTGAGTCTATATTACCAGAGTGAGACCACTAATAAGCGAAACAGGATGAGAGAAGTGCATGCCTTTGCACATGGCAAGACAAATTAGAGTGTCTCCAGCCATTAGGCTCCCTAATTCTCTGGCAACAGGCCTCTCCCTGTGCCATGGATTGCAGCCCAGTGCTTTCTTCTGCACACGCTGCTTTACTGACCCTGTCATTCACGGAGCTTGCACTCAATGTGAAGGCCACAAAGCTTCGGTCTAGAACGTACTGTATATTAGAGGTTGTCCGGAGTTTGATTATTATAACAAGGATTAAATTATGATTCATTCTACTGAAAAACCCACAGTGATTTTTAATTCAAGAATGTGCAATTCATGATCATGTCTGGACTAGAATCATTAAAATGCTTCAGCAGTATTTGTTATATTTTGATAAGTGGAAGATATCAAATTAAAAAGAACTGTCAACCAGTTCATGATGAAGAGGTTTTGAAATGCAACCAAACCTTTATACTTTATACTCAGACATCACAGCCTGGCCTTGTTTTTGTATTGATACTATAATGATGTATTAAAGGAGCAGTTTGTCATTTTTGGAACTCTTTGATGCTTATACGGCAAATCATAACTGCAAAAAAACACAGACAAGATTCTTCCTCCTAACCAACCCTACACTTTTTATTGCCTTGTAGGGCTGTAACACACCAAGCCGACATGTAGTCAAGGCCATCTCATGATCAACTTCCTCTGCCACCAAACATCTATTCAAAATAAGTCGATTTGATCCCACTGAAAGAACGACAGCTTATGGTGAAATTTGTGCACATGTGGATTTGAAAATAAGTTGCAGAAATATAATGGAGCTTAACAGTGTCCAACAGTCGCTTTTGGGGTGTCAGGATATTTCGACAAAAGTGGCAGACTTGAGCTGTTTTGGCTAGACCCGGAGCTAAGTTCTGGGCCTGAAAAATTACGATCATTGCAAAGCAGTATTGCAAATATTTGAAAGTCTAACAAGACTTTTAAACATGGGAAACTAAAAGTTAAGCTAAAGCTAAAGGTTAACCAAATTACAGTTTCTGTAAAAAAAAAACACACAAACGAGAATGCACAAATATGGAAATTTCTATTTTCTGTAAGTGCAATGAGAACATACTGAGTAATTTCTGGGCCTGAAAAAAGTCAAACTTAAAGTCTGCAGCAAAGAAAAAGTTCCTGAGTAATACCCAGGCTTGTTACAGGTGTCTACTCCTCCCATGTACTCACTAAATTTCCCACAGCTACAGATCTGGGAATAGGGACCTTCTTGTCTTGTGCTCCCTATAGACAGTGTCCTCTGTGTGTGCACAGTTGCACGGGTGAGCAAACAGCCACCACCCTTTATGTCCGACAAAAAGTGGGTTGTTGTCACAAGTTCTCCTTATAGAGTCCCTTGGTGATTTGTTGATTAGTATATTTTCCTATTGGCAGGGATTGCCTTTTTTGCTTTCCATGTATGTGTCACAAGCGGCAATTCCCAGCCGGTTCAGGTCTGAAATAGAAAACACTGGTGTGAAAATGAACCCAGTAAATAGGCTGTGAGGTCAAGATACAATTTCAGTGCAATTTTAAGAACTCTTCATGGATTTAGTTTTTCATTCACTGTTTCTCGTATTTAACTCACCTGTCACACCCAGGAGATGTTAACACGAATCTTCTATAGACCTAAGCTGAGGTTAGAATTATTGTGTTATCAGTTTCCTAGCTGACTTTTGGCCGTCGTCGAGAAAGGTTCTTTAGCTGTGTTTGAACATGGGGTCCATTTTTGTGTAAAAACTATTTTTTATTGCACTAAAGACTTCCTTCTTTGAGTCCATTCCTTCTTGCAATATGATATAAAATATCAGCTTTGGCCATACTGACTTTGCTGAAGATGAAGTCTGGTGCTGGCTTTAGTTCTTTTGGTGCTTCATATTGTTCTTCAGATAGAGATTATCTTCTTTCAGGTTTGTTTGTTTTTCCCCTTTCCAGTTTTAGATTGAGTAAAAGGTGTCAAATTGGAGCCAGTAAAATTTTCTTGAATTTTTTTTTTACAGGCAGTCTGGTGGTTTAACTGTAAAAGGTCCTAAAGAGATCGACGTGTTATATACAATATGAAGAATTTATATAAATTAAAACTGTAAATGAATTAAAGGCAAGTGATTCCGTTTAAATGTGATAAAATCTCAAATCTGGCAACCCTGGAGGTGTGAACTACACGAGTGAATTTTATAATCTGATTGACATATTTAAGGAATTTCCTCCTGGGATTAATAAAGTCCTTTGAATCTTGAATTTTGAATAAAAATCCACTTAAGTGTGCGTCATCCTCCTCTGAATATGAGTAACATTCCCAACGTAAATATTAACATTGCTTTCGGACCTCTGCCTCTGAATAAGGCCCATAGTGAACTATGCTAAAAAATTTTTTCCAAAAGTATGTGAACTACACTAAAAAATTCCAAAAGTATGTGAACCACACTAAAAAATTTCCAAAACTATGTGAGCACCTGACTACTCACTCTCATATGAGCCTGTTGAACATCCCATTCCAGACTTAGTTCCCCTTTGCTTTTACAATAACCTCCATTATTCTGTGAAAGGTTTTCCACTAGATTTTGGAGCAGGCTGTGGGGATTTGTGTTCATTCAGCCACTAGAGCCTCAGTAAGACCAGACTCTGATGTCAGCTGACGAGGCCTGGTGCGCCGTCAGCATTTAAATTTTTCCCAAAGGTGTTCATTGGGGTTGAGGTCGAGGTTCTGTGCAGGACACTCAAATTTTCCATTCCTGCCTTGAAATATAATGCTGCTGCATATAAAGACATCTTAGACAATTGTGTGTTTCAAACTTTGTGGCAATGGTTTGCGGAAGACCCACATATGGGTTTGATGGTCTAGTGTCTACATACTTTTGGCTATAAAGTGTATTTAGGGAATATGATGTGCCCGATGGGAATTCAGGCAACGTTACAAAATGGCTACACCAAACAATAGTGGACTATATGGTAAACAGGGGGGAAAAATTCAGACAGACCAAAAGTCATAATGTTGGGAGACGGAGACACTAATATTTTTTTGCAATATTTGGTGAAATTCTCCTCATCTCTCTAAATCTGGCATGCAAGAAAATCGAATTTCCTGTCGGTGTGAACATCTGCTGAAGAGAACGATGAACTGGTCAAGGTCCAGCACAGAATATTTCTCTAAGACTAAAGGGGCAGTCCCTTTCTCTCTTCCTCGCACTCACTTTATTACTTTCTTGTTTGCACTTAGTCCCTAAGCAATGATTATAATGAATCACTTTCTAGCACAGCTATTTCCAAGCGCATTCCACTAAGTCCATTCCAGGTTTGGATTTTGAATCATTTCTGTGTCATGCTCATGTATCTGACCTGAACCTTTCTTCGAATGCTGTCTTGCGGATCCCTGTGTAAGAGCTTGGACATGTTTATTAACTCCTTAAATTCCCAAATTCCAACAGTGGCTCCAGACTTACAATTCTCATCATCTCCTTTCAGTTTCACTGTCATAACTAAACAATCCATTGTAGTTGCTAAATATTCAGCGTTCAGTCGAATAAGGAAGCAATAAAACATGATTAAGCACACTGTTATACGGAAATAATCAACAAAGATTTGATATGATGCCGTTACCACGCTAAAGTAGTTTATTTTCTGATAACAGTAATAATAATAATCTGATATCTGATATAGCACAGTAATTAAAGAATATTGTGAAACTTTTAATCAGTGTATAGCTATATTTATATAAAGCAGGTTAGTTCCTGTTGTACATTAAAGCAGCTATAAACAGTTGTTCATTTACTTTCCTTGCTATTCTTTCTCCAGGATTTCTGTAAGGTTTTTTTGTGATTGTTTTAGCCAAAAATGCTTGATTTTGCTGCAGATATATTTTTTTTAATTTGCAAAGCAATCTGCCATTTTTTTGTGCTTTTTTTGGCAGAAAATTGCTTGAATTGGTTTTGGCTGAATGCATGTTATGATGATGCTACATGCCAGTTCTCAGTCCTGATTCAGTTTCCCTGAATAATATGAAGTTTGCTTGATTTTGCCCCAATTTCTGTGATCCTGGAGTGACTGAAACTTGTCATTTTACAGAGAAGCTACAAAAAGCACAACCTTTCCTTGTCTAAAAAAGTAACATTAGAGTTGATCGCTGCAGTTACAAAGTGCAGACACTGGACACTCCTTCATATATGACCTTATAAAAAATTCTCACTATATCAATGATTATTATCCCAACGTTTTTTCGAATATGTGAAGTCTCCACCATAAACATCTCTGTTTAAGTTGTCACTATAAAAATGATGACATATTACAATTGATATAAACTTGACGATGGTGTTACATTTAGACGTGATGGTACAGAAAAGGAATGAATGCTTTCTGACAAATCCGCATTGAGAATTCAATATTATTGAGCTATACTAGTACACCAGGACTAGAGAGTAAAGGAGAAGACGACATTCCGGTATAAAAGTGGATTTGTTTATTCCTATATGTTTACAGACGAAGCCTTGTGGTAAATTGTATCTATAAGTAAAGGGGCTCTGGTTTAGAACTTCAAAGATCTACAGATTTTGAAGGTTAGTTTACTCATGTGCATGCACTGCTAAAAAAATGCAGATTGCTGGAAGATTATTATTTCCAGAATCAGTTCCCATGGGATTTTCATTGAAAACGCTGTACACAAAATGTGGCTACACCTTCCACTGCAGGGTCAAGTTGAGTGAGGGCATCCTAGTTCATAAAAGTAACGAGGCAATGAAAATAAAACATGTTTGGGTCTTTAGATATTTTTGTAAAGGAGAACAATGCCTGGTTAAAGTTTATCCTTTACTATGCTGTTAATAAAGCTGTTGTTATCCAGCACTTAAGTATTCAGTCAGTGTTTGTTATTGTTGTGAGGGTTTTGCTTGTACTGAATGGAACAGACCAGAGTAGGGCAGCACAGCAGAGGAAGGAAACATTCACCCATACACACACACACGCATGCACTCAAGCGACACGCACTATTGTTGTTTTGCAGCACTACGAGGTGTTGTTCTTGATCCTTTGCCACCCACGTGGCGTGGTGAAGTTTGCCAAGAGGGTTTAGGTAACTGGGATGTTTTCCTGATTCTAATACAAAAACACAGGTACTGCAGCTCACCAGCCAGCCGGAGAGAGAACAGCATCTAATACACTCGTTAATGACTGTATTCATTACAGGACTCATAGGCACCGTGTACTATTGGATTTGAGACTTGTGTGTGTAATTCAACAAACATGTGGCTCAAAATTGGCACTCTCCTATGCTTTTATTTTCTTATCGAGTTTTGAGACACACATCTCAAGTCATTTTACTCTTATACTTATCACAAGTCCTTGTAGTATCTGCTCATAGGTGATGTTCCATGACAGTGCTTATTAATATTCATAAAGCAGAATTCTTATATCCAGTACTTAGCTGGCTGGTTTGGCCTGTATGTATCTTTATATCTGCATGTAAATATCTGAAATCAATCTTTCAAAATATGCCGGTTTATTCTTTAATACCAGGATAAATTAGACAAATCCTCAATATAACCATGAGACAAATCACTTGCTTACAGACTGTGTGTGTGTGTGTGTGTGAGAGAGAGAGAGAGAGAGAGAATGAATTTCTTGGAGTGTTTTTAACACACAGCATCCCAAATTGCATCCTAGAGTACTGAATAGTATTAGGGGGAAAATGATTAGCCACAAATGATTTTCCACTGTTTCAATGAGGTGAGCAATAAAAATGTATGCAAATCTGCGTAAGTCCGAAAGCACTTCCAGTTACAAAAAGTGAACCAATAAAGAAACAATTGTCATTGCTGAATTCTTTACAAACTGTTTTTCCCACAGAATTTTTTACTGAACTGACTTATCTCCATGTGTATCATGGCCGTGTATATTAGGAGACTGTAAAAACATCATAGCCTGAACGCTCCTTAGTGGAAATATGGGAAAATATTTGCTCTTAGATGTCATCTATATAGTGCATGCTGAAGTTGGAGCAATCAGGCTCTGTCTGTGTCTAAGTAGGAAGAAGAAGTTGTGAGTGGATGCTGTACACGTACAGCCAGGTTGGTTAGCTAGCTAGTTAGCTGGTTGTTTGGTATCTAAATGCATTACTGAGTATCCTAACAGGGTTTAGGTTACAGCATGCCGTTTATATTGATCTCTGGTTTTTACGGTTTGATCATGACTCACTTTCTTCAGACACTGTCACTTATTTTGGATTGTCATTAAGATATGCTACAGCTCTTAGGAGGTGTTTTGAATTGTTTTCACCGTCAACCGGAAATGTTCTAGTAACAGTGACCCCACTTCCTGTGCTTTTAAATTTTTTTTTTGAAAAACAGTGTATATGGGGAGTAGCATTCTGCTTTTAATGATTTGCAAGTTGAAGTGCACATGTGTTTTTGTTAGTCTGAGTTATTTAATAAACCTCTTGTTGAATGATAATGATTTTAAATGGAGTATAAAAATAGGAAGATTTTAATCATCGCTGAACTGGAGAAACAACATTAGTTAGGCTACAGATTTCACTTTTTCTCAGAGTTGCTGCAACTCCTTGCTGTCCTGAGGCTTAAACACTGCCATTGTGTACTTCTTCTTAATGTATTTCTTGTGATCCTTCTTTGCTAACTGTCATACAAGCATGTGTAAAGAGCACACTTTTTAGACTTTCCTAATGATTGAAACATTCTCCAAAGCCTTCCTTTGGATCTCAGGCTTAAAACCTAACAATTTATATATATATATATATATATATATATATATATATATATATATATATATATATATATATTTATTATATGTATCTAAAAACAAATGTCTGTATTTCTGTATGTGAGAAAACTGGCTAGTTCAGATACAGAAGAAAGCACAGACATACAGTCACAGGCTTTGTGCTGAGCGACATGGCACCACCCATGATAGTAAGCTTTGGTTTGCCCAATCCCCCACGCCTGCACATATAATCATCATAGCCGACTGATCAGTCATCGCCAGCCAAGCGTAACATACTTCCTCTTCAGCTTCATAATTGAGTGCAGGCCTGCATTAAAACACTGTCCTAAAGTCAGTGGGGTTTTGTTGAGAAAAAAGAGGGCATTGAGATGCAAGTTGGAAAGTGTTTTGGTTTACTGTTCAGACTTGTTCTGTGTGTGTGCCTGGGTCATAATATAGGGAATGTCTTATTCTTGCTCACGCACATACACTTACCCCAGAAGCATTTAATCCACGCAGAGAGGTAATGTTGTCCTGTGCAAAATCTTTCCCTCTCTCTTACACCTAGATGGTGTTGCCGTACGGCATGAAGCCTGTTCAGCATGAAGGGAATTTGGAAAACAAGCAGACTTTCACTTCCCCTTTGTAAACTCCATGACCTTTTTTTTCTGAAGTAACCACTTATATACAGACGGAAGAGTTTCCTTGGGAATGGTAATGATATGGAACACTGTCAGGTTCTCATCTATGCTATTAAAGGTGTACGGATCTTTTTTTTATTTATTTCTGATTTGGTCTCATGTGGTCTGTTAAAAATAACTACAGTCATGCTTTCCAGGAATCTTCTTACCATACACCATAAAAGAGGAAGCCGACTGTGATATAGTGGCAGTAAAGTGTATCAAAACACCACATGCCATGATTCAGCACGAGGCGTGCTGGGCCATCCTCATCATCATGCTACACGTGCTCTGCCACAAGCACACGGCATTTTAGGGAAATCACATTAGTGGCGCTTTTGTAATGTTTTGTTGGATATTATGAAACAATGTGAGTGCCTTTATATGTGAAATCATCCACAGCATAAACTCCAAACTGGTCTCTGTACAGTCTACTGGTTTTCAAGTTCTCACGGCTCAGATCGTCTCTCGGAGTGTGCGATGAACTGAAAACCACAATGAACTGTCTAACAAACGAGAATGTCATACATGAACGTGTGTACAATACCGGCCTCAGTTCCATGCTGTGACTGGCTTGAAACAGAATTTTCTCTGTCAGTTATAGTCACATTCCAACCTAATGTCATCCAGAAGTATTGGCACCCTCTCTTTCCAGAAATCACATTGCTGGATGAAAGAAATGTTTCATGGCTGGTCTTGTCAGACATTTTGCAACTAGGGATCTCTTTCAGTCCCCTACAGTCATAACTCATTTATTTAATGAACGCAATTCAATGTTGTTTTAATTGTCTCACACTTTTAACAATAAACCTTGACACAAAGCAGCTTTACAGAACTCTGGATGAGGATTCAGATCCTTACTACGTAAGCCAAAGTCAACATTGGTGAGGAAAAAAACTCCCTGAGACGATTTGAGGAAACAGATAGTGAGATTATAAATCATTACTCTTGAACACTTAACTACTATAATGAAAGTGAGACAGTACTGTGTTTCATATCTGCACTGCTACGTTTATCTTTACTTATCAATAAAGTCTATCTATCTATCTATCTATCTATCTATCTATCTATCTATCTATCTATCTATCTATCTATCTATTTATCTATCTATCTATCTATCTATCTATCTATCTATCTATCTATCTATCTATCTATCTATCTATCTATCTATATATAGCAGCAGAAAAGAAATGCAGAAAGCTCCATCTGAAATAGAGCATCGTGATGTCTAGAAGGCAACAGGAATCAGGGTCAGGAACTGGCATCCCGTTATAATCTGGTTATTAAAAGAATAAACAAATAGTAGGCTATTGTGTATCATAGTTTATTTTTCAGACCTGTTACAGCTTTTTTCACCCTCACGACTCAAACCAGTTAAAAGAAACATCTGGGTTCTATCACATGTATTATTTTTGTTGATTCTAATGGCACGATTCAGTTGCTTTTTTATAAAAAGGAAGATTAATATTACTGAAGTGTAACACATTTTCAACCCATTCAATTCAAGAAGACCAATCTTAAAACCGATGAACTAAATCATTTAACAACTAGTGGTGCATTGTGAAATTTCCTGTTCTTGAAATGAAACCAATATTCAGAACACACCAGAGTTTACAAAGTACCGGCTTTACAGTACAAACAATGCTGCTCCAACTGTTAAAACATGGAAACAGCATTTTTAATAAATTGCTCATTTTCATTAATGAAGTTCATTGTAAAGTGTTAAAACTACTCTACAGGCCTATTTATTTTCGTCATTTGAAAAAGATTGTGCCATTTTTGACCATTATTTGATGGCTGAAATTTCAGTGTTATCTGAAAGCCTACATCACATCATTAACATCTGATTAATGATCACCTTGTCTATATGAAAGCAGTAAGTTTTCACCAGTTGATGAAGTATGAGAACTCTTGAGACATTTCCTCCATGCAAAATGTCACCAGTGGATGGCACAGTGGTGCAGCTGTAAAAGGTTTTGTTTTGTATGTGGAATAGCTACCATGAATTCCCCTCAGGTGTGTTTCTGATGCCCTGTGATAGATACATCCGTGTATTCCTGCCCTGTGGCCAGTGTTCCAGGGATTGGCTCCAGATCTACCGCAGCCCTGACCAGAATAAAGTCCTTACTGAAGATGAATGAACAAATGAATGAAAATGTCACTAAATCCTTGGTGCTTGCTTGTGAACGCTGTTCAGCTTAGCCCACATGTTTTAAATTTGCTTTAAATCAGGGGACTGTGACAGACATTCCAAGTTGTCTGTATGGTACCATTTTTGTGCAGATTTGGAGGAATTCACTCCATTGTTCTGCTGGGGGAAAAAAAAAAACGAACAGAGACTCTGTTTTAGACTTGTCTACGACTAAATGTCTTGGAAATAGACACCCTAAGTTCAAAGTGCCGCATGTCCTAGCAGTGTTCTCTGTGTGACACAGCTTTGGGACAAGTCAGCACCGTACTTTACATTATGAATTAAAGTCTTTTACACCTAAACACTACTCTTTCCCCCCAAAATGACTAATGTACAAACCCAGATTATCTCAACTTTAGTCTTATCCTGTCTATAAAGTCTGGCTTTAATCAAGATTCCGCTGTTGTTAGGAAGCACCAGGAATCTACCTATGTGGTTTAAGGAGAGTGAAAGGTTTTCGTTGGCAAGCCTTTCAAAAAGCTTGTTGACATGGAAATGGTGTGTTATTGTAGTTTTGGAACTTGGTGACCCTCGGATACAAAGCCACATCTGCAAATCCTCCAACTGTGATCCTCACAGAAATTCTTGCCTTTTGAATCACCTCACAGTTTGTAGGGGAAAAGTACACATTCATCATTTTTCGCCAGGATCATCACATCACCATCTGTTTAAATCTTCTTAATTACTAGCCTCACTGGGACAATGAATGTCTTCATACATGTCATATATCTGAAAAGATAGATAGACAGACAGACAGACAGACAGACAGACATAGATAGATAGATAGATAGATAGATAGATAGATAGATAGATAGATAGATAGATAGATAGATAGATAGATAGATAGATAGATAGATAGATAGATAGATAGATACTTCCCACCATGTTAGTGAGTGCGAGGTGTGTGTCATGTAATGTTGCAGTTAAAGCTGACTCAAATGAACTGAAGAAAGGTTCTACAATTACACACAGGAAATTTGGACACATGTTAACTGAAGTGTTACCTTCATTTTTAACTTCATTTCTTCTTTAACATAATAGCATGCTCTATGAAAGTATACAGCAACCAAGAAAAGCATTAAATTAATCCAAATTATTAGATTTTTTTTTTAAATATTATAGTAACACTTAACAATATTCCTGCTAAAGCTTTAAAAACCTTTTAAACACCAAGCTTTATGAGGAAGCTTTACCCAGACCTATGCATTTCTTAGAACTGTCTGGTAAGAGGAAAGTACTGGGGCAACAATTGTAAGTAAAAGGTCATTGCATTGAATAGATATATATTGTGCGTGTATGTGTATGTAACAGTAAATATGCAAATATAGACACAAGTGCATGTGTATCATTTTCCTGGGAAAGAGATGGCACCAGGATGCACTATGGGAAGAAGGCAAGTCGGTGGAGGCAGTGTGCAATGTTCTGCTGGGAAATCTTGGGTCCTGGCCCTCATGTAGATGTTATTTTGATACATACCACCTACCTAAACATTGCTACAGACCCAGTACAATCCTTCATAGCATTATTCCCTAATGCTAGTGGCCTCTTTCAGCAGGATAATGCACCCTGCCACGCTGCACAAATTGTGATGACATGACAAAGAGTTCAAGGTGTTGACTCCAAGTTCCCCAGATCTCAGTCCGATCGAGCCTCTGTGGGATGTGCTGGACAGACAAACCCGATGTGTTTATATATACACAACATTTTAGCCCATTCTCTTGAAAGGTGTTATTTGTAACAGAGTTGACTGTGTGTTTTAGTGTGTGGAGCAATTTTGTTTTAACTAATAGGATGATAGGTTGAGCAAACAAAAGCACGTTATATGGGCTTTTTGGATCCATTTCTCTTAAGGTACAATATTATTAGAAGTACTGTGTATATGTGTGTGGTGATCTCTTTCCTACAGTGAGCTCTAGTGCTGTGTGTCTCTTTGTATTTGCTGTGAAAAAAAAGAGATGGCCTTTTTCCCCCCACAAAGCCTTTATTTCTGGCATGCTTTATGCCTAGCGGAATGACATAAGGCTATGCTAATGAAACCCATTTGTGGGGCGCAGTGAGGCCACAAATCATATGTGCTGTGACAGAAGAACAGTGCTTTATGTTAGCACTGGGGCACTGTCACAAAACAGTTTGTGCTTTATTCTATGATTTTTTCAATAACTAGCTACATACAGACATACATTTTTATTACCTTACTAACTTGTTTATTTAAAATCCATCCAAATAGAGAACTGAGAGATTAAAAAAAAACTTTTGGTATAATTTCTTCCTACTTCCTATCATACATCATACACATTCATTTCCAATTGTGCATCAGCTGCTTTGGCACATTGTCGCTAATCAC
Source organism: Hemibagrus wyckioides (assembly GCF_019097595.1). Taxonomy (NCBI): domain Eukaryota; kingdom Metazoa; phylum Chordata; class Actinopteri; order Siluriformes; family Bagridae; genus Hemibagrus; species Hemibagrus wyckioides. The sequence continues at coordinate 10,925,939 of NC_080726.1, read as the reverse complement.
TGGTAGTTTTCTTCTTTCCTTAATTGTTTAAAAGTAATTTAAGTCATTTCCAGTGTTCAGTGGATGACCTGGTTTACCTTTAGCTGGATAGAATGCAAACAGCACAAAGCTTTCTTCAGCTCTGCTTCTCTCCACACAACTCCACAAAAGAGTCAGCTGAGGACAGTCATCACTATGCCAGGATAAGACGCTATGCCATGTCTCCTCTAACAAACTAACTACATCTGCTTCTCCTTTTGCAGAGAGTGCTTTCTCTCCACACACACCCCACCCCTTCATATGGCCTGATGGTTTTGCTGGTCATGTTCACTTTGTGTGGAGCTTCAATGATTTGAAATCCCTCCAACTAGTGGAGTAGAACCGACTCGATTCCAACCACCACGCCACAACCTGTCAAAGACCATCACCTCATAGGCAAATGAAAAACAAAAGTTACATTCGATATACTGAAGGCACTAGCCCCTTTTATATTGCTGATATAAAAGAACGTTTTACTTCCCGAGAGCATCACGGCACAGAGATCATCATAAAACGCTAGTGTTTGCTTGGTTCAACACTTTCTCCACTAAATGAAGATGATATGGACCGTGAACTTAGGGTTAAGAATTGCTTTAATGGTTTCATGATTCATTTTCTAAAACAGCAGCTCATGCAATAATTCAGATCATGGGTTTATATTAGCATGCCTTTCTGATAAATCATTATTTCTGTAGTAAAGGCTTAAAAATGTGTTTTTTCAGTGAGAAGGTGTTTATTTTGTACTTTTGGAAGGAGTGTCCGGTGTCAGCGTTTTGTCAAAGTTAAAGCTGTTTTCCAACACAGAACAGAGAGAGAGAGAGAGAGAGAGAGAGAAAGAAGAAGAAGAAGAAGAGATGTTTGGGATGGAATATCTGTTTATAGCATAAGTATTAACAAAAGTAATAACTTTCTATTTCATGGATGATCCACAACATTCCACACAGGTAAAAATGTATTAATGCATCTTTTTAATAATAAAAATAAAACTTTACTAGGAATTGCAGTTAATGGAAAATAATCAACTTCTGGGCTTTACAGGTAACCTTTGCATTGGGTCGCTTCGTACTACTGTTAATTAAAACTTCATTAGTTTCCTATAATAGCATGCTGCATCAGGTTGGGTTCCTTTGTAGCTGTAGATAAATAATAATACAGAAACCACAGCAAGTGTTTGAACGTTTATTTGAAAGGGAGAGAAATAAATGAAATGAAATAAATGTCTTGGATATTGTGGCTAATCAAAGCCTGTTGATGTCAGAAGTATACTGCCAGAATATAACATTACTCCAAAGTAAACATATGAGCATAATAGTAGCGTTTATTATGTTGTTTATGAATAGTGAACTTAAATAATTGTAAATTATATTAATAATATTTATAGAATTCTGTTTATATATATATATTGATATTGGGGGTGGTGGTGGCTCAGGTGGTTCAGGCTCTGTGTCACTGCCTGGAAAATCAGGGTTCAAGCCCCAACACCACCAAGCTGCCACCGTTGCGTCCTTAAGCAAGCCCCTCAACCCACCCTGCTCCAGGGGCGCTGTGTCATGGCTCTGACCCCAACCCCCAAGGGTGGGATATGCGGAGAAAGAATTTCACTGTGCAGTAATGTATACGTGACAAATAAAGGCTGCTTAAAAGCATTACAAACATTTTGCTACTTGTGTATAGTAGTGTCGAATAATTTTTTTGTCCAAAAGTTCACATGTAAGCAGTTTTTAATGCTGATTTATATTTGACTGTCTCCATGTTATAGCCTTATATACCCTACAGGATTGAGGGAAAAGATGCACAACCTGCATCGTTAAAGCATGTGGAATGGATGAAATCCCTTCAGTGTTTCCCATGAGTCTGTGCCTATCAGGTGCGTTCCCTAGATACAAGCAGCATGAGGTGTTAGACCCTCTGCTCTCAGCCCCATAGTGGCTCATTTACTCCAGCACAGGACTGGGAGACCGAGGCATAACATTTGTCCTCAAAGAGATAGGGAGGGTGCTTACACAAGTGTTAAATGTAGAATAAAAAGATTTGTGTGTATGTTCATATCAGTAAAAAAAATAGTTTGTGTGAATTACAGGTAAAATATAAAATAAAGATTTTTACTGTATATCATTTTAGAACAAATATTTTTTTCTCCTTTTACTTATTTGTGAATGAAGAGCACCTTACTTCACTATAAACCATCACATTTTAAAAGAGAATAAAAGAAAGAGACCCTGTTAAAAAAAGGGAGGAAAAATATATATTTTTAAAATGCTGGTGAAAGTGGTGGAAAGAAAAGTGTCGGTATGTGTCCGGATGTAGCCTTCACCCGCTGGGAGAATGCAAAGGTGGCATATACTTTTGGCTGCTGTCCACCCCAGCCACACACACACACACACACACACACACACACACAGAGAGGAGTGAATTCCTCAGGAGTCTGCTCATAAGCAGCCTCCAGGGGGGAGTTGTCCCCTCCCTCCGTGCGTTCCTCCTCCCTGCACTCTCCCCTCTGTCAACACACGCTGTTTAAAGGGAACATTGGACCACACCACTAGACAAAAAAAAGTCAAACTCAGGGGAATTATGAGGATGAGAAACGAATGCCAGCTCTCAGTCAGCGTTCAGCATTTCCTCCTGTCCTTTTCCCAGCTGCAGTCGAGACCTCAGCTGAACCACTTTGAGGTTTGAGCCATTTTATGGCAGTTTCACCTTCATCTCAGGGATCTTAAGGGATATAGAGTTATATAGAGTTCATAGCTATAGCCGGTAGGGCGAGAATTCCTGGCTCTCTGTTTGTGTGGCAGGAAAGCCTAAGCTCCAGCTTGGTATTGTTGCAACTCCGAGGCCCCAGCTGGAAGCCAGAGTCATAAGAGAAACTCTATAGCCAGAGCTGGAGAAGAGAGACGAGCAAGAAGTGCCAGATCTGCACATATTTTCTCCCTGCCGGCTTTCTTTCTTTCTTTTTTATTCGTATTATCAAAAATAGGAACCCCACAGCTTTTCTCGTGACTGCTCTGCTCAATGCTGTCTGGCTTTGAAGTCCACAGCTGATCGTATCTCCACGTCAGGAGAAAGCCAGAGCATGGGTCAAAAGGACATGAAGTCTGTGCAGAGGTGACTGGGTTCTTCATGCATTCACAGTTCTAGTAAAATAACTTGCATCACTTCTTTGGATTTTGAACTTTGACTGATTTTTTCCTTTTCTTAGTACATAGCTAAAATGCGATCACATCAACATGTCGTCTTAAAGCATTAGAAATAGCCTGTTTACACCATTTGTAATGCTAAGGCCACTAATAGATGGTTTAGGATCTCTACAACTTAACATTTCATGTTTTTCACTATAGCTAGGTATACTTTTATCTTTCAGCATATTAAACGTTCTTAAAGCTTGTTCTCCCTCGAGTCTGGATTTTTAACACCGAAGTGTTACAGCTTATTGTGTGTCAAGCGAAAAACCCATGACCTCAGACAGCCCTGGACTTCTCCTAACAAACCAACTGTTATTCACCCCGTCACAGAGGCAACTCAAAAGCACACACCACATACGACATAGCAGTTAGTAAAACAAATATACCCTGGCATTTCTAATCTATAATCACCCCCCCCCATTAAATTAACACAAGACACGAGACACACACCAGATTTTGTCTTGGTTTAAGATCATTTATATACATATATGGCTTCATACAGCAGCAACATATTCTGGTTGTTGTATTGGAATACAAGCACATCAGGAAAAACAAAATAAAAATAAGTAATTTAAAGAGCCTCACACTGTACAAACTGTTTGGCTAAAAGACAGTCACTTACTGCCAAAAGTAAGACAGACATATGTATCAGTAAGGAAATATCAGCATAATGATCTCCAAACAATAGCATTTCTCTTGTATATAGATTTATTATTTATACATACACTGATTGCACATTGAGAGATAGAATTTCATTGTGAATTTCTGTACATAAGTTAAGAAATGTAACAGTTTCGTTTCAAAATAGGTCACATCTTCACTGCTTTGTTTCTTTATGAAAGTGCAACGTCTTAATTTATTATAGATTCTCCTCTATAAAAAAAAAATTGGTCCAAACCTCAATCTGAATACACAAATTACGAATTCATCTTTATCAAATTTCCTTGTCGTTTAAGCAATTCTCTGTTTTTTTTTTTCTATTATTTCTTTCTTTAATTTAAAAACCCACTGTAAAATACAAGAATAACAGAGTCAGTTTACAAAAAAAAAGCTTTACATGTAAATCTACTGTCTAAATACTTCATATTTTTTGTTTTTTCCATAACATCATAATTTCTCCACAAGCCCATAGTACATGAAATATATTGTCGTCAGTAAAAACAAACCAAACAAGGTAACAAAAGTAATAAATGAAGTACAAGAATGCATAGGTTTAAGCATTTGCTAAATTAACAAAGCATATACAATACAAGTCAGCTTGCCCATATCTAAAAATAATGTTTAATGGTATATCCAATAATATTAGTAGACATTTTCTATGTTATAGTTCTCTTTTTAATGAGTGGCCTGCACAAGAAGTATAACTCATAGGATAAAGAATTCTTTCTGTAATAGAATAGATATGTGGCAGTCTTGTAGCTGCTGCCTGCGTGTCCCACGCTAACCTCATGTAAAGAAATCGATTGACGTTATTCTTAATAGTATTTCTGTGACACGTCAGCTGTTCGACATTTAAGGAGAAGTCGCTACGTATCGCTTTTTAAAAGATAGACGCTTTCACATAATGTTAAAATATAGGTGTATTGTTGTTATATATGTCAGTATTCAACAAGTTCAGCCTGCAGGACAGATTCAAGTCTTTCAGTGATGTACTGCTTAACATTTCAGCAAAACACTGTTTATTTACCATGCTTCAGAATAAGCTTGTATCTGACTCGGCCAAGTCTTGGTAATCCGAGGCACCAAAGAATTAAAAAATATATTGTGATATATATATATATATATATATATATATATATATATATATATAGAGAGAGAGAGAGAGAGAGAGAGAGAGAGAGAGAGAGAGAGAAGAGAGAACACTATCCTTATACAACAGGAACTATTGAACTTTCGGGGACTGAGTAATATATATAGTGAGCATCCAAACTCTGTGATAAGAAATCACTCTGTGGCAATAATTTTAATTGTGGTCATAATGTAGGTCTGGTTTTATGTGGTATTTCCGTTTAAATGCATCAATTAATCCTTACGACTTCTCAAAAGCTGATCATGGAAAAAAAAAAGACATACTATGAGGTTTATGGAGTGATATTGAGAAAACTTACTGAGATGTCATTTATGTAATATATACTCATCTCTGAAGGTTTACTGAGCCCACAGTAGACTTCTGTAGGTTGACTGGGGAATGTGAGTAACAGTCTGTGATTGTGATTATATGCATAGATTAGGGATGTGCACAGGGCACTCGGACATCTGCTTAACCATTTCTGTTACCAAGATGCCAGGATTTGAGTACTGAAATCATATACTTGTCATGCCCCTATGACCGCAAGAAATCAGCATGGAAAATATGGAAAAAAATAACCCTTGTCTGGAAATATATTGATGTAGAAACTTGGTGTGTATCGAGACGTTGTGGGAACAGGAGGGTGGTCAGATATGAAGCTTACTGGATGACAATACTTTTCCGATAACGCTCATTTAAAAGTCTCAAACTGCAATCACCAATTTTTAAAATTATACATTAAGCACATTTTATAGTACGCAGTGACACTGCAAGCCAATCTGTGAATTTCAGTTTATACAGAGAGGAAAACTGAAATGCGGTGAAAAAAAAGATGCTTGGTTACATCATGTTAACAACATGGTTTTGTTGCCTAGCAATTAACCAAATATCAGCTACTTAATTATTTTGGATATTCAATTATTCCAATTAGTCAGATGGCTACCTTTGTTCCACTAAATCTAACACATGCAGTTTTTCGCATTTCATAAGTGACACCTGCAGCAAGTCTCCAGATGTGTGCCAGAACTTTTAGACCTAGACTCTGGTTTACCAGTTTTTCAGGATGTTCAGTTTAGTCAGGACAATTAGTGTCCACTGTGAACTCAATTCCAGCCAGTAATGAAACTCACAAATAAAACAAACATATGTCTATGTTAAAATAACAGCAACTACTATATATAACTTTATATAAAATGATATTGATTTTCCAAAGGCAAGGTATCTGTTTTCTCCGAACTGGACAACTTCCAATACTAATTCTAAAGCGGAATAGCATGGTAGCCAGACTGAACAAGCCAAAGTGAAGGCTAATGGGTTTTATGATGGTTGTATGAGGATAGTGAGACAAGTCAGCTAAAAAGGAAGGAGGGAAGAAAGTGAAAGGAATAAGCCAGGCAGTGGGTCTATTTGTCCAATTTTGAGACAGGCATTTTTCCTTTTTTCTATCATCAGCAATTGGAAACATCACAAAAATATTGGCATGTACATCACAGTGCCTGAAATATGAGAGAGAGAGAGAGAGAGATGCAGACAGACAGAAAGAAAGAAAGAAAGAAAGAAAGAAAGAAAGAAAGAAAGAAAGAAAGAAAGAAAGAAAGAAAGAAAGAAAGAAAGAAAGAAAGAAAGAAAGAAAGAATCTGTGATTATTCTGTGACGTGACTCAATCACGTCTCTTCTCCTTCACGCTAATAAATAAAGTAAATACATTTCACTACACTTTCTTAAAGGCAGAGGTCTGTAGCTTTTAACATAAGTGCCCATCTGCACTGTAGTTCTTAACTACATCAGGACTCGTGTGTGAGGGCCCTTATGAGAAATGGTAAAGGACATGTCCAACAGTTTGTCAAAATTTCTGCCATGCTAAGTCGAATAATAGAGTCTACAGGGTAAAGACTCGTCACTGGTATACTATTAAATCATAGCTTCTTAGGATGGCAGTTTATTTCATGAACAATTGATTAATAGATCTCCCATAAAAGGCCGTAAAATTATACAAATTGACCCTGTAAGAGAGCTTTCAGGATACAGACAACTAAAGAAACTTTGCAAAATGGGTGGACCTGTCCTTTAAGGACCCCAGAACACTGTTCAAATGCATTTTACAAGCTTAATCTAACCTCGGCTAAAGCCAACCATATACACAAAAAAAAACACAATAACAAAATTTCCAAAACAAAATCTCAAAAGTGTCAACTATATACTTCTGCCATATATATTTACCATATATTTACAGGAAATGTGGAAAGGTTTACACAGTCATGAGTGAGAACGAGCCAACTGAGAAGTCAAGAGTCAGATCCAGTTTCTCTCAATTTCTAAAACACGTCAAATCTGCTGCCCTGATTGCTGAATTATTCATGTAAATGTACTGTATGTGACATGATCAAAATTATCTCATTAAAAAGTATGAAGTATGTCTGCTGTGATTCAAACTCATTGAGGAGAAAACAGAAAATGATGTAATAATTCATGTAACATAGTCCAAGTAGGCAGAGACTTTTTCCTAAACTTCTTCCAGATCCTACTAAGAAAAGGCCCTTCTCCAGATAAAACTATGTACACTCATTTTCAGGATCCAGTTCTTTTTCCCATTAAGGTTAGCTTTGAGCTATCTATGGCATTAAGCACTGAATGTAGACATAAGAAAGCAAAAGGCAGCAGGTTGGACTCTAACAGCATGCTAGACATTTAGAGAAAAGGTATACATCACCATGCAATGGTCATTTTAAAGGGCTGGTGAAGACAAAAGGCATGGATTTTAAGAACAGGTGCCTCAATTTAGGGTGTCACCCGATCACAGTGTGAATTTAGTAGAGAATTGGATTGATGGTTCTGATAACCATGAAGATCTGTAGTTGCATAAGTGTATGCGTGCTGCAGTTAATATGCGAGTCTTAGTTGTGGACCACACCGTTTTTGCCCTGATTTGACCACTGGTTCTCTATAGCGAGAAGAAGGCAGCAAAATAAAGCACATTTGATTTGGCTAAGGAGCACAGGCACCTGGTTTGGCACTTGGTTTGAAGGCGCATTGCAATGCTGGAGCAGGAGGTTCCTCCTTCAGTTCCCTACTGAACAAACGTCCTTGGCAATGTGCAGTCACATTACAGCCATGGCTGAGCTGGGATAAAGCAGAAAAATGTCCATGATGAGAAGCGAGTGAAGAGAGCATAGCTTGAACGGGTGAGAATTGCCTCTTTGGGCTCTTACTCTCCAGTCTGAGGGGCTGAAAGGTCTTTCCTGAGGGAAAAGGAAAATGCACTGTCAGTGGTGGCTCTGGCAAGCAACATTTAAGATATAAAAAATGTTTAATTAGAGCCAAAAATAAAATTAAATTCAACCTTGAAACCTTGAAATGAACAGAACAGATGTGGTTGGACTAATGATGAGAAAGGAAAGGTAGATAGTAGTCATAATTAAACTACAGTATGTGTACATGTTTATTTACCTTTACCCAGAAACCCAGCTGTGAGTAGTGGTCTTGACCCCATGTGGCGGGAATCCAGGCTGGCTCGACATGGAGTCAAAGTTAAAGTCCAGCGTGTCTCCATCCATGAGTGTGTCATGAAGGATGGACTCCATGTCGCACTCAAAGCGCTCCACAGGCATGCCGTCTAAGTCGCTGGGCAGCTTCTCCATGTGCTGAATAGGGGGCAGGCTTGGTCCAGGGCCATAGCCATTGCCATTGATGTTGCAGAAGGGGAGTCCTCCTCCTGCCCCACTACCTCCTGCCATGTGACCAGAAGCCCCATATTGCATCTGCATAGCTGACTTGACTGACCCAATACGCCCTCCGTGGGTCAAGTTGCTCATGGGATGTATTGGACGGCCATTCAGAGCCACGGAGGTAGGTGGTGCCTGGCCATGTATGCTGTGAGAGTGAGACAGGACATGGCCATGGGAGGCTCCACCCCCCATTAGTTCGGGTCGCCCGTTACCATAAGGCAGCATGCGTCCTCCTCTGCCGGCCGTCTGGGAGACCACGGTGTCTACAGAAGGAATCAGATCTGTATGCTGGTCTGAATCAGAGGTCAGGAGCTCTTTAAGCAGCCCCGCTGGGCAGTTAAACTGCCCCATGGATCCAGAAGATGTTGGGAAAGAGGGCTTACTCTCCAGAGTCTGCATGGGAATAGAGGACAGATTTCCCAGGCTGCTCTGGCCATACATGCACTTGCGGTAGTCTTGCTGGGGTTGCTGGTTGCTGTATGGTGCATATCCTGGGCTGCTCTGTAAGAGAGAGGAGGGGGATGATTGGTTGGAGCTTGAACTGGGCCCTCCAGCTGATGCTGGGTTATTTGGCGAGAGCAGGTTGAGATTGTCCAGAAGGTTTTCCATCACATTCTCTGTGCTGCCATGGCCCAAGGAGCTGGTCATCTCTGAAAGGCTCGGGAGAGTAGAGGTCATTTTGGCGGACGAACCAGGTCCTGAGTAGACCATGTGCATGTCTGAGTCAGTCAAGTCATCCTGCTCGGGCATGAAGGGTGAAAGACGGCCGCTCACCGTGCTGGCGTTGGAGCTGGTGCGAGGGCGGAACGTTGTCCAGGCCTCCAAGTCATCGTTGCTGTGTGAGTTGGGGCTTCCGGGCCATTTGCTATACTGAGAGCCTGGGCTTTCAGCACCAGCATCAGGACCCCCCTGAAGGCCCAGCTGCAGGAAAAAAGAGTGAGTAAATCCATGAACAATAGAAAGTCATCGAAATATCCTTATGAATGTCTGCTTAGGTAGTAACGTATGTTGAACAGTTTATTTATATTTATATTTATTTATAAAACCATTCATGGATGTACACATGCAAAAGTGCTTCACATTTTTCAGGGTTTTTTAAACATTATATTAGCTTGGTGGCCAGATCGGATTTTTCAGCGCTAGGTTAAAAAATGTGTGAAGGCTTTCAAAGTTAAAGCTGTACTAAAATATGATCCCAGAATTAGGGTATGAAAAAATGCTGTCTGGGATGTGAGAAGGTGGGGGAGGAAAGTCTTTGGTAGTGTACCTTTTTCTTGGCAGCACGCCCTCTACTCTTGGCAAACTTGCCGGTGTTATCCATGGACGCGGCACGGCGACGAGGTGACTTGCCGTTCTTACCACCCTCTGGGTTGAGCATCCACCATGAGCTTTTCCCCGTTCCCTCGTTCTGCACTCGCACAAAGCGACTGTGCAGAGACAGGTTGTGCCGGATCGAGTTCTGAGAATGAGAGAGGGAGAGACTGTTATGAGCACCTTCGCTCTTTTTCCAGTAAATTCTGTTCTGATGGTATATCACCACAGTGCAAATCCTCATAGCAGCTGTTTTCTATTCATCCCCTGCTTCTGACCTTTTCTTTCACTGTCCACCAATCTTCACAAAGGCCTAGGTCACTTAGCATTTAATGTACTCAGGACAACTCATTTTCATAAACAAACTGAAAATACTTTATACTCTTAATACTTAATGTAAAAATCACACAGGCTGTCATGAAGGTGTTTAGTACATTTGCTAATTTTGCACATTATCCCTCGTTTACCAGTTGATTCAAGCAAAGTGAACACTTTTAAAAGTAAGGTTATATGTACTGATCATGCTTGCACAAAGTGCAAAAACCCTTAACCATATTAAATGTTGATGATTAATAAATCATTCTTAGTGGACAGCACCAGTAAAGCCTACAGACATATCTATCCAATACAAAACTGATGGAAATGCAAGAAAGAATGAATGGATCTACCCAGGTGCTTTAGTCAGGCAAATATTAGACACACAATGTTGCCCGGAGAAGGTGCGAAACTGATTCTGTTCTTTTGTCCACTTCACCAGTCACACACAATAGCATTAAGCAGGAAAAAATGATGTCTGTTTGACCAGGGCTTTTGACTGATTTTTATATAGCAACGCAATGCATCAACAGCAATCTAACCTACATCCAAAGCAACACTCTTCAAAGGACAGTGGCGGCATATCAAAATCTGTAGGGTGCTTTTAGAGAAAGTATAAACTTCAGCCACGTTGGGCTCGATTTCCCATAATAGCTGCACAGCAGGAAAACAGTCACACAGCGCAGGTAAATATTCAGATGGTTGGAAACAGGTATTACTTAAGCTGCTTTAGTAATATTCGCCATTAGAGCTATTTCTCATGAAGTTAAACAAAAACTGGCCATTTTTCAGGTACGAGCCCTAATGGGTTGTGTGTGTTATTTGGAGTTGTTAATGGACGAAGCTTCATGTGATGGCAGCGTTTTTTGTGAACTAAAAAGCTTTGTGTTCAGGAAGAAGCCTTGTAAATGTGTGTGTGTGTGTGTGTGTGCACGTCTGTGTGCGTGTTTCTGTTCGAAACAGTGTGTGCTGTATATAAAACAAACCCCTAGTGGAATTTCTGTTTAGTATTTTTCAAATACGGCCATCAGAACTGCATCAGTGAAGAACAAAAATAGAGGGAGGGAGAGAGAGAGAGAGAGAGAGAGAGAGAGAGAGAGAGAGAAAAGAAGAGTGAGATACAACTAAATGCATCCTAAAAAAATGCAGAGGTACACATAATTGTGTGTATATGGCATGTCATTCAGCTTGTTTTGCAGTTTTTTTAAAGCAAAGACAATAGATAAACTGGGACATTTCATGGCAATAGTTGGATTTGAAATGAAAGCAAAAACACTGCTGTCCCATTACATAAAAATAGTTTTTGGGGAAAAAAAGATAATGTAATGTCTATTATTTGTACATATATTTATCTAATATCTAGTAGCTCTGTCTCCCTCTATCACAGGCAGCCACCAATGTGAAGTGGGAGTGTGAAGAATACTTTTTAGCAAACATGGCTAAAGTTTACAAGTACACGACTACAGCAATTAGTTGTAATGTTAAGTTGTAAGCAAGCTAATTGTTTTAAATACAGCTAGATAGCTTGCTAGCATTCCTAATTAGTGCTGTGGACAAATATAATAGCTTTGTGTTAGCTCTCTTACTAGCACTTGATTTTATTTAAACGATATGATACTTAGCCTAGCTTAGAAAACGTGGTTAAGAGATTAAATTAGCCAGGCAAACTACTTAGCTACCAAAATTAATGCAGTGCTATGTATGGCTAATGCTATTTCGAATAACTAAACTGTGTAGTCAGTGCAAACTGACATGAATAAATCTAAAAATATATGTAATAAATGACAATTTATGTTAATTTAAGTTAATTTGTTAAAATTTGGTAGTCAGTAACAGCCATTATCAGTCCCCATAAGAGTTTTTTCCCTTTTAAAAATACAGCCCTTATTGTGTGTGTGTGTGTGTTTATGTGTGTGTGTGTGTGTACGGGGGGGGCATCAGAGAACGATAGCGATTTTGAGCCAGACAGCAGAGCGTCCTGTGACTGTCACATATCAGCAGGGCTGCAGGAAGGAGGCTGGCCACAACACTCCAAAGTCTATCCAAATCTAACACATGCACACACACACATGCACACACACTTTTCAACACCTTATGAGCCATAATGTTATTCAACCAAGCAGTAAACCCAGATTTGAACCTAAGCTGTGCTTGTACTGTAAATGTATTTATACACATCTACAACTAAATCACCATAATCTGAAACCAATCTGCTGAGGAATGATCATGTGATTACTGTGATGATTACCTCAGAGGCTGTGAGCGGACTGTCGTGGAAGAGAAGACGACAGGGGGAAATACCAAGGCAGAACTCTGTGTGCTGTGTGAGAAGTGTCTGGCAAACGTGTGTGTCTACACTGTGGTCATACTCAGAGAAGCCCAGTTTCCTGCTTTGGGTCGTGTGTGTGAGTAGGTTCTTTTTAACTAAGCATGAACTAATGGAACACTGGGTCTTCACGCTGCCATGTGTGTATGTATGTGTGTGTTTCCATCCATTTTGAACTGTCCACTCTGTATATATATATATATATATATATATATATATATATATATTCAGACTGGACAGTAAAGTATATATATATACATATATTGAAAACACAGATGGCCTGTATAATAATAATAAATCACAATAGATCCTATCAAGGTTATGTGATTTGACTGATGTTGCAATGGTAGAATACCTCTTCCTGTTCAGACAGCAGTTTATGTGTTAGCAGTAACTGAAGACAGGAACCTCAGCATTCCAGCTAATCACTCTGTTCAAAGTTCAAACACAATCACGGCTAGGCCGTTGGGGTGCAATCGCTTAGGAAACGTGGGATTCTGCTTTGTCCCAATCCACATTCCTGAGCAAGGTTACCAAACCACATGGTTTGTGTTCTGTGGAGACACTCTAATCTCGGCTTTGCAACAGTCCCACCATTCCACGAATACCATAATAATACATCGAAACGACACGACACGAAACGGAGCGATTTGAACCGAATGTTATTGGGGACTTACAGCACAATGGCTCACATTCAACAAAGTGGTGTGGAAGCAAGAACAGACTTGAGAGCTGGGGAAAGACATATGAGCTGTTTCACATCTGAATCATGAAACTGCTGTACATCAACAAAATAAGCGAGGACATGAGGCATTAGTAAATCGGCTTCTGCTGTACAGAAACAAAAAGCTGCCTTTATCTTTACATGAATGTCCCAGTTTGAGACTTAAAGAATTAAGACTTCAATTTTTTATTCAGAAAGTTACAACTTTATCACATTTAACTTTATAAGCCATTTTTGTCAAGAACATAACATGGGAAGTACTACTTTAATCTTATACTACAATGCATTGTATATTCATAACTGCTGTCAGAGATTGTTTATTATATCTGTATGTCTATTATCTCTAAATATTATTACTAATATTACGAGTGCAAATTTTTATCACACAGACATGGCAAAGGAAAAAAAAAAGACTGAATACTGAAACTGTAGGTGCAGCAAATTTGATGAATAAAGGTCAATGTGTCAGATGTACAGAGTGGGCTGGTTTACATCTGCAGTAAAAAATAACACTCTTTTCTTATCAGAAATGTTTTTTCTTTTGTAAATGCTAATAGATTGTTTTGGATAGAATCATTATGGTGGCATAATGCACTATAAATACCTGATTACAGTATATTCAGTTCTACTGGGCTGATTTAGTCATTTGTAAAATAGTACGAGCCTCTCAGAGCTGCCGTGTATGAAGCCAGGGGTCAATAGCAACAGCCAAACACCAGGAAGTGACCACATGAAAGAGGACTGTCGCAGGAAGCCGGCCTCAATTCCTGTCTTTCAGGAAACAGTGGTTGCAGGTCAGTGTGTAGATGTGTGTGAGTAAAAAGGACTGGAATGCCAGCCCGCAGCAATCAGTGCCAAGTCCCGGCGTTTTGGGAGGGGGGGATGTCTGCTGCGCTCCCACCCCATCAGCCTTCTGTTTTGGCTCCGGTGCCAGCAGCGCTTACACTCGCTGGCAAGAGAGAACACACAATGGCCTGGAGTCCATCACAAATCCTCACGAAAAGCTAATCTATAAAAGTACAGTCCAGAATGGCTCGTTCCTCTGCCCCCCCTTTCATATGTAAAAAGAAAACATAACATGTCAGGTACAATGGATGTAAAAGTTTACGCACCCTTGATAAAATGGCAGGGTTTTGTGATGTAAAAACCAAGAAAAATCATGCCAGATTTTTTTCCACCCTAAATGTGAAATTACAGCATATAAAAATGAAGTGAAATACAAGCTGAAACCTTTTTACAGAAAAATAAAACACTTATAATAACTTAACTGCATAAATATGCACACCCCTAAACTGATGTTTTTTTGCCAGAAAGGTGATCTCACTCTGCTGCTCCATTTTCTCTATTTGTTGATGATGGCCTTAATTCCATGGTACATCTAATGATTTGGAAATTATTTTACACCCTTCTCCTGATAGATATGTTTCATCAAGTGAGATGCTTCTTAAGCTCTTTGCAGACCATGCCTTCAGCAGTCAGACGAAACCACGAAGATGTGAAGAAACTCCTACAGAATCGACTGATCTCTACTATGATAATAACTTTCGAACATGAGGTTAAATGTCACATTAGGAAAGGTGTGCAGACGTATGCAGCCAGGTTATTTTTACTTTTTTAATTTGTCCTATTTAGCATTTAAATTGTTTTTCACTTCATTTTTTATACATTTTCATACCATTGAGGGCGTTTTGAAAAAGTAGGTGTGTATACTTTTTATCCCCAATGTACAAGACACAGTCCAGCCCAATGGCCAGTTATTCCATGTACGGCTATGTTTTTTAAACGCAACGTGAAATGAAAACCATAACGTTCTCCTCCTGTGAGATTTCGAACTGAAACAAACGTGTTGATAGCTGAGGGTGGAGTATGGAGAGATGTAATGGGACATAATATTGTTGGTGAATGTTATTATTTAATATCCTTTTTTTCCATAAATGCATGGTGAGATAAGACGAAACAAGTGTGACCTGCATTTCAATTGAAGATTAAGGATGAGTGTTTTAAATTTTAAGTGAGCCACATTGATAAACCAACCTGATCTCACGAGAAACTCACGCGACCCCATTAGATGTGGTTTGAGCTCAGCAGATTTCAGATGAATGTAGAAAGATAAGGAATCAGTGCTACCCCAGACATAGTCCTTAACCGTTTCCTTCTGATCTATTCGTCATGTGAATTGTTATAAATTTGAAAGAATGAACACTGATCCTAACTAGGGTCACACACATGGGGGGAAAAAAGGTTTGGTCAGTTTGGATTACAGGTTTGATTTCAATCTAGCCAGGGACATAAAGTTTTAAAAAAAAAAGTGGTCATAAAGGTGTCATTAAGAGAGCAAGAGCTTGAATCCTAACGATGCCATGCGGCTATCTGTGGCTGAGAGTCATTTGATTAGTCTGTTTGCTGAGCCTGAATTCAGAGCATTAATTAATACTTATGGTTTGTTTGCTTGGTTTCACACTGCACATAAAACAAAGCAAAAAAAAAAAGGGTTGAGGCACATTTAAGCTGAAAATGCGCTCATAAAACTTTCATTGGTCATAAATACGGCAATGAAGTAAGGTGAATGAACCTTTGCCTAGTGTGCATAGAAATCACAAAAACTACCCAAGCACACGGAACATGGCACTGGCACTATATAAGCGATTAGATACCGCAAAGAACTGATGTGGCTCATTCCAATTAGGCAGGAGCCACACCTGATTATTCAGTTAATCTTGACTTTCAGTAGATTCAGGTGTGGCTGCTTCTGCTTGATTGGAATGGTAAGAGTGGACACTCCCGATGTAGAACATGATCAGATTTCTGTAGTACTACAGCTCTGTCCTTTGGTTCAAGAATTCTGCTCGTACATTTTTGGTTCACTTCATGCAGTCAGGCTGATTCAGAATCGATTCGTTTTCACACTGCAAATCAGACCATGACCTCACAAAGACAATCTGAGCTGTGCTCTCCCCTGCCTAAATGAAGTGCACCATGGGAAAAGGGATACAGGGGGACAGTATCTGACATGTGTTTATGAGCTCGCAAGATTTTATGTTCAGCTACTTGTGCAATTTAGTTAGCAAGTTAATTGGCAACGACCAGATTAGAACCTGGAAACTCTCAGAAAGGTTCTGATAGAACTCTTTAAATAATATTATAATGCTGGTTATACCAACTTTCCTCTCAGAAAGAGACATGTTAATATTTGTTTTGAATCTCAATATGTTAGTTTAGTTGTCTCATTTAATAAATCTCTGTTAATTATTTAAAAAAAAAACAAGTTGCAGCATATCTGTGGTGTGAAAATGAGGCATGCATCTGTTGCTTCAGAAGCGCGCATGTGTGTGAACTTGTGTGTGTACATATATTCTCCATGAGCAGCTGGAGGTCAGGTCACTGGGACTGTCCATGCCAAGGACATAGTGTGCAGTTATCCTCTTTCTCTCTCTCTTACTTTCTTTCAGTCCAAAGAGGCTGAAAGGCCATACTGTTCTCTCTCTCTAACTCTCTCTCTCTCTCTCTCTCTCTTCAGGGTCTGCAGACTAGACTTGGCCAAGTTAATCGCTCACTTCTTCAAAAGATCTCAAATGCCGCATCGGCCTCTTTGGGGAAAAAAAAAAAAACTTCCCCAGAGAGAATATGAAATGAAGAGGAGCAGGAGCTGGTTTGAGTCAGCAGCCAAGGCCACATTAGAGCTTCTTTTCTGTAGAGGGACTGAACTGGATGTGGGGCGGGGGGGGCGGGGGTGGTAACCGACGTGCACTTGATGTTTCGGCGTCGGAGTAGATGGAGGAAAAAAAGAAAGCATGCAATTACAGGAGAAGACTTCAAAGCAGATTTCACGCCCTCGTCAGAGAGGTTACAGTCAAACCGTGAGGTGGTGGTGAGACATGTATTCAAGCCTGGCAGAGTTAAAAAATCCCCCTGAAACTAGGTCCTTCTGAAGAACTTCCCCAGGGAGACAAAGAGTAACAGGGACACTAAGGCCGGTTCACGCAGCAGCACTGAGCTCGTGTTAGGTCATGTCTAGTTGGGGAGCCATCTGTTGACAGATCTATGCGCATGTCTGTGTGTGTGCATGTATGTGTATGTGTATGTGTATGCGTGTGAGTGTGTGTGTGTGTGTGTGTGTATGCGTGTGTGTGGTTAGCAGCAGACTGAGAGACAGCCCAGACCTGTCATTACCCCATCACTAGCGCAGCAGGTTTCTAGCAGTCTAACACCCTAAGTATAGCTTGCAGCACTTACAGGAGGTAAAGTCAGGTAAGAAAACAAAAGATTAAAAAAAACTAGCATTTAAATTTCCTTCTTGACAAGGAGCGTACACTTTTCAACTCGTAATGCTGCATTTTGCTTTCGCTTTGCTGCAACTGTAGCACTGCTATTGTTCGGACCATGATCTTAAATCGCTGCCAAGTTTGAAATGGAAAAGCTAGTCATTAGGTTAAACCATACTACCACTTCCATGGCCGGTCCTGACCCCTCATGATCACTCACATGACCTGCAATGACACGTGCAGCAGCTTGATGACAACATGACACTTCACAGCAGGCGTGTCATCGGAGTTTGACCTTTTTGCTTCCTTCGAATCGTTCCCGTCTGTTAGGTCACAGTTCTTAAGAGAAATATTTGTCATAGTATCATGGCATCACTCTTTTGTTAATAATGATGCCATGGAAGTCTCAGTTACACAGAACTTCATTTGACTGTAAAAATGATTAATTATATATTCAGCTTCTCTTTTTCTAAAACTTGCATCTACTGAGCAGAAATGACGTGCTTTATGGCCTTGCAGAAATGAAAGTTTTTTTTTTCTGTCTTGCTGACAAGCAAGGAAGTTCTTCAGAAACAGAAATGCACACTCAGTTTTAAGCCTAGATTAAGTATTTAAAGTGTTTATAATAAGTATGATTACCAAACTCTGTGAAATAAGCCATGAAAAGCACAGGAATCACCCAAATGCCACTTACGCCACTTATAACATTTATAAATAACCTAAAGTTCTAAGGAAACCACCTGAACATCGTCACTTACGTGAAATATACACCTAGAATCAAACATACAGAATTATCTACTACTCTACCCGTTGCATGCTCAGTGCTTGTCCTGTCCTTTTATTACATGCAATACAAGATAATGCTTGTGTTATAAGGGGAAAATCCCAGCCTAGTCACATCAGTATAATTAAAATACAGAGTCCTGTGGAATCTTTACAGCCACATGAATAATCACAAGGGTTATTGTGGCTTGATAAATCATGTTTAAATCACAAGAAAAGACCACACACACAATATACTGTAAGTCGATGGTATCTCAGTCAGAATTGTGCAGCTCCTACCTCCAGCTGTATAAAGATCACAATAATACAGAAACAATCTGCTCCTGGATTTGCACCTGTGGCAGACCCACTGTGCTTCACCACTTCCTGTCATGTACTTCCTGTTCCTTCTGTCCTTTCCAGGTTTGCAACAGAGCGGTGAGGTCCTGGGACGGAAACTTTCTCCAAGAGAGACACTTTTTGTTTTATTTTAGAAGCAGTGGTGGCTCAAGAGTCCTGAACTAGTGATTAAAAAGTTGTGAGTTATGACTTGCAGAGAGTCACTCTGAGCGAAACATTAACCCTCGAGTATCCTGTCTCAACTGTAAAGAATTCTGAATAAAAATATCAGTCAAATGATGTTTGTTCGGTACACACTCCGAAGTCTTAAAATATTTATCTAATCTAATAGTTTTAAAGAAGGCTGCTAGCAATGTGCCAGATGAATGGCTTTCTGTTTAATGATAACAGAAAAACAGAATATGATTAAAACAATGTAAAAAAAAAAAAAAAAAGAGTCTAATCTGCTGCTTGTGACTGGACTTGTGAGCTTGTTTAGGAGAGGTAAAATGATATAACTCCATTTTGTGACAAGATATTTAATACAGCCATGTTGAACACCGTATTGTCAGGACATCGGGGAAAGGATAAAATCACAGAATGCAACACCTTGTCCTGAATAAAATCAGTCAGGATGATGACAGGAGCGCTTCACAATTCTATAAGAGAAATTAAAGTCTCCGACCACATCTGCTACCACAACACGTGTCGAGTGTCCTAAACAAACATAAGCAATTCAGCCACAACAATAAAACATGCCATAACAAGGAAAGGTTGCGATGGAAGAAAGGTCTAATAACTGTGAAACGGGAAGGCTCGGATGGGACAATAGCAACTCCTCAAGCGTCTACTGATTTCCTGTGTTTATACTGTGATAAGTTATCTCAGCCAGGAGCTGGGGGGTGGGGTGGTTTTTTTTTTTTTTTTGGTTGGGAGGGGGGTAATCACAGCAAAGTACACTGGCCTACTTTTGGAAAGTCAATACGAAGAAGCTCTATGAACGTCTGCCTGAAGAAAGGTGGACAGGAAGCTTTCATGCCTCTGGCGTCCGGTCCTGTTTACACGGCTCATCTTGTTTTAAACGGCTCCAGCAGAAAACCGTCACTGCAATACTGTAATACCTGGCAACCGACAATACGTTGCCAAAGTAGCACAGCTCAGGAAAACGAGGCAGGTCAGAATGAAATCCCAAAACAGTAAGCGGACCAAAATATGCAAAACAGAACCGTGTAAAAAATGATTTTAGAAAGTTGAGCATGTACAGTGTCAGTGACCAAAATGTACGAAATATCTATACCAGTGGTGTTTTATGAAATGAAAACGATTCTTTTCATGTTTGTCATAATAATGGATGTTCCATGCAGAGTCAGAAAGGGGTTTTCTTTTTCTTCCCCTCTCATACTGGAACATACACACACTCACACACTCATAGGGACCAGCTGATCGGGTGCTCGTGTTGCCGCTAGTCACAAAAGAGTCCTTGAGTCATGCAGTTACGTTAGTGCTGGCTAACTGAATTACGAATGAGGAGAGGCCCGTTAGACAGAGCGCTCAGTGTGGAGATCCTCAATCCAATTTGCTCTCCTGCTCTTGTTTCCTGGAAAAAGTGCTCGTGTCACTCCTCTGACCTCATACTCCTCAACATGCTGAGAGTTACACAGTAATGAGAATCTCGCGTGCTAATGGAGCATTTTTCACATGCACAGATTGTGGGTAAAAAAAAAAATTGCAAAATTTTAAAAACCCCAGTGACTTTCACGCAAATGTAAATGCTGGCACAGCTTCAGGCATTTTGTTTTTTTCTTTTCTTTGTGGAAAAGACTGTCTTTCCACACAAACATGGAGTAAAATATGTAGCTTGTTTTGCTGCCTGTATAATCCACGTGTCCATCAGTCATCAATGATAAACATTTGCCAACAATTATTACAGGCCAGTGTTTAGTCTGTTCTGCTCTGCTAAGTGGACTCATGCTATTTCAAGACTGAATTCTCCAACATAAACATTTTTATATTCCATGTGCTTGTGCAAGTAAATCATCCATTCATTCATCTTCAGAAATTTCACTTTATTCTGGTCAACGTTGCGGTGGATCCAGAGACTATTCCGGGAACCCTGGGTGTAAGGTGTGTATGCGCTCTGGATGGTAAATCCAGTCCATCGTAGCGTACCATACACACGCACACACACAATTAACAGCAATCAATCCATCTACTGCAATGTTTTTGGGAGGAAAATGGAGAAACTAGATACAAGAAGAGCATGCCCAGGATCACATCAGAAACCCTGGAGCGGGGGAACTGCACCACCAGGCCACCCGATCCAATGCAACAGACCTTAAAGGAATACTCCAGCATTTTAACCTAATCTTTGACTAACTTATTTGTAATGTATGTTCCATGAACACGCATTCAAACACTTGTCATTTAATGACAAAAGACATTAAGTCAAAACTCTCTGATAATGGAAGTCTAAGGGCAGTTGTTGGGGCAGTCAGTAAACTTTTATGTGACATCTATGTTTGTAGACAAAATGATTTGTAAATGATGCATTAGTTCTGTATCAGTGCTTTCAGAGATGGGACTTCTTTGTAGTCTAGTCATTTGTAGTTCTTTTGGTCTGATCTCATGCGGATATCACAAAGCTATAAAGGAACCTACTGTTTACTGTATTGCTCCAGTGCTCTAAAGTTTTAGTAAGATGTTCCCTCAAGCCTGTCTCATCTTAAGATCCGTGAAATTAATGGCTGTATTTTTGATTTCATGTTATATAGTATTCTATGTGCTCCGTAGTTAGGGGTTTGATTCCTGCCTCTGCCCTGTGTGTGTGGACTTTTGAAGATGTTCTCCCTGTGCTTCTCCGGGTACTCCGATTTCCTCCGCCAGTCCAAAGACCTGCGTTGTTAGACATGACATCTCTAGATTGTGTTAGTGTGTGTTTCATTTGTGCCCTGCGATGGACTGGCACCGCACCAGCGTGTCCCCCACCTTGTGCCCTGAGTCCCCTGGGATAGACTCCAGGCTCTCTGTGTAGGATAAATGGAACAAAAATGGATGGATATTAATGTATTTTAGTCAGCCTTTAGATTTCAATAACTTCCATAACATATAACTAGGTGTTCTGTTCTAGTAAAAGGTAAGTGCCTGTAAACTCTAGATAAGAAAGTTATACATTAGGTTAACAGTCACCCGAGTATTTCTTTAATGTTTATTAAACAGTCATTAAAATAAAGCCTCTTTTATAGGTGGAGTTTGCTAAATCTTCCAATAATGCAGCTGAGTCACTGCAGCGCAACTCTTTCTCCTGTTATACAGGGCCGTTTCTTCATTCATATGAAACAACAGCGTTTCATAAATAATAAATTCACATGTGCAGTTAAATAAATAAGCTATTTAAACATGATGACGTGGTCTCTATATAATACTGCATTAACTCATTCCAATTATACGATTTAAAGCCTATAAATTCACACAACCTTAGGGGCTGTCGTTAAATAGGACCGTTTTTCTAATCTAACTGGATTTTCATGATCACCACAGTTTTTGTGTTTATGTTCCTGCAAATAATTTTGTTTATATTCAGTTTGATAAAATGAAGCTAAACGCTTGATAAAAGTCTTCAATCTAAATATAAACACTAAGCGAGTGCTGTGATTGTTGTTTGGTGTAAATGAATCTGCTTTACGTGGCTTATTAGCTTGTGCACTCAATGACTCTTCGAGGGCCCCTCTGTGGCATTCGGGCAGGAATGAACCCAGCTTGGGTGTGGGTTAGGGGGCAAAGAGCAAGAGAGTAAAGCAAAGCAGCGGAGAGCTGTGCTATTACCAGACTTCCTCCTCCATTGTATCCGCACAGGAAGTGCTGGCTAGCACTGATACCGATCCTGCTAATGCCTCCGCACTCTGTGCAAAAACACCGCCGTCACCGTCCGCAGTGCGAGGCCAAGTGCCACAAGCTATCTGAAGACAACGGGTTCAAGAGCCAATGTTTCCGAATCAAAACGTGCCACTCTGATAGTAGCAAAACAAGAGGAAATGCAGGAAAATAGGAAGTCTCTTACAGGTTTTCCTCCACTGCATCTACTATAGTTACTAAACACCTATGTTGTGTGGCAGCACTTGAAAAAGTCACTTCCACAAAGTTACTACTCAAGAAAATGAATCGCCTCAAACAAAAAAGTCATTTCCTTTTGGCGTGGTGCTGCATTTTAGGTGGACACTTCTTACGAACTTTATCCAGGTAGCAAGTCTGACTTCCAAACAGAAGAACAAGTCAAGTCTTTTAGTTGTATGTGGGTTTGGCCACAGACTGACAAGGTATTGACTAATAAACCACAGTGACGTCAGTACGAAAGTAGGTGATGAATCAAACCGAGAGTGCTATTGCTACTGCTGCCTTTGGTAAGCAACTTTGGAGGAAACTGAGACAGAAACTCTCACGCTTTTTGTCTTTGTAGATTTTCCATGTCCCTGTAATGACAGGAAATACATCTGTAACCTTTATGTGGGCAGCTTAGTGCACTAGGACAGCCGGTGAGGTACTTTACAGACTGATTTCTGTAGTTACTACTGTTTCTGTTCATTCTCAGAGTTTAAAAAAAGCTTTTTTCCGCCTAAAAATATGACTGTGTGTCTAGCCTTTATTTATAATTAGAAAATTAGTTAAATAATTACATGCTAGGGTGAATGGTAGCACAGCAGGTAGCATTCCCACATTATAGCCTCAGGGTCCCTGGTTTTGTTCCTGAGTCAACGTAAGTGAGTAACAGTCTGTGTGGAGTTTCACATGTTCTCCTCATGTCTGCGTGGGTTGTCTTCTGGTTCACTGGTTTCTACCCACCTCCCAATAACATGCTAGCAGACTGGCTGGTGACACAACATTTACACTAAATTGCCTCTAGGTGTCTGTGAATGAGTCTGTGAATGTGCATGCTCTGCAGTGGACTGACATGCCATGCTTAGTGTTTCCTTTGATAGGCTCCAGATCCACAGTGACCCTGACTACCATAACTGGAGAATTACTAAAGAATAGTGTGGGAAGCACTGATCAGGGATCAGCTCTGGAGTAGTTCCCATACCTCAAAGGTAAGAGAGAGAGAGACAGAGAGACAGAGAGAGAGAGAGAGAGGATTACTGTTTCTTGCGTAGCAGGCAATATTGTAGGCTGCAACAGAGTACAATCTCTAAAACTCCAGTAAACTCTATTATATTAGCGTGTTTAACAACAGACATTGTCACAATGCAGCTTTACAGAAATTCCAGATATAAATGTAAACTTTAGAAACTTACTAAACTTACTGACCTCTAATTCGTACTCGCAATCTTACAAGCACCTATATTGCTGCTGTTTTCTCGAAATTGACCCCATGAATGGACAGAGTCATGTTTGTGGTGGTCAAGGTGGTAGAAGCGTTATTTTGGAGTGTGTGTGGCTGTGTTGTACTGGTATAAAGAAGCAGTGTAAGAGTGACACACAAGCTTGTGTCAGGATTGGTGAGGTGGGGCTTGAGACGTGGGTTTGCTTGCAGTCTCCGTGTTAGATATCAGCAGACTAGGCTACAGTGTAGACTCTTGCCCTTGGGGTGTTGTCCTAGCCTGGCCACAGGAGACCTCCTTTAGGTCCTGTGGACATTAATTGAGGCTAACTGTCACGCAGATTTCAGGCCGCATAAGTTTGGCTGGATAGCCTGAACGCTTTCAGAACACTTGGCTATCAAGAGAGGACCAAGTACTTTCTCAGGATCCAATGTGTTCTGCTGGTGTTGTGGTAGTAACAAGTGTTTTTCCTGGTTATAGCGACTATCCTTGCTGATTACATTTCCAGAACCTGAAATAAATAGGCCATACACAGGAATAGTAGTAGACCTGTTGATTTGCCCTCCCATTTTTTCTCCTGAAAGACAGGTTAGCTTTACTTGAGCAAAGCCACAGTTGCACTACAGCCAAGCCTATTTTTACCATACGAGTCGACAGCACCAGAAACAGTACTTGACAGACGTCTAACATCGACCACAAAAACACATCACACTGCAAACGTCACCAGACAGACACGAGTCAGGCTACACATGCCTTCATTGCATTAGCATCGTTCGTGCTGAACAGGTTATTTGTGCTTTTGGGTAATTATATTTCATACACTGCTTGTTAGTCCCAAACCGAGACCAAAGGCCAGACATATGCATTAAAGCTTATTATGATCTAAGAAGGCAAATCTACTTACTTTCATAGGTTATAAGAGTTAGGAATGACAGAACTAGTAGTCTTCTCTGGGCATGCACATGTAATGGCTTCATACCAAGAGTCACTAGTGACACACATCTGTTCTAGCACCCCCCCCCTTCCTCCGGCTATGGAATTGGTTACGCAACAGGAAAAGAGACCAGCAAATGACAGAATCCAGTAACCCTTGGGAAAGTTACACTGACTCGAGAAAATCCTTTAAGTATCTACTCTTCGAGGAGAAGAGTGAAATATAACCTATCGTTCTTTTATTAGGAGTCTGAACAAGAAGAGAATAAGCTTTACATTTTTACAACAGGGGTCAGCTTTTAGACAAGTTGACCTGTTGATTGAAAGCCCTCACTAAACATGCGTTGACTGTAATCCCTTAAGGCTTTCAGATAACCGAAAAGGAACAATCATGAAAATTCCACTTCAGTTCCATTAAAATTCCAACTAAGTCTTGTGGCAGAGAGGGAAGAGGACGTGGGAAGGAAGGACGAAAGGTCCAGGCGAGAGAGGAAGTAGAACAGGAAGATCCCATTCCACTGGCGTCAGAGTCACAGCTCCGCCCCATCATGCCTACATCATCTCTGCACCGCTGCATACCTTACTGCTTTTTTAAAGGGGTTGACTTCCTGTTAGTGGTTAGAGCAATTTGAATTTACAGGACTAGCACAAAAGGAGGAGCTCATAAGAGTCATAATGTGATAATAGTTAACTAATTGTGTGTTACCAGTGTTCTGTGATATTTTATGATATGATATTCTGATATCTGGACATCATAATATCTCTGTCACACTTTTTGAAGGTAATTGGAAATCGTTAATACTTCCCTAACACGGGCCAACTCTATTGTTATTTACATCAGCAAGCAACAAACTGCACAGAAAAAAATATTTTACATTTATTCATTGTTTCATTTTTTCTGTATTTCCCTCATTAAATATTTTGAGCATAATATAATCATTTATATTTATGGCATTTGGCAGAGGCGCTTATCCAGAGTGACTTACATTTAGCTCATTTTATACAACTGAGCAGTAGAGGGTTAAAGACCTTGCTCAAAGGCTAAGCAGTGGCAGCTTGGTGGTGCTGGGATTCAATAATCAAATAATAAACATTGAATATAACATATTGAATATATGCAAAATGCGTAGAACTTTCTATATCTACAGTAACACAAATCACAGATTTATATTAATGTACATAGCATAGTTTATTATATATTATTGTTTCCATAGTAGCAGCTCATTCACCGTGCCATACATGATGGACGGTCCATATATTCCTGAATTAAAAAAGGGCAAAGTTTTACACTTAAGTTAGAAATTTGAGCTTTTGACCACAGGTCATTCAAAGGACTCTGCATTTTTTTGCTGTTTCCACATAACAAGCTGCTCTTTTGTCTGATACCATCAAATGTTACTACAAACGGATAACAAAATAAGATGTGCCTTTCTTTAATGAACACAAAATTGTAAGCAATGGCAAATTGTTGGGATATAAGTAGAATGAAGCTCTTTACCTATACATACCTATCATTCACTTAATTAGAAACCAGAAATTTATCTTCCTTGTGCCTTTAATAGCAATTGATTCAGTTATCGTGAATCAGAACCCTTGCTCAAGGTTGTGCTTTCCCAAATGAGATGTCTATCCATGGCTTATAATCGAAGTGTGGCCCAATGTAGGAGACACAAATTTATGAGTCGCTGAATTGTTTTTCTTATCAAACTAGGAATAATACTGAATATTTGTTTCTTGAAACAGATGACCATCAAGCCTCAAGGAAGCTGGCATGTTCAGTCAGGATGGTTTTATTCCTCCAGCAATGATGTATCGGCTGAGATCTCAGCGTTAAACCTTCTAAAACCTTCTTTCTGGCATCTCAGGATGACTGTAAATGTGTTCAAGATCACTAGTGTTATTTACGTGGTTCAGCAGACACCAGAGAAAAATAATGGTTCATTAACAAATACCTCAAAAATGCTCAGAATTCCCAAAAAATGAAAGTTGGCCAAACAAAAAAGTATTCTGAAAGTTCCGACCTTTAAAAAAGGACTGTTTGAACATTTAGGGGGGAAAAAAAATCAATCAGCATGAACCTCAAAGAGGCCACAAACAGGCAACAAATCTATTTAGTCCAGTTAATACACATACCCACTAGACCTTTGGGTTTAAAGAAAAATGTACCACTTCAAACACTTTAGCATCATACAGTACTATTGTTTTCTGAACTTTAAAGACATGCTAGAGCTCGTGTTTTCAGAGCAAGTGATGATACTCAAAACAATAATTACAGTTTTGTACTCTGAAAACAAATTAGGGCACAGAGTATATCCAGTGCAGGCTCAAAAGGATTAGTGTAGCAGTGAACAGTGAGGAGATGGGTAAACGTCTCTTAACACACACACAAACACACACACACACACACACACAGAGTTAAAAAAAAAATCACTGTGCACTTCTGTTCTCCAATAGTCAATATGGAAATCAAATGAAGGTAGTAACCTGTGGAATGGAAAGACAGCATGGGAATCCCAGGCATGAAAATATAGACAGCATGGGCAGCGCCAAAAAAAAAAAAAAAGAACTCAAAAATCCCGCCTGTTTGGTTGCCTCCGCAAACTCTGCTCCAGCAGGCTGGCGTACCAACACATCAATGATTCATTGAGACAAAAACGAGTGCACATGTGGGCACACGGTTAATCTGCCCCACTGGCTTGGCCTCGACTCAGGAATTTACCATCCCGAAAACACCCCCCTCCCTTTCCTCCAACACCCCCACAAAACACACTCACACTGCTGAAAAGTGGCACAAACAGGTTCCATTAAAGACACTTTTAAAAGTGTGGGCTTCCATTTACGACATTATAGTTAGGATAAAAAGCATTAGAAAGCCAGAGGGGGAAAAAAATGACTTGTTAGTAACTAGTAATATTAGTAATAAGATTACTAATAGTGCGGCTATTATGCTTGTTTTTCTTGAAAATGTGTTGTTGAATTGCCATGACTACATTTTCCTGCACAATACCATGACTGCTATTCATTGCTGTCAATCCATAAAGCAGTGAAGAACTGAAGAAGAAAGAGTGAAACATAGATAAAGAGAGTAAAGAAACCAGATGCCATAGTAGACAGAAAGTTAAAAAAGATGCCAAAGGAATTCCCACATCGTGTGGATGTCAGATAAGGCCAGAGACGCAGCACATCATTTTACTGTGGACATCAGAGCTCTTCGCTTCTAACACAAAACTAACAAGATGCAAATGCATAGTTTCTTTTGTGCCGTTGTCGTTTGTCTGAGGCCATCTGTGTATACATATACGGTTTATATGCCATGCAGGGAAGTGTCCTGATGATTATTTATGCATGTGTTTCAGAGTGAGTGCGAGCATGAAGCAAACCGGGCAGTGTGTGCGTGAGTGTGGTGGGCCAGCCTGACAGGCACCACTCATAATCGCTTTAGGGCAGGAGTTGCACAACAATGTGGAGAGTCTAATGCCTGTGGTTTGAGCCCTTGGCGGCAAATAGGCTCATAAAAATGACTGCTAAAATCTCAAGCACTGACACTGGATTCAACACACACATTATCTCATACACTCACACGCATAGCATTAGCAAGGTATCTGTAGCTGTGCCTAAAAGTAGGCTCTTAGTGTGACTTAGTATCTTGTCTTGAATAGTGCTTAGCTTCTTTCCTGGAGTGTGTGCTTATGTGTGTGTTCACTCTGCAGGGCCCCTTCCAACCCTTTTAATGTCTCTCAGAAAAGTAAAATCTCATCCTTCAGCATCACATGAACCATATAGTCCAGGCCTAGCATTCACAGAGCTACCCCTTTTCCTACCTCATATTTCTATCAGCTCTTGTCATGTTTTAGCAACTAAGTACCATGTTTACAAGGATATTCCATGACAGCAAAATGTCCTGCTATCGCAAAGCTTACTGTTGACATTTTCTTGATGTGGCAAAGCGCACGGAAATTCGGTTGATGCTAAATCGTGTCATTTTATAAACGCAGTCTATTTACATAACCAATATATCTGAGAAAACTGTTGATACTGCTGGCCATTTCATCTTATTTCCACTGTCACTGCATCTTAGGCTCATGTACTAGCCAGTGTAGCTAGCCAGATTGTTAGCCTCAGTTGCTAGCTAAGTATAAGTGTCCAGATTTCCCTCTTTTTTTCCACAATATTTCTTATGACAATAACATGAGTGGAAAGCGTATCATCTGTTGGCCCTGCTGGGTCAAAATCTTATTTAAAATGCATTTTTAGGTTTAGAGTTCACTGTTGATATCTCGTGATATTTCAGTTTTCAGTTCAGTTTGAGGTTTATGATAACTGTAATTTTAATAATTTCCTTTTCTTCAGTAAATGACATTACATTAACATATTTGAGGATAATGCTGATCGATATTGCTGACTATTTTGTCTCCTTTCCTCTATCATCATGTGCATGTGGTACTAGCTAGCTAAACTGTTAACTTCATGTACTAGCTAGCTAAATCAGTAGCTTCTGGAGCTACGTTAAGTTCAGTGTCTATATTTCTGAGTTGCCTACCAATTTCTCTCAGAATTATAACCACTTAAATGTGCTCATAGTGTGTTTTCACCTTCCTAGGCAAAGATAAGATAATCATTTATTCCTCCCACATCAGGGAAATTTGCAATAATGCTATTGTAATGCATGATGATATGACAGGTCCATTTAAACTTTGTATATCAGGTATTGGTCATGGAAAACATTATCGTAAATGCATCAGTAAAGCTGCTTTAACATGAGACCGCATTATATATGACTCAGTGTATAGGTTACACTGAGAAAAACAAGCTGTGCATGTAGCCATGAGCCTGACAAGCCCAATAGCTACACTAACATACAGCCTCTCCTCGCACGCGTCTCTCCTCCTGGTTCGCCAAAACAGCTCTGTGACTCACTCTGACTCACGCACCATGACTGCTTGCTTTTTAAATGGTCCAATATGTGTATTCACGCCATCCGACACTTTTGTAAACGGAGCAGAAAGAGAAACATGAGGCGGAGAAACTGGCTTGTGTCAGTGCCCTGGGACGAGTCGACCTACGTGTGGAGCTGAGGTTGGTTCTGTCTAACGGCACTGTTTGTGACCCGTTTAGTGAGTCCTCTGCGTGAGGTATCAGCATTAACATCGGGGATGGAAATCTTTGCCGTTAGATGTTGGGAAACAGTTACAGGAAGTCTGGCTTAAGTGTTTTCTTGGTCTGTTGGAGAACTGGCCAGCATAACATGGAATAATTTCCAACCCATGACCTAAACCATTTCTGTCAGTGATCTAGACATAATGTCACTAGTTGACTCTACTGCTAATTCATCAGCAGTTTTGGGTGGAATACTTTGAGATTGACCTATTACATTCGGAAACTGCTTGTAAACAATCGTACTTGTCAACACACTTTTTCATAGACTCGAATATAATTTGAGTCACAAACTTGGATCAAGGCTTAAGATAAAAGAGAAGCAGATCACTACCCAGTTATATGAGTAGATGATAAATGAATGATTCCCCCTCCAGTTCCACCGACATTACATTTTTACACCACTTAAACATTAGCATTGGTAACATAGTGAACATACTGTCTGACGACTCACTCACACGCGCACACACACACACACACACTTACTGCTAAACTAAATCATGAGGTTGTGATGTACTGTCCCTGGACTTTGGCCAGCAGTATGCTGAAATAGCAGTGTGCTGTGTTGTGGCTTGAGCAGGATTGAGGCCTCTCTTACACCACCCTGACAGCACACACAAATAGGCATAGGAGGGTACATGGGGCGAGGTGCCAATGCTCCTCTGATATCATGCCCCAAAATACTTCCCCACCACACCCCCTAGCTGTAATTTTGACGCACCATGCGTTTTAAGATCTGCTGCACTTCCTATTTGGAACCCAAGCTTTTACTTGTAGGCTCAGATCACAATGTCATGTGGCCGCAAATACATGCCCTCACCTGATTGGCTAAACAGATAAACACGGGATCTTGTTTGATAAACAAACTCAGATTGAGAGTCAGTGACCTCCAATCACACCAAATGACGTACAGTACCAGCTTCGCAGGAAGACTGACACAGCAGCGTTTGGACGCTTTAAAATGGTGCAGGGATGAGAAGAGATTCATCGTCGCTCATGGATCCTTTTGTTTATTTTTTTTCCAGATAAATAGTAGACTAGTTTTGGCCTGTCTGCAGCAGCTTGGATAGGTGCTGACAGTTTGCCGTTGCTTTTACTACTACGATTCTTGGAAGGTTTCGGCATTCGCTGAGTACTAAATACAGATCATTTTTCCTTTACCCAGTTCTGCTTGTCAGTGGTATGTTTAGTCTGGAGAAGAAGCACAAAGAAGACATTCCCTTTTTTCATTTTTCTTTCTCTCTTTCACTCGCTTGGTTGTTGGCTGACCCCAAGCAAGGTGCTGAATTTCATAAATGACGAATAATGAATTTTCATAAATTTGTTGCATTTAGTTTGAGAATCTTACTAATGGCATACATATAATGAAATGTATGTTTTTTTTACTTTAAACATGTATTTAAATAAGCACAGAATGCATACTCTTTCATCTCACAATACAGCATCACTGCATGCACATTTCCACACACACCTCTGCACCTCTCACATCCCAGGACAGTGATTCACTAAACCAAAGGAAGTAATAACTATACAATATAATAGTTCAAAATCAACATATGGACAAGATGAGTAGGAAGGCAAAAAAAAAAAAGGTCAGGGATATGACTGGCATGTTGTTGTGTTGCTGTCTCACGTCACTTGTCTGTTGTAACCTGGGTTAGAAACTTGGCTCAGGTTTGTCGCGTGTGTTGCTAAAAGGCCTAATCTTTCCAAATGCTCCACTCACTAACAAGTGCCACCACATTCTGGCCCAGGGCACTTGGATTCCTGTAAAACGCCTCGTTATGCAACCTTTAAGAGGTGTCACCTTATCTGAACCCTGTGAACCTTGCACTGAGACTGTCAGCCTCGGGGGGCTAGAGAGAGAAGCAGACAGTTCTGGGTGTCTGTGCCTACTGACATCTACCCGAGTTTATGCCAAGTCATGCTTGGAGCGTCCCGTGCTGGCACTGGAGGAAGAACAGCCGCTGCCAGGATATAAGACGGAAAGAAGTGGGTGGAAGAGGAGAAGGTCAGGCATTCTGGAAAACACAGCCTTCCAGTCACGGTGCAAGGCTCGATCATGGCATCCCAATGGGAGCTTCATATTTGAGGCACAGATTTTCTACGCTGATGTCATCCAGTTTCCCAAACTCGCCAATATTCTTAGGACGTGTAATGACAGACGACAGCCACGGTTTGGGCCAATAATCAGTGAGAAGAAAAACGTCAGGTTGGGATTTTTATTAAGATTTGGATGCAGGCTCAAAACCACTTTTGGTTGGTCTATTTTACAGTAACTAAAACAAACAAAAAAACTATTTCTGGAGCTTCTTTCTCTTTTTTTTTGTCTACTGATGTTCACAATTTTTTGTGTTCTTTTTTGTAGCATTCAAAAATCTTCATATTCTTCTTATAATATAACAGCAAATATAACAGAGCCTTAAGGCATCATAGGGTGACAACTCCTAATTTTAAAAGTAATTATACCAGGATGCTGTTGAATGCTTGACTAGTGAGAATACATACATACTTGCACAACGGTCACTTCACGTAAACAGACGTGTTTTTGAAGAAAAATGTGTATTTGTTGATATGGGGATAATTAGTAATGGTGAGGAGAAAACCCCATCACATCATATGGAATGAGTCTCCAGTGTCAGAGTCAGTTTAAAGAAGTCTTCAGGTCAGAGGGCTTTAAAGCTTTTCTGTAACCTGCCTTATTAACTTGTTATACGGATGTTCCACTAAAAAGACTATAATTATATCCAGGTAGAAATATACATCCTTCTCATTACTTTTTAACATATCATTATTCCTTATTCCTTATTACACACCAGCTATGCAAAAGATGTGACGTAAGAAAGTAAGAAATGATTTTAATTCAACATGAAACCTTCACTTGAATGCAAGAAACCAAGCTTTAGTTTGTTTTCAAAGAGTTATTAGGTGCCTGGTGAAGGTGGTGGGGAATGCGCTATCATGAGTGTGACGTACTGAAGGACTGAAAAATCGATTCTTGGCTCGTAAGCCTTCGCTGATGATTGGTGGCCATGTGCTGCATCAAATATTTGCACTAGCCGAGTGACGTCTGTGTCGTATAGAAGTAACAGGAAGAGCAGACAGAGGGTCATCTGTGCACGGAGCAAAGACATCTGGCTAGGTGTGTTTGTGTAGAAAAACTGTATACATTCATGTGCGATCTCCTGAAGACGCCGATGCTAAACGTTCGACACAAACCGACAAACTAAAGAGACGCTGCTGACACTGGTTTGCATACTTTTAATAGAAATTTGCATGCAAGGTGTAATCATCAACCACATGTATAGCACTTCATGTGCTTTTTTTTTTGTAAAGAAAAACCAAAAAAAACTAAAAAAACCCCGAACTATAGTCAGCTCTCTTAATGCACTAAGAGGCTGAGAAAGCAGCAAAGGACATGATGACTCACCTCTTACTGCACGGAAATGGCTCACTGAACATCTTCCATTTACAATCAGTGCCATTCACTTGGTTATTAAGTTCCAAAAGGTGCTGGAAATTTGAGGCTATTAGAGATCATTTTGAGTCTGTTAATTGCTGTGGCTTTGCACTTCTGCAGGCATACCTGTATCCGTACCTAAAGAACAGGAGTCATTAGTCCCTTTAATATGTGAGTTATGTTAATGATTATTTAAGAACAAGAGCTGAGTGACTAACAGCCCAGGGCAATCTATACTGCAAGCGTGGCGAGTTTGTATAATCTACAGTACACTTTTACCTCTTGAGGCGGTTTGTCACACCGTCTCACCGTAACAAATACATTTCTGAATCACATATCACAAATCTTTTTTCTTTTTTTTTAAACCGAATTAACAATTCCCTCTCACGATTCTGTGACCTACTGCATACAAAACTATATGTATACAGCATACAGTAGCAGGCTGTGCAGTTTTCTATCAGATGTACGTGAAGGACGGCTTGCCTTTATTTTTAATTATTGATTTGCTTCTGTTACACTAAAATCCCCTGCAAAAACATAATATATAGATTTAATTATTTTTGAGTGTCCTGTCGAGAATAAAAAGAAAAATCACCTATGACGGCTAGGTAAATAAATAGCTGTTGTCTCTGTGAGAGCGACTCGTAGCCACTTGTAGGTGAAAGTTGGTGGTGATAAATGCACTTTATGCATAATGCATAGCGCATGCATGCTTGTGCAGCCATGACTACTTTGTAACATTTACTCACAGTTTTTCAATGGCGTTTCCCCCCTCTTTGTTCTGTAGACTCTCTGAACTTCAGGTGCATGGGTGAGGCCATGTGATACAATGACTATGTTTCTGCTTACAGTGTTACTACTTTGTTATTACTTTGCTATGTGATTACTTACAGTGAATATGGAGGAAAAGTGTGGTTGAAAAACATCCAAACTGACCGACACGGAGAAAAGAATAAAGATCATGATTTAAATTTGATTCGTGTGTGTGTGTGTGTGTGTATAGCCTAACAAATACCTCTTGTTGTACTCTCTATGTACAGCACAGCCTTGTGTCTCATGCTTACAAGAGGAGATCACAGCCGGCGTGGCCACAGGGGTTTCTCCCTGGGAGGTTTGACATTAAAGTGTGAGTTACTTTGTAAGAAAGAATCCGTTTACACTCTGGACTCAAGTTCAACTGGACCTGTTTCAGAATTCCTCTCCACTCCATGAGTCAACAATTTAAGCCCAATGAATCAGGGAAAGTGTGTGATTGCCTGTGGACATGGGTAAAAAAAATTTGTCACTGCCTCTTCTTTTGCCATGAACAGCACTCTCTCGCTATGTGTCTTTCTTTCTATTTCTGAAAAGGATGCACAGACTTTTATCTGAAGAACAGATCAGGTAAAAAATGCCTGTGTGTCTTCTCTGCACTTCCGCTTAGCAGCCTTGATAAAAGAATCAGTAAGGCTGCTCATAGTGAATTTAAGAACCTCAGTGTAGTGATGCCTTGGTTTGTTTTTGTTTTTTTTTTTGGCCACAAACTCTCACCTAGACTGACCAGATTTACACTCTCACTCAATCACACACACACAACTTGCTGGACAATAACAGCCTAATGTTCATCTATGTAGGAAAACGGTTAGGTGTCTAGACATATGCAAATGGACCTTTTATGAAGACGTTTAAGAAGAAAGGCTAATGTAAGTACTAACTAGAAAAGTCTACGGTATGCGAAAAACAACCTAATAGCATGACCTCAAACTTTACACAGTGTTTCTTACACCCATGAGTTATTCAATCAATGAGATTCACTGACTTTTACAACCACAACACTAAAGCAGGAACAGACGTCATGTATACTGTTCCACCGAATTCCTACTTGAAACCCGAATCAAAACACTGTCTGCATTATTACGTAGTGTGTGTCATAAGTACACAGCACCTTTCCTGACAGAGAGCACTGACTCATACACACAATTAGGCAGGTCAGAGAGCACTAAGCTTGCAAAATCGCACTCACAAAAGCACAAAGCCTGAGGAATGCTGGGACAATGCACTCAAATCAGTGGGTGGAACCGAGGTTTGCCTCCATGTGTAGTCTTTCATGCAAACATACCTGGCATGCATCGCGGGCGAACTGACGCATAAGCCGTTGGTTATTAATAGTGCGACGAGGTACTACACCTAACAACGTAACTTTGGCTCCTGTCTCACAAGGTGGTTTCCATGGTTATCTACCGTTTGTTTTTTTGTTTCTCTGGTTGTCAAGTGGCTTCAGGCGTATGAGGAACATGACAAAGCATAAGGGTGTCTGTGCCATCCAAAGAAGCTGTAGTGTCGCAACTGTCTTGAGAGCGCTATGCCACCTGGGGTTAAACTGGGGTGGCTTCGAAGGCCTGGAGCTCTCTCACTTTTGATTTTTGTGAGCAGCAAATATAATTGAACACTGGTACTATAATTTGCTGTCAATGCAAAACCCAGCATGGCACAGAAAAGTAATAAAAATAATGTCAAAAATGTCAAATAGAGTGACAAGGCCATGAGGTTTCGGTGTTCTTGTTAGTCAGTTTTATCAGTATTTTCACTTAGGAAGGAAACAGATACATTGCAGTTATATTTCTATGACATCTACATAATCACAGAGAGCAGGGTGCACAAGCCAGAGACACCATGGACAGGGTGCCAACCCATCACAAAGCATAATCACACACACACACACACACGCGCGCCCATTCACACTACAGACATTTAGAGATGCCAATCAGCCTACAGTGTGTTTCTTCGGACTGGGGGAGGAACCAGAGTACCTGGTGGAAACCGCTGAAGCATGGGGAAAACATGCAAACTCTAACACACACAAAGAAGAGGTGGGAATCGAACCTCCAACCCTGGAGGTGTGAAGCAAACACACTAACCACTGCATGCATGAAAGAAGAAGAAACTTCTAAATCCACAATTCCAGACAGTATGCATACATACACACACATACAGTAACACAGCACCTAGTAACACTGCACAACTGTAGACTATATGCATCCAGAGCCAGGAATTCTCCTCGTCAGCAGACACTTCATGCCTAACTTTACTCGGGACCTGTCATATGACTGGCAGAGGGACATTGGCAGCAAGGGACCTGTTGTGTGCGCTTTAATCTCCCATGTGGTAAAAATCCCTCATTCAAACCAAGGACTAGGGAATGTCAATCCAATCTTTTAAAACTCATGGACAGGCAGTAAGCCGCACTGTTTACTGCTGTTCCCTTATTGCACGTGTAAAGTACTCGGCATAAATACCTTCCAGCCGGCGGAGCTGTTGCTGTCGCCCTTGTCCTTGAAGTAAGGCACGCTCTTCACCATCCAGTCGTAGATCTGCGACAGAGTGAGGCGCTTCTCGGGCGAGCTCTCGATGGCCTTGGTGATCAGGTCAGCGTACGACATGTTGCCCCAGGCGTTGCGCCGTGCCGAGCCGCTCTTCCTCTGCGCCGCCGCTGTGGACGAGGAGGAAAGTAACGGCACCTGTTGCTGCTGCTGCTGCTGCTGCTGCTGCGGGGGGAGCGGAGCGCCGGAGATCTGCGGCCGCTGCTGCTGCGGCTGCTGCTGTCGGTGCCCGCAGTTTTCTTGGCACTGGAAATCTGGGCACAAAACAAGCGGCTTGTCGTCAGCATAGTCCTCGGATTCTTCAAGCAGACTGAGGCTTGTCAGGAAGTCCGCAGTGCCACTCGGCTCGTGCTTGACAGACGGGGCCGGCGAGGACGTGCTCGAGTCGGCGGGGTTGGTGAACTCGGGTCGGGGCAGCGGCCAAGTGCATGATCGGGGCCGCGACAGGGGCTCAAAGTCCGGGTCGATGTCGACCAGCTGCTGCTGCTGTTGCTGCTGTTGGGCCGCTTCCGCCATGGTACCGACAAACGCCCAACGTCACATAGAGTTGGCAGCGCACGAGTGACACAGGCGCGACGGCGCGCACGAGAGCGCGGCTTAAACAGGAAAAAGGCAGCGATTAAAAAAAGAAAGAAAAAAGTTCCGTGAGAAGTAAACGCTACTATCCTACATCTGTAACGCCTTAAACCCCTAAGATAAAGCGAGTACAAGCGCGACGAATCGGAGAGTGCCTGACATCTGAAGGCTTTGTTATGAAGTTGTGGTCAAAGTTTCAGCGATTCGGCCGAACTAGTATTCCGCTGGTGTGTGTGTGTGTGCCTGTCACTGTGTGTTTGTATGCGTGTGTGTGTGTGTGTGCGCGTGCGTGCGTAAGTGTGTGTGTGTGAAAGAGACCGAGCGCGAGCACTGGTCTGGAAGCGGCGTTACTGGAACTCATCTATCATTGGTCAGCAGATACCGCCCATGCTTGATTGAAAGCCATCAGGAGCCAATCACGAAAGCGCTTTGAAAGCGAAACACCACAAAAACAGTGCTTTTCCCCACCCAGTGCTAGTAAACACATTTCATTAGAGACTCGAAAGGAAAAGCGCAGGGCTTCGGGTCACAATGTGCCGCCTTCAAGTGCACGTGGATCCTTCAAGTAGCTTTAATAAACAACATGTGTAGCGTTATCTAGGAACAGGTCTAAGCCACATACTTATATATATGTTTATGCACATATTCGAGCTTATGTTAAAACATGGCAAATGCATTAAGTGGGTGAAATATTTTTTATAGGAAATAGACTTGCTTTTTATAATCGTCCTGAAGAACAGAGCTACCTCTTGAATTCCAAGTCTCGAGCTCTTCAATTCAAAGTCAATGTAAACCAATTAAACAAATGATTACAGCAATTAAGATTCACTATTGCAAGCCATGACGGAAAAATTAACAGATTTTGTCATATTCTATATATTAGAACCCTGTAATGAAATGGTGCCATGAGATCAAGTAAATAAATGAGAGCAGCTCGGTAAATAAACAAACAAATAAAAAATAAAAAATAAAAAACTCTGCCCTCCAACTACTAGGCCTGCTTTATGTAAGTTATACATGTAATTATTTGGTGTGCAGTGCCAACACTGTGTCAGTGAAATGCTACTATAGTTATGCACCACTGTGGTGTAGTACAGCTGTGCAGTCTACAGGACCAGCGGTGGCGTGTTGTTTTAACTCCGTGTAGTAGATCATGGGCAGTTTTATGAGTGGGCTGCAAAAAGGCAGTGCACGTGACCATACCGCCATCTTGTGGTCAATATTAAATCTGCAAAGTTGTTTATCATTAGTGTTTCAACACCGCAATGTCTCTAATGTCATGATACTGAAATGATTAAAATGCACAAATAAGCACAATGAATAAAATATTTTAAGGATTTGAGCGAGTTTGACGAAGGGCCAAATTGTGATGGCTAGACGACTGGATCAGAGCATCTCCGAAACTGCAGCCCTTGCGGGGTGTTCCCGGTCTGTAGTGGTCAGTATCTATCAAAAGTGGTCTAAGGAAGGAACAGTGGTGAACCGGCGACAGGGTCATGGGTGGCCAAGGATCATTAATGCACGTGGGGAGTGAAGGCTGGCCCGTGTGATCCGATCCAACAGACGAGCTACTGTTGCTCAAACTGCTGAAGAAGTTAATGCTGGTTCTGATAGAAAGGTCTCAGAATACTCAGTGCCTGACGGGTCAGGGCTGTTTTGGCAGCAAAAGGGGGACCAACACAATATTAGGCAGGTGGTCATAATGTCTGTGGTATGTGTGTGTGTGTACATACATATATATATATATAATTTATGTACCCTTAGTGTACTCATATATTCTTTATTCTATACATGCAACTCATTTATTTATTTAGTTCATAAATTAATTAATTGATATATTTCTCTGTCATGTGTCATACCTTGTTTTATATAAAAGACCACTCCAAATTTTTTCTGAAGTCAGCATCTCTACATATATGGCAGCCATTCCATTCGAGTGTCTGTTGAATTCAAACACAAGCACACCTCATTCTGCTTAATGAAATATTGATTAGGTGATTACCTGAACCAAATCTTATTTAATGAGAAAAAGTATAAAATCCACTGCTGTTGTCATCACTCTTCTAATAGGACCAGCTATCCAGCTGAAACTGGCATAAACAGTGATAGAGGTACCTCAAAAGTATTTGGAATCAAATAATACCTATTGACCATGCCAAAAGAGTTGAAAAGAAATGTTTTGAGTGAGGAAAAGAAGGGTTCAATTCTGGCTTTACTGGGAGAGGATACAATGAGCGTCAGGTTGCTTCCATCCATAAAATTTAAAAAACAAAGCTACAGACCAACAGAGGGTGAAAACGACTGTCTACTGACTGGGATGACCTCCAACTCATTCAAATGCCACTCAACAACCGTAGAATGACATCAAGTGACCATGTCAAATGGCAGCTGGGGTGAAGTGCAAGTCAAGGACGGTTCAAAACAGGCTCCTAGAGGCAGGGCTGAAGTCATGCAAAGCAAGAAAAAGACTTTCATTAATGAGAAGCAAAGAAGAACCAGCCTGAGGTTTGCAAAAGACCATAAGGATTAGACCGTGGAGGACTGCAGTAAGGTCATCTTCTCTGATGAGTCCAACTTTCAGCTTTTCCCAACACCTGGTCATCTAATGATTACACACAGACCTGGAGAGGCCTACAAGCCACAGTGTCTCGCACCCACTGTGAAATCTGATGAAGGATCAGTGGTGACCTGGGGGTGCTTCAGCAAGGCTGGCATCTGGTACGTTTGTCTTTGTGAAGAGCACATGAATCAAGTCATGTTCAAGCTTGTTCTGGAAGAAAACGTTCTTCCTTCTGCTCTGACAACGTCCCAATGTCCTAACATTGTTTTTTTCCCAGCAGGACGATTCTCCATGCCACACAGCCAGGTCAGTCAAGGTGTGGATGAAGGACCACCATATCAAAACTCTGTTATGGCCAACCCAAATTGTTGATTTTTATCAATTTACCAAATGCAAAGTGACCGAACAAAACAAAACAGGGAAGTAAGTGTGATGTGTCTTATAACTGCTGCATTAAGTTTCCTTGGCTGACCACTGCGTCTACGATCCCCAACATTGCCCGTTTCTTTGTGCTTCTTCAAAATAGCTTGAAAAGTACATCTTGAAACCCCAGTCTGCTTTGAAATCTTTGCCTGGGAGAGACCTTGCTGATGCAGTGATGCAGTATAACTACCTTTTGTCTGGTTGCTCTGCTCAGTTTGCTATAGTGTATGACCTGTGACATGAAACTTCTGTCTTCCTGTCTAC
Organism: Hemibagrus wyckioides; assembly: GCF_019097595.1. Taxonomy (NCBI): domain Eukaryota; kingdom Metazoa; phylum Chordata; class Actinopteri; order Siluriformes; family Bagridae; genus Hemibagrus; species Hemibagrus wyckioides. The sequence continues at coordinate 10,885,148 of NC_080726.1, read as the reverse complement.
CTTATTAGCAGAATTTGTCTGTTCCTCACCCGGTTTTAAGCCTCATTATACAGCTGTTTCAGTTATTGACTTTGTTTCAACCTGTATATGAAACTGATGATCATTAGTTCCTGCTTGGTATAACTGGTTAATCGTAACACTGGCCCTGATCCTACAAAATCGCTGAATTTTGTGCAAGTGTAAAAAGTTTGCAAGATGCTGGTTTGAAACCAAAGCTTTCATTTTACTAATCGTTTTATTTACATGATCACTATCCTAATGTTTGTTGCCATAAAGTGGTTTAAAATGTCTAAAATTGGACCATTAAGTCAAATAGATGGCAAAATTAGCACGTTTACTAAAACTTTACAGAAAATATATATATATATTTATTTACATGATTTAGATTATATTTACATGTAAATATATATATTTACAGAAATATTACCGAAGATTAGCTAGACGACTAGTTAGCATAGCTAATGTGGCTAAATAATGTTTTTCAGTGTTAAGTGTTTGTTTGTTTTTAATAAACACTACAGAATATAATCACTTTTAATAAACGTTAGAGCAAGTTAAAATGCTTGCTATCACATGAAGCGTGTCCTAGCTTATTATTTAGGTATTCATCTGTGTAGTTCAGGACCTGCTGTACAACTAACATAAGAAAAATGTGTTAAAGTGGGGGAAAGGAAATTATAAACAGTATTATAGTAGTTACACCGTTTAGTACAGTATTCGTTGTGTTTATAGATACAATACGTCTATGGTTTGATTTTATCAGTGGTAGGTATCTGTGGTACGTATTTGACCTCTAGTCTTCAGCTTTAGTCTGTTGTAGTAAATATTAATAGTAAATATTTCACTACCAGACTCCAGCAATAGTCTTTTATTTATGTAAATTATAAACCATTTCAAACATGTGAGGTGGTACGAATCAGCTTGATATCTTCTTGTCTGTTCTGTTGTTCACCCTTCTTCCTCTTGCCTTGTAGACGTCTGAGCCCAAGTAGACTTTGTACAAGTCATATATCCAAGTTATATATTGCTCCAACCTCTGTAACTGCTGCACATATAGCTGTGGTCAGAGCTATAGATGAGGTTATAAGTTTACATCCTCCTTGCTGAGTCTGCAAAATGTTAATCATTTAAAAGAAAGAGGGACCTTAATTCCCCTTGTAAATGTACATGTAACCTGTACTCCAAAATTGGAGGAAGACTCAAGAGCCTAGCATGGGAGTTCATATTTTTTCTGTTGTTTTCTAGAGAACCGATGATAAATAAAATAATTCTCGGCATGTTTTTAAGGTATACAGGGGATTCTTATCACCATCACTAGCATTATCTTTAAATCTATACAATTTCTATGACTGTGCCTGTAATATAATAATAATAATAATAATAATAATAATAATAATAATAATAATAATAAAATAGCATAGCAAATATTTAAAGAAAATGAGTCTGATGGTTTATATATATCTGGATAGTGTTATATAGGCTTATATAATAAAATATAGGCTTAACAATAAAATAATAGTATTAAAACATATTAAAATAAGTCTTCATCCAGCTTGATTCCACCATTCATTGTGGTATAAAATATCTTTAAAATATATATATACAAACAATTTAATTCTGGAATTTGGTTTTTTGAATTAGATTTCTGACTGTGCACTTTTAACTTTCATAATAAGCACTCTTCTCTGGCAAACATAATACGTTTCTTAAATTTACATTTACAATTTGCATAATTTGGCTGCATAATTTGGCTTAATCCAAAACTTACAAAGGATGCACTTCAACAGTTACTATAATAACTGTCTTGGTGCAGGGTCCAAATAAAAAAAAAACTCACTGATGTCATGGTTTGATCTTCTGATCATCCATCCAGTACTTGAATCACTAATCTACCATTTATAACCTTGTTGTGATTGTTGATCTGAAATGAACACTAATGTTCAGCTCTCATGACAGCTGTATCAGAGTTATCTTGCTCTGAGATGCAGTTTATACAAATAGATTACAGCAGGCACATCTCTTAGATTTTAACTCCTAGATCTCACTTTCTTGTACACTATATTGCCAAAGGTTTTGGGACACAAATAATTGAATTCAGGTGTTGTTTTTCAGGGGTGGCTCCTTTTGGACAATTTCTTTCATTCTTCTTTCCACAAGTTTAGGAGTCTGTTTATGGGAATTTTTGACCATTCCACTAAAAGTGCATTTGTGAGGTCAGGCACTGACCTTGGACGAGAAGGTCTGGCTCACAGTCTCCGCTCAAATTCATCCCAAAGGTGTTCTATCAGGGTGAGGTCAGGACTTTATGCAGGCCAGACAAGTTCCTCCACACCAATCCCATCCATGTCTTTATAGACCTTGCTTTGTGCACTGGTGTACAGTCATGTTGGAACAGGAAGGGGTCATCCCCAAACTGTTCCCACAAAGTTGGGAGCATGAAATTGTCCAAAATGTCTTGGTATGTTGAAGCATTAAGAGTTCCTTTCACTGGAACTAAGGGGCCGAGCCCAACCCCTGGAAAACAACACCTGAATTCAGTGATTTAGAGGGGTGTCCCAAATTTTATTTTGGCAATAAAGTGTATTCAGCAAATATTTGGTGGGTGGAAAAAAAAAAAAAAAAAAACCCTCCCGCAACTCCCGCCCATGATTATGGAGGAAAGGCATGCTTATAAAGCAGAAGCTCCGCCCACTCGGACCATACCAACCGGTATCAACCAAGTATTAACACAGAATCCTTCAACAAAAAGTGTTTGAGTATAGATCAATTCTAACAAAATCCCGAAGTATACACACTGGTCTGAGTACAAAAAAAATACTCTGCATCAATTAAGAAACAGAGAATGGGACGTTATAAGACGTGTTCAATTCACATATTTATAGAATCTGCTGTTTATTAATGATGGTAGGTCTTTAGTCTGCGTCAGTTACTTATTTTTTTTTAATATATTTTTTTTACATCAAAAATATTTGATCTATTTTTCCAACACATTTCCTGGAAAGGGGTGCATGTTGCAAATCCCTGACCTCCCTCCCCATCGACACGGAAACAACGCGTCTGTAATCACGTGCCCTAAAGAAAGCTGGAGCTGGATCTCCTGCACCTTGCCTCGCCAACCTCGCGCTCATCACGATAGACAGTTGAGAAGCAGTAACCATTACGATCACGCAAAGTGTGAATGAAGACATGGATGAGAAAACACCAACTTTATTGTAAAGCCTCCGTTAGCTCATCATCAGATCGACTTTTATGCTTCCACATCACACCGGATCACACGTCGGCTCTGATCCGGGCTTAGATCTGGAAATCCGCTTCTCACGTGCTCCAAAAAATAAAAGGAAAAGGAAAGTCAACTCGGAGATCATATTATGTGGGTAGAGACTAAAATGGATAGTTGTCGACGTGTCTGAGTGTATTATTGCGTCTTCATAGCACACACCCCTAACACACACACACACACACACACACACACACACACGTATATATACACACAGACACACTCTCTTTCTCTCTCCCTCTCTCTCTCTCTCTCTCTCTCTCGGTACTTGATTTCCTTTGGTGCTACACATTTTACTGAAACACCCCGGCGGATTTAACCGTAGAGGAATAAAGACTTGAAACAACACAAATAAGAAGATACGGTAAGTCTCTTTGAAGGAACCCGGAAATGAAAAGTTGATGTTTTTACTGTGAACTAAATAAGAAAGGTCTTGTTTAAATTCAGTAGATTTTAAGAGAGAGAGAGATTGCTTGCATTTAGGAAGAGATTGCTTATATCTAGTGGTGGCTAATAAGAAATGAAATGTAATTCGTTACTGTACTTGAGTATCTTTTTTTTCTTTTTCTCCAGTATCTGTACTTTACTAGAGTATAACATTTACTTGAGACTTTTTACTGTCTCTCCAATACGTTTAGAAGAAACAGGTCCGCTACTACATTATGGCATGTCTCTCCTTGCTGGTATTTTAAATAAAAATAAAAAAGAAAGAAACACCAGCTGTCCAATTACAGGACAGCAAGCAAACAATATTTTTGACCTGCGTAGCTTTTTGGTTTCACTTATGCAGCGTTCACAAACAGCGTGTACAGTTTTAGTACAGTTACAGTGTAATACCCCGAAGTACTGCTGTAGTGTAACAGCCTGAAATACTGTTGTAGTGTAACACCCTGAAATACTATTGTAGTGTAACACCCTGAAATACTATTGTAGTGTAACACCCTGAAATACAGTGTAACAGCCTGAAACACTGTTGTAGTGTAACACCCTGAAATACAGTGTAACAGCCTGAAATACTGCTGTAGTGTAACACCATGAAATACTGCTGTAGTGTAACACCATGAAATACTGCTGTAGTGTAACACCCTGAAATACAGTGTAACAGCCTGAAATACTGTTGTAGTGTAACAGCCTGAAATACTGCTGTAGTGTAACAGCCTGAAATACTGCTGTAGTGTAACACCCTGAAATACAGTGTAACAGCCTGAAACACTGTTGTAGTGTAACAGCCTGAAACACTGTTGTAGTGTAACAGCCTGAAACACTGTTGTAGTGTAACAGCCTGAAATACTGCTGTAGTGTAACACCATGAAATACTGTTGTAGTGTAACAGCCTGAAATACTGTTGTAGTGTAACACCATGAAATACTGTTGTAGTGTAACAGCCTGAAATACTGTTGTAGTGTAACACCCTGAAATACTGTTGTAGTGTAACATTCTGAAATACTGCTGTAGTGTAACAGCCTGAAATACTGTTGTAGTGTAACATTCTGAAATACTGCTGTAGTGTAACAGCCTGAAATACTGTTGTAGTGTAACAGCCTGAAATACTGTTGTAGTGTAACACCCTGAAATACTGTTGTAGTGTAACACCCTGAAATACTGTTGTAGTGTAACATTCTGAAATACTGCTGTAGTGTAACAGCCTGAAATACTGTTGTAGTGTAACAGCCTGAAATACTGTTGTAGTGTAACACCCTGAAATACTGTTGTAGTGTAACAGCCTGAAATACTGCTGTAGTGTAACACCATGAAATACTGCTGTAGTGTAACAGTTGATTACAAAAAATGACAACAGTAGAGCTAGGATAATGTGGTTCCTTTAAGCATATGGACAGTTTCATATAACATTAGCTACAGTTTATAGTTTGTTAGTGAGTAGAACAGTAAACTGGCAGTGTGAGGTTTTATAAACCCGGCTTTCACTCTTTGTGGATCCTGCACATGTTATAATCTGAGTATTCACACAAGAGTAGATGTTTTTAGGAAACTGCTTTATGAATAACACATTCGGTCTGCTTACACTGTTCATTACACTGTGTATTGAAAGACTCTTGTGTTTTTGACAGGTGGTAGCGCAAAGAAGGTTACAGAATCATGGCACCAAATCCTGTCATTCAAGCCATTATTGATTTATCAGCCGGAGCATGTGGTATGTATTCTACAATATTGTCATTTTAATTTTATATATGCATATGAATGAACGAACGCTGCAAAGGCAGTGGTAACATAGTGGTTAAGGTATCTGGGTTTAGTTTGAATCATTTGACCCTTAACCCTCTCTGCTCCAGATTTGCCATCATTATACCCCTCTGCGCTGAACCTAATACACATAAATACATTAGAATGTATGAACAAAAATGTGAATCTAAAAATTATGGTACTTTCTCATTCTTTTTGTTTAAACACCCACACAACAGCTGTTCCTTTAAATGAACCCAAACATTTACTGTAACCTGTGGTAACATGAGCTGGCCTGAACTGGACCCTTCAAGGACCACTTGACAGATTTTAAGAGCTACAGCAGCAGCCTATGTTACTGTGTGACCAGTTTTATCTTGTGTTTATAACCCCTGAAGGCTGTCATGTAAATATGGGCAGACCAACCACAAATAAAAAACACTGGGAAAGTACATGATTCCAGTCAGGGTAATTAACAGTGCTTCAGGTGTACAATGAAAATATAATTCTAGTAATAATTCAGTCAGTGATTTTGCATGAAAGTTCTGTTCTGTATCTAGCTTGGCCAGCTTAGAAGGGTGTTCTTGTTTTTCTTTCTTATCTTATTGACATTTCTCTCATGCCAGAGAAAGTATGTTTGGTCTAGTGACCAAACATGAGCAAATTAAAAAGAAAAAAGCTTCTGAGAACTGTTGTAAAAGAATTACTGCAATATTTTAAGTAAAAACCTCATAATATCACGGGGGAAAAAAGTCACAGTACTAACAGAATGGAAATAAAGAAACACTGCATCAGCACCAGATTAGTATTAGTATTCTAACTTTGAAATGACTGTAAGATGATGTTTATTTAGTGGACAAAACCACACAAACCTAGAAGTTGTTTTCTCAGAGAAAATGCAGGCAGTGGCCATTGTCAAGGCTGTCGATGGTTAAATCTGTCATTCAAAGAGGGTGTGTAAATGAGTGATAATCGGTATTATCAGTGCCAAAAGACTGAAAATCTGGCATTCACTGTCAAGTTATATACACTTAAGCCGTGTGGTGAGTCCATATGCTGTTATTTTGCTGCAAATGTAACCGTCATTAGCTTTGAACGTGAACACTGCCTGTTATGGAAACATTAACTTCACCGTATCCTCCATCTCCCGCATATTAACACAAACATTTTATGTCCAATTTTGTTATAATATTCTGATTATATGATTCTGATTATTTCTTTTCGTGATATGATTTTACGCTCAAAATATTACTTTATTCTTGAAATTTTGTGACGTTTTCCCCTGAAAATCAAATTTATTTGTTATTTTTCCCCCATGACATTGGTTCTGCTCTTGTCTCTCTTGCTGCTTCAGGTGGAATAGCATGTGTGCTGTGTGGCCAGCCGTTCGATACCGCCAAGGTGAAGATGCAGACCTTTCCCGGGATGTATCGTGGCTTTGTGCACTGCTTTGTGTCCATTTCAAAGCAGGTGGGGTTGCGTGGTCTATATCATGGCACTACCCCAGCTCTGATGGCCAACATTGCTGAGAATGCAGTTCTCTTCATGAGCTATGGCTTCTGCCAGGATGTTGTGCGCTTTGTGGTCGGCCTGGACAGAGGAACAGAGCTCAGGTCAGATATTCCCAAACTTCTTATCTTATCTAAGATTTAAAAAAATCTTCTCATAGTCACGTAGACACATTACACAGATGTGTGCAGCCAGTGGTTGCTATAGAGCACCCACAGTATTGGAGAGTTTAGCATTCTGCTTCATTTAACATCCCTGATTCAGCTCATCGGCTAATTACCGAAGCTGACATCGGCAAGATTTAGTGTGTTTGAAGAGGAAGAAAACAAATCCATGCAGTACTTTGGACTTCAAGGCTGGAGTCTGACACATCAGCTATAGAGCTCATGTTAGTGCCATCAGCATCCAAAAATATGAGACACTCACACCATATCTGTTTCGGGACACACACACTGGAGGAGGCAGAGAGTTTACGACAACAGAACTTTACTAATGCTGGCAGGCAGATAAGGAAACTCAGGTAGGCAGAAAAGGAAACTCGGGCAGGCAGAAAAGGGAACTTTAGGTCGTGTTGAGTCTTCTGACACGTTTTTCAGTTGTAAAGATTTGAGTTACTGTAAAAAATAATAAAAAAAAAGAATTACTGTAGCCTTCCTGTCAGCTCACACTAGCCTCTTCTCTACATTCTGTCTAATTGTGATCTCTCCACATTCTGACCTCTCCACATCCTGTGGTGTAATTGTGTATGGAAATTGCAGATCAGCAGTTTCTGAAATGCCCAAACCAGCCATGTGGTCAGTGGCCATACCATGGTGAAACTTACTGAGATCACATTTGTCCCTATTCTGATGTTTGCTGTGAACATTAACTGTAGCTCTTGACTTTCATTTGAACTTATGCCTTGTGCTGCTGCCACATGATCAATATGAATAAATAAACAAACAAATAAATAAATACATGGTTGGTGTGTGTATATATTCTCCAAAAATACAAACTATCATAATGCCAGGAACAGATATGAAGCAAGATTTTCTTTCTTTTTCTTTTCCTTTTTTATGGACAATTCCTAAAACTATTTAAAAGTCATAAAATGTCCTCCTTAGACCCATATACCTCTGCCACCCTAATAATTCTGTTCAATGTCAGTAAAACAATTATTATACAGTTATTAAACCCAGAATGAGTGTTGACTTGACCAAGCAACTTTTGTTAGCTTAAGATTAAATATCATCTTACAGGAAAAGAGCATGGCATTAAAAATAACAATAGTGTTACAGTGAACCTTTTCTATTTGCTTCCTGCAGTGACATACTGAGAAAACGTATACAGGCATGAGGGTGGATTGGGTAACCGTTTAAGGCTGTTCTTTGGGGTCATTGTTGTCATTACATTCTAGTGAATTTACAGTAAGCTCTCCAAATATCTTATGTCAAACCAAAATGGCCATTATATTAGATACAGTTACCTCTTAGCTATATTACATATATACTCATTGGCTATATTATAATATTTTTTATCATAAAAAGTGGAATATGTGTTACGACATTTGATAGACTTGTATCACAACACTGACTACCATGTCATGGCCATGGCAGTTCCTAGGAAACTTTCACCAAGTCACTGGTCACATCTTGCATACAGTAAATCAGCAGATGGGTTCCGGACATTCACTGCATGTCTTTACACTGACCTGTATGATAAAATGGTCAGTGAGTGCATTCAGGCTACAACAAGAGCAATAGCAGTTAGTTAGGTATTTAAATTGAGTCACATTCATTCTGTTGCACTGTAGATCACAATCAGTAAATATGAACTGACAAAAGGGTGCACCTTAACTTTTAATTCTGTTATTCAGAAGCTATTCAGATTGCTTGCTAATATAAATACAAGCTCCGTCATTCATCTCTTATAAAAGCTCTGTGATGCGAATGCAGCATTGTGTCAGCCGTTCTTCTTTATGTCTTCAGCCTGGGTGTGGATAGATTTCCGGTGGGCTTGTTGTGTCAGCTATATGTGGTTGAAATGACAATAAAGCTTCTTGAATCTTGAACAAGAATCCACATATCAATTATGGACAATTATTTAGAATTATTTACATTGTTGTTTAATGATATTTAATACTATTTAAAGTGAAATATTTTGCTTTACATGACATTTACACTAGGGCTGGCCATTTTGGTGTACTGAAACTGATAATGCGATATCTTGTTTTTCTTTGATATATTTTGTGATATTGAAAACACAGCTTTGTCACATGACTTAAACAGCTATTTGTAAAGAATAAATCACTATAGAATGATTGAGGGTGATATGCAAACTGCATTTGTATAGAATTTAAAAATAATTGGGGAAACAAAAAGCTTAAAAGTGGCTTTTTATTCTGACCTTTTTGGCTAGTTAATACAATGATCTCACCATGATAGCATATACTCATATAATACTCTTTTATCAATCCAGGCTAAATTCAATGATCCAGAAAAATATTTCCTTACAACGAACGTTCCTCTACACATCAGGCCAGACTGGTGATTATTTTCAGCTGGTGTAAATCTGTAACAAAATGTTGTCTGAGCGTTTGTGATAATGAAGCCTCTGTCATGTATGAGGGATGTGGTAGCTTATTGGTTAAGGCATTGGACTACCCAGATCCAACTAGCTGAGCAAGGCCCTTAACCCTCAATTGCTCAGTTGTATAAAATGAGATAAATTGTAAGTCGCTCTGGATAAGGGCGTCTGCCAAGTGTCATAAATGTAAATGTAATTCTTGTCTTTATTAATGGAAGGTGTGTTGTATTTTAGTGATGTTCAGAAGGCTTGCTCTGGCTCTGTGGCCTCCATCTTCTCCTCACTGGCTTTGTGTCCCACTGAACTAGTGAAGTGTCGTCTGCAGGCAATGCATGAAATGGAGGCATCCGGCAAGATCGCAGGTGGAGAAAAGAGGTAACTGATGTAATTGTGTGTCAGATTAAAACTACAGGATTCACATTGATTTTTTTGTATACAACGATCAGGCATAACTTTGTGAGTATTGATGGGTGAAGTGAATAACACTGATTATCTCCTCATCATGGCACCTGTTAGTGGGTGGGATATATTAGGCAGCAAGTGAACATTTTGTCCTCAGTGTTGATGTGCTAGAAGCAGGAAAAATGGGCAAGTGTAAGGATTTGAGCGAGTGAAGGGCCAAATTGTGATGGCTAGACGATGGCCGGTCTGCAGTGGTCAGTATCTATCAAAAGTGGTCCAAGTAAGAAACAGTGGTGAACCGGAGACAGGGTCATGGGCGGCCAAGGCTCATTTATGCACATGGGGAGCGAAGGCTGGCCCGTGTGATCCGATCCAACAGACGAGCTACTGTTGCTCAAATTTCTGAAGAAGTTAATGCTGGTTCTGATGATGAAGATCCAGAATACACAGTGCATGATGGGTCAGGGCTGTTTTGGCAGCAAAAGGGGGACCAACACAATGTTAGGCAGGTGGTCATAATGTTATGCCTGATCAGTGTATATTCACATAATGAAGTGTGGTTGCTTTCAATTTATATTTCTATATAGTTTCAATATGCATTGCTGTCTCTGAATAAATGAGTCTCATTCCCTCTATTTCTTCTTCCCTCAGCACTGTGTGGTCTGTAGTTAGGCATGTGCTAAAGACAAACGGTCCTCTGGGTTTTTATCAAGGCCTGACCACTACCATAGTCCGGGAGATTCCTGGCTATTTCTGCTTCTTTGGAGGCTATGAGCTGAGCCGTTCTGTTTTTGCCCGCACTATGGGCAGGAGTAAAGAAGACATAGGTAACCTGACTGTAATCTTCTTATTCAGTGCTGGATTTGATTTTTACATTTTTACATTTGTTACAATAAATAGATAAAAATAAATTTTGCTCTCTTTATAAACCTTGGAATATACACATTTGTATATACATTTGTAATCTGGCAGGCTTTTTTCTTTTCTAAAGTAACCTTTTATCTGAAATGAACCCTGAAAGATTGTACGTAGAACCCTATATTAGAGATAAATTTAAGTACATCGATATTATATACATTTTCCCAGATTTATAAATAGAGCTGTTTCAGGAAGTCAGGAACTGTTTCTGTTCCAGAAAGTGTTTGAGGAACCATCACGCTTGCTCAAGAACCTTTAACTTCTGTGTTTCAGGAACCATTTTAATGCATAGTCAAGCAATGTGTGATGTTTCCCGGACTGCAAGATGTTGAAATGATTGCACTTCCTTAAAAAGCAACTGTTTGGTAATGTTTAAAAAAAATCTGTTTGGCAGGCATCGTGCCCCTGATGTTTAGCGGTGGGTTTGGAGGAGCCCTTCTCTGGCTAGTTGTCTATCCGATAGACTGTGTGAAATCCCGCATTCAAGTTCTCTCCCTGGCTGGAAGACAAGAAGGATTTATAAAGACATTCCTTGGCATCGTACGCAATGAAGGTAAGTGTTCATGTTTTTGTCATTGTCAGATATTTTTACCCAGAGGTTTTAATATTTTATAGTATTTTGAAGATACCATAATATTCCAAAAGAATGCAAATTTTTATTAAAACTACAATAGAAATACAGTGTTCACTACAAACTCCCAAACTATAAACTAAATTAAGCCTTTGCATACTCATTTTACTTAAAACAAAACCTTATAAAAGCAGAAATGTGACTAAGCATGACTCCTTTCTTCCCTTTTTCCCAGGAGTGCGACCTCTGTACTCAGGTCTAACCCCAACTATGATCCGCACATTCCCTGCCAACGGTGCACTCTTTCTAGCCTACGAATTTAGCCGCAAGACGATGATGAAACAGTTTGATGTGTGACGCAAGGATTTGTGATCCATTTTAAACATTCTGTGCTTTCTGCACATTAGGGGTGTCTTCATAATATATATAAGATTATTCTAAATAACTCTAATGCTGCCTGTTATTTTTAAATTTTATTTTATTTTTTATGTTGGTATGAAAAGTAGTCATATAAGTTCCTACCTTCCACACTGGCTGATCCATGTCATTTTATTTACCAGCCCATTAAATCTTTAGATGGAAAAAATACTTTCCTAGAAGCATAAATAAATCTGTTTCCTTCCCATAAGGTATTTTACCATGTAAGTTTAATTTGCATCTGAAAAACCAGATGCTTTTCCCTTATTATATAATTTAGGTTCTTGGTTGTCACACAGTTCTTTACACAGTCTCATATAAACAGTATACTTTTAAGAAACCATTTCTGAGACAGTAATAGTTTTGTAGTGTATGACAATATTATATCTAAAATAGAAATGCAAATGTAAACACACACACACACATCTTGTATTATTTTAAGTAACTGACTGACAAATTATAACCTGTTTTGTGACTAAAGCATACATTTCTCCTACAATTATAACACATTTTTATGTACTTGAGCTGTGTGACTGTGAGTGCTGACATTGTTAGCCAGTTCAACTACTAGGTGCAGAGCAACACTTAAACACATCTACAGTATTTAATTGCAGTGAACACGTTAAAATGTGATATTTCTCTATTATAGAGTTTTCCAGGAAACTTGTCAGAAACTGTCCTATATACGATACCTCTTCAAATTGGACAAAGCCTCCCTTTTCGATCATTTTTCTGGATTTGTAGGCAGGACTTTTGTGTTTTTAGGTTTGCCTGAAGTTAATCATCTGGCAGACCAACGTTAAAGTAGTTTAGTTTATATTTTCATTCCAGTACAGTTTGAGAGAGAGAGAGTCAGAGAGGACCAGCGCACATCCAAAGTCAATATATACACTATGATATAAAAGGATTGTACTACATGGACTACTTTACAGTTACAACTTATTTAAAGAAGTGTCATGTTGTTACCATCAGTGGAAGAGATTTTAAATCATCAGTGTTTATCTTGTAAACTGCTGTGTGCCTTTTTTGTTGGGGTTTGGGGGGACAATGCACATGACATATTTTAATTTATCATTTAACTATACCGTAAAAAGTAGCATGTTTACACCGATCAGGCATAACAATATGACCACCTGCCTAATATTCTGTTGGTCCCCTTTTTGCTGCCAAAATAGCACTGACCTGACGAGGCATGGACTCCACTAGATCCCTGAAGGTGTGCTGTGGTATCTGGCACCAAGATGTTAGCAGCAGATCTAGAATGGATTTTGAACTACTACTACTATTAATAATAATAATAATAAGAAGAAGAAGACAAAATGTTTTAAATTTGTTACATCAAAGTCTAAGAATTACTATAGATCACACACAAATTATATATGGCTGACCCTGTGCTCTGACCCCAACCTCCAAGGATGGGATACGCGAAGAAAGAATTTCACTGTGCTGTAATGTATATGTGACAAATAAAGGCTGTTTTGTTTCATTTCATTTCATTTCATTTCATTTCATATATATATATATATATAAGTTAAAAGTCTTATGAACTGCAAGAATAGATTTATTTCAACAAATTTATTTTTAATTTGGATTTAAAATCACGCACTCGGCTGCCATTCCTCATGTTCTCTGTCCTATACAGTTGGTTCCATACGCTGATCTGTCTCAAGAGAGCTGATTTTTCTGTTCTCAGTCAATAAGACACTTCTCTTTGACCTTCTTGCTTTACAGACCTCCTCTTGGCCTGCTGACTGGCTGGTGAATATGCCACTTCTGTTCATGAACACCCTAAAAATAATGCAGCAACATTTTAACATAATTCCCCTGAAAACACAATGTTCAGAGAAAGACATCTTCAGTGAATAATTCAAATATGATCACGCTGAGTCTAGCATATACTTTGCATATTATTCTGTGGATTGCATAACTCCTTAAATTTGACTAGGCAATGAGTAAGATTTCAGGTGCATATCAGTCAGTCAGCAGCCCTAGTTTAATAATCAGGGATATGGCCATTGTAAGAGCTGTTACAATCACAAATCCTGGATTGTTTGCTCTCTAAAAATCCCACAGTGGATTAATTTCATTTGCGATTTTTAAACTTTATCTGATGTTCTAATGACTAACACCTAAACTAGCCTACAGTCCTGCTTGAAAGAGCATTTTCTGAATATACTTTTACATCATAAGCATTTACTGTCAAAGATATCATCGCCCAGTCTGTTGCTGATCCAGTAAATGCCTGTAGTGAGATTTCGCAATGTGGAAACGTAGTCATGTTGCTGGTAACTGAGTTAAATCTGATTCATAATCTAGGAAGTTGATTGAGACACAGCCTTGATGTAAAGTTAGCACAAAAACAGGCATTCAGTATGTGATCATGTGGTAACCACTATTATGATTTCTGTTATTTATCTCCAAAGCTTTGCTGAGAAACTATAAGTAGCCTCTATTTTGTCCATTATTTAACGGGGCAAAATAATAAAGTTCCACTTTGCCTCGGTTGTTTGTGTGTGTGTATGTATATATATATATATATATATATATACACACACATATATATATATATATATATACATATATATACACATATATATATACACATATATATATATATACTCGCACATATATATATATATATATATACATATATATACACATATATATATACACATATATATATATATATATACATATACATATACATATACATATATATATATGTATATGTATATGTATATATATATATATATATATATATATATATATATATATATATATGTATATATATATATATATATATATATATATATATGTATATATATATATATATATATATATATATATATATATATATATATATATATGTATATGTATATATATATTTATATATACATATATATATATATATATATATGTATATATATGTATATATATGTATATATATATACACTATATTGCCAAAAGTATTCGCTCACCTGCCTTGACTCGCATATGAACTTAAGTGACATCCCATTCCTAATCCATAGGGTTCAATATGACGTCGGTCCACCCTTTGCAGCTATAACAGCTTCAACTCTTCTGGGAAGGCTGTCCACAAGGTGTAGGAGTGTGTTTATGGGAATTTTTGACCATTCTTCCAGAAGCGCATTTGTGAGGTCACACACTGATGTTGGACGAGAAGGTCTGGCTCTCAGTCTCCGCTCTAATTCATCCCAAAGGTGTTCTATCGGGTTGAGGTCAGGACTCTGTGCAGGCCAGTCAAGTTCATCCACACCAGACTCTGTCATCCATGTCTTTATGGACCTTGCTTTGTGCACTGGTGCACAGTCATGTTGGAAGAGGAAGGGGCCAGCTCCAAATTGTTCCCACAAAGTTGGGAGCATGGAATTGTCCAAAATGTCTTGGTATGCTGAAGCATTCAGAGTTCCTTTCACTGGAACTAAGGGGCCAAGACCAGCTCCTGAAAAACAACCCCACACCATAATCCCCCCTCCACCAAACTTTACTTTTGGCACAGTGCAGTCAGACAAGTACCGTTTTCCTGGCAACCGCCAAACCCAGACTCGTCCATCAGATTGCCAGATGGAGAAGCGCGATTTGTCACTCCAGAGAACGCGTCTCCACTGCTCTAGAGTCCAGTGGCGGCGTGCTTTACACCACTGCATCCGACGCTTTGCATTGCACTTGGTGATGTATGGCTTGGATGCAGCTGCTCGGCCATGGAAACCCATTCCATGAAGCTCTCTGCGCACTGTTCTTGAGCTAATCTGAAGGCCACATGAAGTTTGGAGGTCTGTAGCGATTGACTCTGCAGAAAGTTGGCGACCTCTTCGCACTATGCGCTTCAGCATCCGCTGACCCCGCTCCGTCAGTTTATGTGGCCTACCACTTCGTGGCTGAGTTGCTGTCGTTCCCAAACACTTCCACGTTCTTATAATACAGCTGACAGTTGACTGTGGAATATTTAGGAGCGAGGAAATTTCACGACTGGATTTGTTGCACAGGAGGCATCCTATCACAGTTCCACGCTGGAATTCACTGAGCTCCTGAGAGCGACCCATTCTTTCACAAATGTTTGTAAAAACAGTCTGCATGCCTAGGTGCTTGATTTTATACACCTGTGGCCAAGGAAGTGATTGGAACACCTGATTCTGATTATTTGGATGGGTGAGCGAATACTTTTGGCAATATAGTGTATGTATATATATATATATATATATATATATATATATATATATATGTGTGTGTGTGTGTGTGATCCACAAACACCAATTCCCAGTACGACACACCCCAGAATCCCATAAACACACACACTTTCAGGTGTCTCTCATTCACAGTATCCTTCCGAAGTTTGTGCATAGCATCTGACATTACCAAGCTTCAATGACAATAGCAGAGTATGAAGAATTTAATGGCAGCTTTTAATGAGAACAAATAGATATAGGAGAAATTAATGATGTGTCGGCTCTTTGTAGCGATTCTTTATAGTCAATTCTTTGTAGCGAACGAGCCGAAAGAACCGACTCCCGACGGGAAGAGCCGAATCTTCAGGCGCCCCTTGCTCAGCTCTGCTGAGAATCCATGCAGGGAGGGGCGGAACTTTATTTTGATGGACACACAATGGGAGGACCGACTAGGATCATACCATTATGTGAAAGAAGGAAGGGGGGGCAGTCGCTCCGAAGACAGCGAGTGTAGTGGTACAAGCCAGGTACACAGAGAGAGACGGGGGAGAGGATTTCAACCCAGGCGCGTCAGGAAAAAGTGAAGAAATGAGCGAAAAAACCGAAAAAGAAGCAGCATCTGGCTGCATTTTAATGATATTGGAGACTGCAAAGCTGAGTGCAGAATTTGTCAAATGAAAATATCCGTCAGAGCAGATCGGTTCATCTAAGGGAGCCGAGTCAAACTGTGTAGGATCAACAACAAACCTGTAACTGTGTATTATTTGTAACGGAAAGAAATGCATAAAAATAAGGCTTTTGTGAAAACGCTGAATAAAAATTGCTTACCAACACACAAACCATTTATAATTGCTAAAATAGAAGGCTCCGAGTGATACTAAATGAAGAGCCATTTGGGAGCCGAGCCAAACTGTGTAGGATCAACAACAAACCTGTAACTGTGTATTTTTTGTAACGGAAAGAAATGCATAAAAATAAGGCTTTTGTGAAAACACTGAATAAAAATTGCTTACCAACACACAAACCGTTCATAATTGCTAAATTAGATTAAAATAGAAGGCTCCGAGTGATACTAAATAAAGAGCCATTTGCGAGCCGTAAGAACCGACTCTTCTCATGGAGCCGAGCTAAAAGAGCCTCCCATCACTAGCAGGCGATGAATAAACCAGGCTAGGCAAAACACGTGAATTAATAAAACGGACAAAAACACAGTGGAAAGCGGCTTGGGAAGGTCAGGGGCTAAAATGCGCGATACTGTGCAATGACACTGTGAATGAGTCTCCTGTTAAAGTGAGTGAGTGGGTGAGAGCGCGTGCGCGCGCGCACTAGTAGCTATGGAATAAGCCACACCCTTGTGATAGGATTAAATGCCCCGGTGTGACGTATCCTCTTACACACCGTGTAACCCTCTCCAAACAGAACAGAATGACTTCAGTGGACATGATGAACTCAAACAAGATCGACAGAGAAACAATGGACAGGAAATCTGAAAGCGTCATCCCCATTATACAAGGTATAAAACCTCTATCTATATGAAATGATTAATAGCAGGTTAGTTCTGTGACATCAGGTACAGTACATCAACTGGTGACGGTGTTTTTGCCTAGGGAGTAGAACTTTAGTCTGACTTGAGTCTGAGTGAGGTCTGTGATAATTGCATGGTCATGCTTGGCAAATAGATTTATAAATGGCTTGTGCAGTTTTACGTAGGAAAAAAACTATGGGGAATCATTAGATTTTACTGCATGTGCTGTATATATTATAAAAACAGCAGATGACCAGGAATTGTGTTAGTCTTCTGTGTAATTCTCTACCAAGAAAGACATTGCTTCTTAAGTGTCTTCTTAAAGATTTCATGGACACTTTTTATGTACTAGCTAATTTTGGACACAAGACATGTGTATATATATATATATATATATATATATATATATATATATATATATATAATCATTATTTAAATGCATCCCAATCTTATGTTTCATTATAAATGCATATTACTTTCAATAGGCACATCCACAACTTCATGATAGGGTAATCAGAGTCTCAGGCCCAGGATAGTTTAATAGTTCATTACTGTACAAAATTAATACAGCTATTTGATAAATCTTGGACAGTAAAAAAATGTAGCCCTATACACTGATCAGGAATAACATTATGACCACCTGCCTAATATTGTGTTGGTCCCACTTTTGCTGCCAAAATAGCCCTTACCTGTCAAGGCATGGACTCCACTAGATCCCTGAAGGTGTGCTTTGGTATCTGGCACTATGTTAGCAGCAGATCCTTCAAGTCCTGTAAGTTGACCCATGGATGCCCCACCTCACAACATACAGGACTTAAGGGATACTTATAGGACTTAAAGGATAGATAGATACTGACCACTGCAGACCGGGAACACCCCACAAGAGCTACAGTTTTGGAGATGCTCTGATCCAGTCGTCTAGCCATCACAATTTGGCCCTTGTCAAACTCGCTCAAATCCTTACACTTCACATTCTAACACATCAACTTTGAGGACAAAATGTTCACTTGCTGCATAATATATCCCACCCACTAACAGGTGCCATGATGATGAGATAATCAGTCTTATTCACTTCACCTCTCAGTGCTCGTAATGTTATGCCTGATCGGCGAACACCATTTGCTCTAATCAGATAAGTTAATGTTTCCATTTGTAAAATGCTTGTGGTCTGCTTGTGTATCTTCCACACCCAGTGAGACATTCATCACTAATTACAGACAGTGTGCCATATGTAGAGCTAATATTCTTTCTAAATATTTCATAATGCTTTTAGTCAGGGTCTGGGTCTGTGGTCAGTGTCTCTGGTTTAAATAACAGTCATATTTATCAGATTGAGCCGAACGTTGGTCCGCATTCTTTGAACAGGGTTGTGTTCATTCTGTAACCCATTGCGTGCCTGTTTACAGATTAATCCACTACAATGTGGACATTTAAAACTTGGCTGCATTATTAATAATGGTCACTATGTTACACAGTTGTCTCTTGGACGGCAGATAATTTTAAGACATGCCAGTGAAGCAACAGATACAGGTGATACTACACCTAACAAGATAAGCATGACTGCATGTGATACTGTCAAGCAGAAACAATATAAAACAAAACAATACTGTAATATTACAATACTTTTTTATGTAAAATTTTTAATTCTCACACCTCAGTTAATCAACTGAAAAAACCCGACATACAGCAAAATAATAAAAAAAAAGCAAGCATTTTAAACTGCACATGTTAATGATTTAACTTGTTTAGAAACCTAAACACTTAGGCTTTAAGTATTGAGTTTACTGAACCATAGCAACAGTATAACAATAGCTTTAGGAGTGTTGCCCTTGTCCTTAGATGTAAATTGTGATTCCTGGCAAATGGAAAATAAGAAAAAAGAAAGTCTTTGAAAGGGAGTGTGTGTTTTTAAGTCACTTTCTCTCCTCATCAGATGACAGCCCTCGTTCTTTGGGTTTCTGTGGCTGGATTTTAATCTTCATGTCTGTCATTTTCACCATCGCACTGTTTCCTGTCACCATATTCATGTGCATCAAGGTATGTTTAAGATCTAAAATGAAAGTTACAAGCTAATTCCTGATAACTCTAATCTCTAAATGTTTACTGAATAAACTGTATTCTGAGTCCAAGAGAGCACGACTGGCTCTGTTCTCTGTGTGGGAACATAGCGTTTGGATTGCTTTTGAGAGAATAGTGGATAAAAAGTAATGTAATTTTCTAAATGTAATTTCTGCTTCATGATTCAGCTCGTCCAGGAGTACGAGAGAGCTGTGATCTTTCGTCTGGGTCGCATCGTTGACAGAAAACCGAAAGGACCAGGTATAAGAGCACCTTCAGCTAATGTAAACGAATCTTTTACGAATGAATGAATTTCTAATTCCTAAATAATCTATTGCTCTCTGATGCTTTATACATTGTAATTCGCAATGTGTGGAATAGCAGATTAAATGAACACATTTTAACTGGGTTGCTGTTACTTCCACTGTTCTGCAGGAATGTTTTTCGTGGTGCCGTGTGTTGATACTTTCACAAAGGTGGACTTGAGATCTAAGACTTTTGAGATTCCACCTCAAGAGGTACAATAATCACTGGGCTGTAATTCAAGTCTCAGATTTGAAGCTTAGATCAGCATCTCTTTTGCTAAACAGCATGCATTTTGTTCTCTGAGCGCAGATTCTGACAAAGGACTCAGTGACGGTGTCTGTAGACGGTGTGGTTTACATCCGGGTCAATGACCCCATCTTGTCTGTAGCTAATGTGAGAAATGCTGATGATGCCACTCGCCTGCTGGCCCAGACCACACTGAGGAATGTCTTGGGCACTAAAAGCCTGTCAGAAGTGCTATCAGACAGAGAGGGCATCTCCCACAGCATGCAGGTTTGGAGAACATGATGTCTCACGGACAGATGTCTTATGATTTTAAAGCAGTATAACCAGACTCACTGACCACTTTAATACAGCTTTTAAAACAGCTGTACATTCATGTTATTGCTAGTAGGGCATCCAATAAGTAGAAGCAAAAGGTGGAAAGTGGAAAAAAGCTTCAATATAAATCAAACATCAGAATGAGGAAAATATGTGCTCTTAATGACTTTCACCATTGCATTGGTGTCAGACTGGCCGGTTTGAGTATTTCAGTAAGTTCTGAACTCTTTGGTTTTTCATGCACAACAGTTTAAGAGATTAAGCAGAATGGGGTGGGCTACACTGAATCTGAGCATTTGACCCAGAAATATTTTTTACCAGTCTTCAACTGTCCAGTTTCAGTGGGCTAATACCCCACTGTAGTCTTAGATTCCAGTTTAGGGTTAATAGCAGACCAATGTGGACTTCTGCTGCTGTAGTCCATCCATCACAAGGTGCTCTGAAATGCTTTTCTGCTCACCACAGATGTAAAGAATACTTATTTGAGCTCTAATAGATTCCTGTCAGCCAGTCAGCAACTGTTCCAGTCATTCTCCTTGTTTTTCCACCTAGGCTGAGAATATACAAGGGAATGTAGGATTTTTTAAAATAAATGTGTATACGAGTAAAAAGGATCTCCATGTTGTGAATAAGAACACAGCACTTAAACAGCACTTGTCTGTGTGATTTATCTTACTGGCAGTTTGCCCTAGATGAGGCCACACATCCATGGGGCATCAAGGTGGAACGAGTGGAGATTAAAGACGTTAAACTCCCGCTTCAGCTCCAGAGAGCCATGGCAGCTGAGGCTGAAGCCTCCAGGGAGGCTCGTGCTAAGGTAAGTTTTATAATCAGTCTGGAGTCAACAAAGCTACAGAAGGGCAGGAAGGGCAGGATGACTTACACGAAACTAATAACGTGTATATATATATATATATATATATATATATGTATATATGGATGACTACCTTACAAAAATAATGGTAGCAGAATAAATATCTTGCATGTGGACATGTATTATTTATTAACATTTTTATTCAATAAATCTTAAACAGAAATTGTCAGCCTATTTTACACATTTATACAGGAAGATTTCCTCCTTTCTAAAAATAAATGTTTGAAATATTTACAAAATTCCTAAGCAAATATTCATTTGCTCATTTAAAGGATATGATTTAGAATAGAAACTGGACGGAATAGAAACAGCTGGGCAGATGAGGGTTAAGTGTCTTAGTCAAGAGCTAAACAGTGGCAGCTCAGCAGTGCTGGGATCTGAGCTCAAAATCTTCCAATATGCCCAACATGCCCAAAACCACTGAGCAACCCCCTCCTTTTGTCCCTCCATCCTTCCATGCATGACTGATCTGCAATTTGAAAATGTAATGTAATATAATGTAATGATGGTGGAGATGCTGATAAGTTTTTATGGAAATGTTCATCAGCATGATCAGTACTGCTAAAGTTTCTACCCGATTCTTCCCTGACAGCTACCCATGAATAATGTAGAAGGATTTGGGCTTGGCAGTAAAACAGTAGTAGTGTTACAGCACTTGGTATTGTATTATGATTGTGTAATTTTTGTCTCTGATAAGCCAAAACTATGCTAATTTTTCATAATGCTTAATGGATGCACAGTTATAAACCAGTGTTCTCTGTATACATTATGAAACGATGATATTTCAGTCCTCCTTTCAGTGTGTTGTGTTGTTTCTGAAGGTGATAGCAGCAGAGGGGGAGATGAACGCATCACGGGCCCTAAAGGAGGCCTCCCTGGTTATTGCGGAATCACCTTCAGCTCTGCAGCTCCGCTACCTCCAAACACTCAACACCATCTCAGCTGAGAAAAACTCCACCATCATTTTCCCCCTGCCCATTGACATGTTTCAGCACTTTGTATCCCGTAAATGAGGGTAAATGTTGTGTCTGCTGGAGCAGATCTTACATTCAGGCCTATAAACATTTCTCAGTATCATTAAGGTCAAGTTTCTCTTACATGGTCCGTTCTTTATAGCCTTTAAAACGGCTTTATTAAGCTGTACAAATGTTCCTAATTACTAGTAAGGTGTGTCGTGTACTTTCCTAAAATTATTCAAATGGGAATGAGTAACTCTTATTTAGATCCCACTACTTGAGAGACAGTATGAAAATACTATTTTATTTATAATTCATTACTTAATATTAAACGTGTTAAACATGTTAAATGTTTTGTATAATAAATAACAATTATTTAAAAATGGTTAAATAATGGTTTTGCAGCACTTTTTCAGTCTACAAAAAGTTTACTGAGCAAAATTGCCAGATTTAAGTTTCCAAAAAAAATTGAGAAAAATATTAAAAAAGCCTGTTTTACATGACAACGCATTAAATTAATATGTAACACAACAAGTTTTTATATAATTAAATGATTACATTCCATCAAATGACATCTGCTTTCTTCAGCTATTATTGTTGAGATGCTGTATTTATGCTAAGTGGAATATACCTTGATCTACAGGCAAAGCATTTCCATATATAGCAATTCTGCACAAGCAAGAGTAAGGTTTCATGATCAGGATGATGTTTTTTTTTTATATATTACAGTATAACTAAGACATTCATTGCAAGTAACTATTTCAGACACAATATCACCAAGTAATTTGTTTCTTTTTGCTCTGCTGTGATGATTTATTTATTTATACATACCTGATAGAGCAACATTATCGACATTTACATTATTTACTGTCCACTAAATGAAAATGAAGGTTCCCTTCTGAGCCTGGTTCCTCTTAAGGTTTCTTCCTCAGATCATCTTAGGGAGTTTTTCCTTGTCACCTTCACCTTAGGCTTGCTCATTAGGGATAAATAGTAACTTTAAACTTTATCATTTTTTTCTATAGTTCTGTAAAGCTGCACCATACAAATAAATTTCATTTAACTGAAAATAATCCACAGCCATCCTGACCACTCTAGATTCATAAACCAATGAGCATCTGCCTCTTTCTGATCTATATTTTGGTGCTAGTTGTATGGGGTTTTTTTTATGTACATTTCCAGCATTTGGCAGATGCTCTTATCCAACTGAGCACCATGCACAAGGGCACATTGGACAAGTGCTGGGAACTCATGACCTTTTAATCAGTAAAACAGCTTAAACACTGAGCTACCACTGCAACTAATTTCTACTCCTGATGGGATAGCATAGCTTTAAAGGAACTGATAAATATATTTATTTAAAATATATATATATCTGGGCAAGCTCCAGCAGACCCCCATGACCCTAATTAGGAAAAAGCGGGTATAGACAATGGATGGATGGATGGATGGATGGATGGATGGATATCTGGGCAATGTGATGATGCTTCAAAACGCAGTTTAAATACAACTGAATTGACAAAACAATGCTATAGATGATAGTGTTCTTTTATTTATTAATTTATAAACCAATACATTGATTGAATTTAGTAGATCATATAGCTGCTGCCTGCCGTTCTATCATATAGGCTTAATTAGTTTAAGATTCTTGTAAACTGTAGTGATATTTTAAAAGTGCCTGATTCATGTCCTTGAATTTTACAGTTAAGTCCAAAGTGCAATATATATACAAACAGATCTCTCTGAATACAGTCTAACTCCAAACTGTAATCTAATCTATACTATACATGGTTTACAGCAACAACTTAATACAACAAAACCACAGCTTTAAGACATGCTCTGTTTTTCGGGTAAAACATATAAACAAATATATATTTTACAACATAAATTAAGTCCCGGAAACCGAGATGGAATAATGCAGAGTTCATCCCTTAATGTCAATCCTTAACACTTCATTCGGAATTTAGTTATTACTAAATTCATAAAACAAATGAAAATGAATGTTGATGGGATTGACATTCACACACAAACAACACAAATCAGTAACAAAAAACAATGTACCGCAAAACTGGATACGATGTGATTCCACATAGATGGATCAAATATGAAATCATTAAAACATTACAAAATATTTCTGAATCTCCCCACAGTATGTTTAACTGATATGCTGTTCTCAGGTGATTTGCATTATATTTCTATATATATATATATAACTATTTTATACCTTTCAAATGTGTAGGCTGTATAAGTTAAAAACAGATATTGTTTCTATTATTTGTACAATCTGTACAATTCAAGAGCCTTCAAAAGAACTTTCTTAACCTGAGATTAATTTCTGACTCGGATAAATGATTATACATAATACAAAATGCAATACGAAAAAAAAAATAAAATAAAAGTAGACAAAACTAAAAAAATACTGAGCTCAACACTGAGAATGAGACAACAAACGCTGTTTTTAGAGGTTTTGCAGGTTTGTGGGATTTGCCGGGAAAAAAAAAGAGTAAACACTGACCAGAGATATTCGTCTTGTTGAGCTTAATACAGTATCGTAGAGTAAAAACTGACAGCGATCATAGAAAACATAAGTACACTTACTGTATACTGACACTTGCAAATAAATAACACAATTTATGATTAGAATAAAAGAAAAACATAAAGGTATCAAATATTTTCTTTTTACCTTCTCGTTCCCACCTTTGCTTTCATATCAGTACATCACTTACATATGTTCAGGTATTTGAAATTAATCTATAATGGCAGCCAATTTTCAATTCATTATTTAGCACTGGAATTGTAGCACAAGCAACGGAAACTAGGTTAAAACGGATAACCGTTTAGTTCTTGGGATCGTTTCTTCCTAATCTGATTCAATGACCACTTATTAAGCCCTTTTCTAAACGTATTTGTTTTTTATGTAGCAGGGAAAATTGAATAGAATGAATGATGCTTGAATAGTAAAAAGCCTAAACGAAGGACTTTTTTGGGAAAAAAAAGCATCATGGCTTTTTGAATTTGTATATCCTGAAAATCTCTGTGGTTAACCAGAAACACAGCGCATCACAAGAAGTGAACTATTGCAATGCTAAAGTATTTACCATGCTAGCAAAACACCCAGATTTGTTTATTTATTTATTTTTGCTCATTTTTTTCCACAGTAAAATTTCGCTTCCTGACACTGTCAGCAATTCATGTTTGACAAACTATGGCACATCACCTTGAGCATGCTAGCAGTACTGGCATAATGTGCTGTAGCTCAAGTGCTAATGTTGTGGTACTAGCTGTATGGTATTATCTTCCTATGGCTGTATGTTAGCTTAGCAACATTCCAAGTAGCCAAGTTTATCTCCTGCATGTGATGAAATCTCTTCAGTGTTGCCAGTATATAAATACATCTTCGTTCAAATGGAAGACTTCTGCAGGAGGAGGTTTGTTCAGCATACAAATAGTCCATGAGAGAAACAGCAATGGCAGTTTTTTTCCTGCATGAAGGCTGACATGGAGGTCTGTAAACACTGCTGACCAGAAGATGAAGGCATGGTTATTATTAATATATTATATTATATTATATTATATATATTTTTTGCACTGAGAAGATAGTAATCTCGAGAACAGCCTCATAGTGAAGTACATTAGCATTAACATATTGTACTTTTCTCATTCAATATCCACAGTCGATCTTTTTGCGCTTAATATCTTGTTGGACAATGAGCTCACGAAAAACATAAAATGTTACGAAACATGAGAGAATGCACGAGGAACTACTTTGGTTATATAAGGACAGTGATGGTCACTATTTTTCTCATTGCTTAAACAATGAGGTTTATACAGTATATTTAAAGAGGAAGAAATTTCCAAATTAAACTACAGATAAATTGGATGAATAATAACCTGTGACAGTACAGTAATCATTTCATGACTTGGGTTAAAGTGTGAGTACAGTTTCTCATAAGAGCAGTAAAAGAGGCTGCATAGGGCCCCTTAAACCAGCAGGGGGAGCCCTTTTAACAGATATCCATGGATGGAAAGGTTTATGCGTCAGGCATTTCCAAGGGGGCTACCTTGTGGTGTGAAAAGAACATACTGCTGTGTTTGTAACTGTGTAGTTAGATCAAGTCTTGCTCAGTTGTGTTTATTTTATTACACGTTAAACTGTCTGTAAATCATTGGAAATAAACTGTGCATTCTTTCAAGTAAAGTAATATAACCGGTGTAATTTGAACATGGGTGTGGTCCACAGGGTAGATTTTGGATTTGGGTTCTGGAGTTGAGTAAGCTGTTGCTTAAGGATCAAAATGTTCTGTGGGCATTTTTGTGCATGTTCTTTGTGACACAATTCTCCGGTTTCTTTCCACCTCCCAAAAACATGTCAGTAAGTGAACAGATGTGAATGAGTATGTGAATCTTTGTTCAGGCTATATTCCTGCCTCATGCCCAGTGTTTTCCTTGGATAGACACCAGATCAATAAATAACCCTAACCAGGATAAAGCACTTACTGAAGATGAATGAATGAATAATTAAGTATAGAATTCTTGTATCTTGTTTATGCCTTCATTTTCAGCTTACATATGCTGCAAATGCTAGTCAGAGCAAAGCTTGACATACAGACACCATAGAAGCTAATTAAATCAGATAGTTTGTAAAGCATGCCAGTGGTAGTCTGCACTTCATTATGCATGATACAAGTAGGGTAGAAAAATCTGCAGCTCAAACAAGCTGTGTTCATCATGTTTGTATGATGATGGTCGTTAAAAAGTTGTTAAAATGAACAAACTATCGGGTTATCTGACTGTTGTATGTTCTGCTATACTGAAACCGTATTACACAGAGTCCCGTTTGTTCAGAATTAAAATATGTAAGACAAAGAATTACCAAAGGTTTAGCGGTTTGAATTCAGACACACTCCGCCTGAGCCTCCTCCATGAGATAACCTAGTTATCAGCACCCATTAACAGCACATTCAGCTCAACTGATACAGTCTATAAGCACCTCAAGTGTCTGCTTGCACTTACGCCTGATAAATGAGGGTACAGCTGAAATGAAACTGATGAGGAGACAGAGAGAAGAAAGAATGGAAGGGGTTCATCTAGGAAAGGGTGGGAGCTGGGATGGCGAGCCCGGGCTTGGAGAAGGTCGATGGAGTGGCGACTGGCTGGGTGACATGCGTGGGCTCAACTCGCCCGTCTGCAGACGCCAGAGCAGCTCTTCGTTTGTGCGACTCAGTCGCTTTTTCTCATTACTCTCCTTCTCCACATACTCCTGCAAGTTTGCGTTCTCCTCTGACAGTTGCCTGACAGAATGAGGTAAAGGATTAGTTTGACATGCAAGATAATAATGTAACTAAAACACAAACGGCTTTCATTTATCTAACTGTTTTCATGAGTCTGTTTTCATTTTCCATTTGAAGTCACAGTTATTAGCAATGATAACTTCTGCTTTCTAGTTATATGTTGTATGTTGTCTGTGTAGCACCAGGGTCCTGGAGAAACGTTGTTTTATTTCACTATGTACTGCGTTAGCTATATGTGGTTGAAATGACAATAAAGCTTTCTGACTTGACTTGACTTTCTATATGCAGTGCTATCTGCTTATGTACCACAGCATGCTGAATTCTCACTTTTAAGAATTCTGATCATTTTCTATAACAAACAATTACAGAAGATAAATTACAGGTTTAAATTAAGGCTCTAAATCATGAACTGATGTGTGTAATCTTTGATAATACATTTATATAGAGGTTTTAGAGAGTGTCTCCAGTAACAGTAATAAAGCTGTAGCTTTTCTGACATGGTACATTTTTCAGGATGATTGACTCTGCACTTTCCATGTAACATGATAACTTCAAAAGTGAGAAAAAGAGAGTCTTGTGCTGCTATAAGACAAGTGATAACAGGAACTAGCTTTTTTTTGTGGGCGTTCTGTAACATTAAACACAACTCTAAACAGCTTAATTACATGACAGCATTCTTTAAAAAATTAGAAAATCATTAGTGTTGGAAAACAGCTATATATATATATATATATATATATATATATATATATATATATATATATATATATATATATGATATAAGAGGATATAATTATTTGAAGGTCTAAATAATCATTTAGCACACACTGAGACATTTAGCGATCTTTAGTGTGCAGATGTGCAAACACCTGGACATGGCAAGGTTGAGGTCTATTCTCGCCTTAAGGTCCTCATTCTGCTGCTGTAGAACCTGAACACGTTCCTCCAACAAGGCATTCTTCTGGGCCTGCATAACATAAAAAAAGGATTTCTTTAGATTTACAGATACATACTAAAAGAGGTTTTGAATTATTTGTATTATTGTATTAAAGTGTGTTATTTCATAAGAATGATCAGAACGGATTGGCAGCTTTAAATGGGAGATTCGATCCTGATTGCTGTTGTTGTTGTTGTTGTTGTTGTTGTTGTTGTTGTTGAGAACAAGTCAGTTTTACAGTTTTTGCTGAACAGTAATACACAGCAAGTCAAACTGTGATGCAGTGCTATTTGGTGAGTTTAAAAGCTTCCTTAAACCTCAATTACATTTCAGAGACTGAAAATGGATGTCACATAGCTGACATGTTCAGTTTGTCAGAAATCTGTAAGTCCTTTTCACATTCACTTTTGATCTGCGCATGATCTTGTAACTGTAACTTAAACGTTGAAGGCAGTTTATCTCTAAAAAGTGCTTTCTCTGTTAACTCTCCATAGGTTAGGTCGTGCAGTGTTGCTAGTCACAACATAACCAAAAGATCCTGTCCATGTTATTTTCTTGATGTTAAATCTTACAAGCCAGACTTCCAGCATCTGTTAGAGAGTTTGGTCCATTTTGTCACTGCATATGTCCAAGAATTTCCAGGACAATATGGCTGACATTGCAATTACACAGAACTTTCTTATGGTTTACTCACAAACTGTTTTAGACAATACTAATATATTTTAAAGATGGAATGCCATAAACCTCTATGATCCATCCATCCATCCGTCTGTTTTCTGTGCTGCTTATCCTACACAGGGTCTTGTGGAGTCTATCCCACGGGACTCAGGGCACAAGGCAGGGGTAGGGGCCAACCCATTTCAGGGCACAATCACACACACTCATTCACACACTTTTTGGTAAATTTAGTGATGCCAATCAGTCTACAACGCATGTATTTGGACTGGGGGAGGAAACTGGGGGAAACTGGGGGAAACTGAGGAAACCCCATAGCATGGGGAGAACAATACAAACTCCACACACATAGGGCAATCTAACCCTTAACCTCAAAGAGACTATATCTTAGTCTGAACAGCTCTTTTTGTTACAGTATTTAAATTTCTATTATCACAGTGAGCATGAGAGCACGAGGAGATTCTGAAGCTTGTAGAAAGATAAGTGTGCAAAAAATATAAGGTTCTCTGTAGATTATGTACCATGAGGTTATCAGGTTAATGTAAATACTGGATGTGCACAAATAAACAAATGCCTTTTTGGACAAGAAGCTAGATGCAGTGTGACGTAAAACTGATTGTCAAACCTCACAGCAGGCATGGCCTGGCTAGATGCTAAAAAAGAAATCTTTACAGCATTAGACTGCTATTTTGGTCTGTGAGCACTGTAAGACAAAACCTAATTCATTACCTTTATTTGATTCTTATCATTTTAATCTTTTGAGGCGTAATTCCATTTGTTGGCATGGTTACAGCCCTACAGTCTCATCATATAAATATTGCTTTACTTTCACTTTCCCCTGTGCTTCTGTAGTAACACTAACCAGTTTCTCCAACTCAGATATCTTGACTTCTTGTTGGTGGATCTGCTGATTCTTCATCTCCAGAACCTCTTTAAGACTCTTCAGATCCTCTTCTATGTGCTGATACGGCGCCAAAGCTTCCTGAGTACATATAAACACAAACGTACACATATTAATATATGCTGATAAAATATGGAAGTCCTATATCGTGTGAACTGCACACTCAGACACATAAATGCAAGTGAAGCAACTGCAGTACCACAATCTGTTCATCTGTACTCCTGCGCAGCGCCTCCTCAAAGCGCTTAGCTCGGTCGCTCAAGCTGCGGTTCTGAAACGTCAGTGTGTCCACCTGATCCTGAACACATCACCGTAAACGACACGCAAAAGCAGCTGTATCATCTCATTGGCTGTCAGTAAGATAAGGTAATGTATACGCTTGGGCAATTTTGGGGCGTTTAATTCTACCTGCAGTGATAATCTGAGTTTTTCGAATTCTTCTTCCAGAGATTTCCTCTGCTGTTCGTGTGCCATCTTGAGATCTAAATTGAAATACAAATTTTATCATACACAGTATGACATGTAGTGAAATGCTTTTCTACGACTGTCCTTGTTTCAAGAGAAAGAATTAATCTCTATCATTACTAATGAATCCATGAGATAAAAGTAAACCAGAGCAAGTTTAATAGGAAATACAGCACTATTGAGCTTTATACGTTTTTAAAAACCTTTATAATTTCATTGAATATAATAGAATGTCCATTAAACAAGCGGCTCACACATATATCAGCTAAAACAAGTGATCCTTCACCAACATTTACCTCTATGTTTAAGACTTTCCCAGAGCTTTCCATTTAACGATTAAAACATGTTCATCAATAATCCAGAAACTTCTATGAATTTAAAATATCGAGCTGCAAAGTTCTGGCCACCAACAAGGTCAAAGAATTCGATTATATATTATTAAAATACACTGAAGCAAAATTTAATTTAAAGAATTGGTATGAATAAAATAATTATTAATTTATGCAGAACAAGTCAACCCAAGAGAGATACAGAGAAACTCAAGATATTATAAAATTAAGAGATTAATATTAAAGAAATTACTTCCTTACAGAAATCTGGGTCATAGTAAAAAAAAGTTAACTGGGTCACAGTTAAAAAAAAACATTATATTAATGTTTTAATGTTTAAATCCATTATTTGTTAGACAACAATAAATAAAGCAGTGCTGAAGGAATCTCTTTACATTTTTGTTAATACAGAAAATGTGTGCATTAATATATACCTCTGTGCCGGCTTGGCTTAGCTAAGCCATAATAGTATACCAGGTTTTATTTGTATAATTCTATTTTCTCTGTTTTTTTTTTATTTATTAGGATAAATAGGATTAGGTTTTCTGGATTTTTCCAAAGGACTCACTTTTGACCGTCCTAGCGTGCTCCTCCTGTAGAGTGGCCAGTGTGGCCTTATGAGTGGCCTCCATCTCCAGCATGGCTGCCTCATGGCTCTCGCTCATCTCCTCCACCTGACAAGCAATATTATTATTAGTAGGTAGTGCAGAGAGCTTGGAGCTTGAACATACATGAAGAAAAACTGGCTAAATGGCTGATGCATGTGTCTGACCTGCTGTTGGTGCTGGGAGCTGAGCTGCTCTAGCTGGCTGTTCTGCTGTCGCTGCAGAATCTCAAACTCCTTCTGCTGCTCTTCTCTCAGCCTCTCCTGCAGATCCTGCAGCTCCTTCTCCTGCTCGTCCTTCAGCTTCCTCAGCTGCTGCTCAAAAATGCGCTCCAACTCAGCCTTCTCACCCTGCAAGCGCTCCCACCGGCCCACGCTGACCACTACAGACAGCGACAGGCAGATTCAATTACAAAGAAGAGAGCAGGAGATTAGTAACGGAGTGTGTGGTCTGATGGATTTCCCTACCTTTATTCCACATTGTTTTTGTGACATCATGCTACCATTTCAAGTGCTCTATTTCATGAGGGTTAGTGTACAGAGTGAGTCAAAGCAGCCTCATCTCCACTTACCCACTTCATCCCTGATCCTGGAAAGCTCCAGGGACAATTCCCTCTCCTTCACCAAGGCATTCTCGTTCTGCAACACACAGACATAGAAGAACATAAATTTGTGCATATAAATGCACAAAATAGTCTGATGAAACACAGAAATAGTTTAATATTTAAATATTAAAAAAAAATATTTGCAATTAAATGAATTATATTGAGTTTAATTCATTCCCAGTCTAACAGATGCTAGACTGTCACCAAATCTCCCCAGGATAAGACTGCAACATTTCACAAAGAACATCTTGCATTGAAATCAATTGAAAAGAACTTGAATATAACTGAATTTATCTCTTTCACATCATGAAATTATGATAAAACAAGCAGGCATTGTTTCTAATTGCAAGCCGAACTCTATTGGCAGATAATTTAGATTTTTGCTACAACAAAAGTTTTCTGCTTAAAAAAAAATCCTTGTAAACAACACTACGCTTAATCATTATAGTTGTTGTACCATAATCTCATAAATTTCACTTGCTAAGATATCACTGAGATATTACTGCGAGATTTAGTTCATCTTTCTTTCTCACGCTCATGTCATTTGTAAAGAAGGCGGATGCGGATTTGTATTTTAATGAAACACGATCGATACAGAAACTGTAAACACAGACATGGAGTAGGATCTTGAGACAGAAAGACATACATGGATTAGACAACACAACAAACTAACAACAGCGTAAGACAAAAGCTAGACGATGACTGCAGCGCAAGACATGACTTAAATACTCAAAATATGACACAGGTGCAAATGATCATATGACATGTTCTCCGGTGAAGTGTAGTCGCTGATGGGAAAAGTAGTCATGTGAGTAGTCCTGCCACTCACTAATCTTCTTCAAAAAATCAGTGGAAAAATAACTTAAACAACTGTAATCCCAGTAAAAAACAAAACTGAACAGAAATACTAGGTAAAGGCTAGCAACAAACCTTAATCTACTGCTATTGATTTGCTCATTTTCCTTTTAATCCACGTGTCTGTTTGCACAAAAGCTGTGCAATCAACCAACGCAGTCACACACAGACGGTATAAATAACCCATGTGGATGAAAAGTACTGTAGGCAATGCTCGATATCTGTATTATCTATTGCATTAGAAATATTACTACATAATCCATGGTAAAGTTATTGTATGATGACTCATCACTTTTATAGTTCTAAAGAAGAAAGGCATTAAATATGATAAGCATTATCATCCACAGACTAGAGAAATGCATCTTAATGCATCAAACACTAATATAAACCAGCATTTCTACAGGGTCATGACCTCTGGATCTGAGGTTGTTTACACCATTCTTCCATTCAGATCTTTGTTTCTTTTGTATACATGCTAAGAATTGCAGGCAACCCCTGATTCCCCTGGGTTTATTTCCATCTAGAAACCATCTGCACTGGACATGACAGGGGCTGTATCAAGGACACTGTTCCCACCTATTACCAACCCCATAAATCAAAGCCCTATAAAGGGATTAAACCCCAACACATCCACAACTGTGACTGCACTCCACATAAGCATGTAAGGTGGAATGTATGACTATATTTCAAGTCAAAGGAGGAAAGCAATTCAAAGCAAAAGTGGAAATGAGAGATTAAAGATGATGAATAGTGAGTTGTATCAGTGCAATGGAATCATCTGGCATCAGGTGTCTGTGGGTAAACATGGGGCGTGATCTGATCTCTAGCATGTCTTGAGGATAGCCACAGCGGCTAATCAACACTGATCTCACACATAAAAGCGTGCACATACAAATGAATTCACACAGACAGAAAGAAGTACATAAACTACTTCACGAACAATATGACAGCAGCTCTCTGAATCAGTCCATGCACCACTATACACACAGATATACACACATACACACAGGCAATCCTCCCTGAGAGTGCAACTAAAGCTACAACTGCTTTACCCGTGTCCACTGAGCATCCAGACAGCAAATGAGGGGGATAGACTTAGAGAAAGAGCATACACTGCAGCTCTGGCCCATGCTAATGCCGAGAAAGAATGAGAGAGAACAAGAGAGAGAGACACACAGAGAAAACGTGGGAAGAGGGACATCACGCAAAAGAATGAGGAGAACGCCAGCCTCCCTTTAAATAGCCTTACCTCATCCCTGGCATCATAGCATGACAGCTTTGGCAGTAGCTACCGGCAAACGCCTAGATCTCAGCTTCTCCTAAAACACCCTTACCTCCCTCCCTCCCTCCCTCCCTCCCTCTTCTCTTCCATCTCCCCCACCCCCACCCCCTCCCCGTATCTCCCTCCTCTCTTCCATCACACCCTCATCGTCTCTGCTTCTCATACACAGACATGCACACATGGTCTCGTCCGTCGACTGTAAAGCGGAAGTGGTTAAAAGGGGGAGGGATGGAGAAATGGAAAGATGAGATCGATCGACTGCTTTAGCGCCTTGCGATGCGGGATTCAACAGTGTCCACAGAGAACCGAGACACATGCAAAGCAATTAAACACAATAGGAAAGAGTCAAAGCCGACCCCCGCTATTACAATAGCACCACAGAGTCGTATAAGCCACCCGCAGTCCACAACACTCTACCCTGGATAAAAGATGTCTTTATACTTCACAAGATGACTAAAAGAATCAGTTCCACCAGTGATAGTGACAATAATTCATTCTGTTGCCAAATAAATAGAATAATAAGCAGCACATCACATCAGCAAAAAAAAGTAGAAACGTTAAGCAGTAAAAGATCAAATATTCTACACGGCTCATCTTATTGAAAGAAGGATTATTAGGTTTATTAGATGCAGTAATTGACCACAGGAGCAGGTGCTGTTGTAGTGATTAGTCAGTGTAGGTCCTCAAACTAATTAACTCCCACACGTGATTTATTGAAGTTTCAAAACCGGGCTATTTACATAAATAAAGCACTGTGGGAAAAAAAAACACCCTCACATACTACCACCTGGCATGGTAGCACCAAAGGGCTGATGAACTATGTTACCCATCAATCAGTTTTAGTTTTTTATTTTATTTTTGCATGGTATCTAGTGTTTACATTTTACATGGTTCTTGTGTTCATTGACAAATATTAATATTAAAATATTTTTTAAATGATGAATGAATGAACAAATAAATGAATTGTTGCTAAGATTTTTTTCTAAAGCATTTCTGAACAGCAATTTAGATACTACAAATTGATTTATTACTGTTACACCAATACTACTATTAATGTCTATAATTTTCCTATATAATTTTTACTTAAGGGTGTCTTGAGCCTTCTAAGATTTCTACTGGGTTAAAATAAATTATTGAAGGATGCAGCTACAGAATCAGTGGAAAAACACAAACAGCCAAAAAACACTGGAAACATTGGATATGAACAGAAATTGGGATTTTCAGTAAAATAATATGACCAACTTAAAGTTTAATTATGTTTTATGATTTTCTTACAAAGGTTTCACTGGAAAATAAGTCGGTTTAACAGCATGTCTAATCTAGCTTTGTGTGATTGATGAATGAATGAATGAATGAATGAATGAATAAATGAATTAATGTTTCCTTTTGTGTCATTTTGTTTTGTCTGTAACAATAATAATGAATAATCTATAAGAAACTCCAATAAACTCTGGGTGCTTCTATACAAATCTTCAAGGTCAATGTATTTGCAGTAATACTGCATTAAAAACTGTAAAAGAAAAAAAACACTGCTTAATGATTTACAATCTAAAATTTTAAACGAAAAATAAAAATAATAATAATAATTAAATATTTTGTACAAAAATAGCTTTTAAGACTAACAGTATCAAAATTTCACAATAATTACAATGTACGTTAATATAATACCATGTGCAATATCATATTATATGCAATATCTTCTAAGTTCCCAAGCATCATTTTTGTACTTCTGAATACATTTTGTATATATTGAATATTTCATTTATTTTTCATTTATATACATTTTGTACTTTTGAATGCATTTGTATATATAGATTATTTAATTTATTTTTCATTTATATTTCATTTATGTTTATGCTTTATTTCTCTTGTAATCTGAAGCAGTCTCAGGCAGTAGAATTTCTTCTATCTTATCTTATCTTAACATTGAATCAGCTGTTGGTTATTATGTGATATTAGATATTATTAAAAACACTAACTTAGCCTGTGATATTTTAATAAAGTGAGACTTTAAAATATGGATATTGTGTCCTCACGTCAGTCCTAAGTCACAGTTGAAGAAATATCAGTGTGTGTTTTGCTGCATGAGTGTGTGTTACCTTATAGCAGAAGTGCTGAGTGGTAATTGCCAAGACGTCCATGCAGAGCAAGGTTTTTCCGACTTGGGCCTGTAGGGCGATGATCTGCTTAGCCTGTTCCTCACAGCGCTCTTTCAGGCCCTGTACCGCCAGGAAGCGCTCGTGCTCAGCATCCGATCCCTCTGTCCGGCCTCCGAGATGCGCCACACACGACTTCTGACGCACTGACACACAACCATACAAATGGGAAATCGACTTTATCACCATGTCAGCTATATGACTAAATATATGAGACTAAATAGTGTCTCCAGGATCCTTGCTAACAGCGACAAAATCGCTTACTTCTGTAATCAAAGCTTCAGAATTGAAAAGATATCAAGGAACACGGAAGTGATCCTTAGCACAACACAATTCATGCTAGCTCTGTAAAATAGCTATTTAGCTAATCTGTTATATAAAACAGATCAAATATATGTGCGTGTTGCTGGGTTACAGTTAATGGAAGTCATTTTTCATTTAGTCAGCCTTTTCAGGCAAATTTACTCCATTTCAGAAAGCAGATGCTCTTTTGGGTCACTTATTTTGTCCAGATTTTAAGAGAGCATCACACGCACCAAACCAATAGTAGACATTCCTACAATTCTGTTCACCCGACCAGAGTTCTATGAAAGTTTTGACAAAAGATGGATGGAAAGTCTACACAAATGCTTTGATTTAGGAATATATTAATACATTTATGTCATATAAATTTGTGTAATATACATATTAATAAAGAAACTGCTTGTCTTATAGCTAACAGTCATATTTTTAGAAATCATTTCATGGAAAAATATACTAACAAAAAAATTCAATCTTACCACATTCTACATGGATATCCTTTTCAGTTAACCCGATAAACTAGCCAAATACTTAAGGATGTCCTGAACCTTCTAAGATTTCTTTTGGGTTAAAATAAATAATTGTAAGACGGAGCTACTAAATCTGTGGCTGAATTCTGACAAATAATTGAGTATGAACAGAAATTGGGATTTTATTCAATACAATAATATGCAGGCAGACCTAAAAAAAAGTTTCATTATGTTTTATGCTCTTATTACAAAGGTTACACTGGGAAATAAGTCAGTTTAACAGCATGCCTAATCTAATGATGTGTGATTTCCTCACACAGTGAATGCCATGCTTTGATCAAGATGTTGAACAGCTACTGAAGTGCTGCAACTAAATAGACCGAAGCCTAATCACTTCAGTGTTTAATCAGACACCGGCTGTCAAAATGTCTACAAAATGTGTCACAGTTCTATACCATTTGTCAGTTTGATGATCATCATGTACAGTATATGACCCCATGTGAAGAGTTCACATAAATAATTGTATCATCACTGAGTAGGTGTGTATATATATGTGGAACATGATCTGACCAGACACAACTGA
Organism: Hemibagrus wyckioides; assembly: GCF_019097595.1. Taxonomy (NCBI): domain Eukaryota; kingdom Metazoa; phylum Chordata; class Actinopteri; order Siluriformes; family Bagridae; genus Hemibagrus; species Hemibagrus wyckioides. The sequence continues at coordinate 10,847,388 of NC_080726.1, read as the reverse complement.
GCTGTACATGAACCTCACACACACACATACATAAACACAAGCACAGATATTGTTGAGTATTAAGGGAAAAGGTGTTTATGTGTATGTGTGTGGTGAGTGTGTGTGTTGGGGGGTTATATAGGGAAAATATACAGTGATTTCCCAGTGATAAGTTTGTCACAGTTACCTGGTTATGTATAAGTGAAATATTGACCAATATTGTATTCAACTTTAAGTCTTACATCACAATTTATTAAAGAGAGCTCAACTTAGCTTGTCTAATTTTATTCCTTTGTACATGCATTAAGGTGTGGAGGGACAAGCCTGTCTTCTAATGGTCAGTTCTTCTCGTAATGTTGCTATGATAACCCCAGGAGCCATGTGCATGTAATTAGATATGAGGTATTTGTGTGGGAGTGGTAATCAAGACAGATCTTACACACACACACACACACACACACACACACACACACACAAAGGAACAATGCACTCACCAGGGGAATGAGGCTTGGGCGAGATCATTGCAAATCTCTTTGGGGAGGACAGAACAGGATGAGCAACATCTCCATCTCTTTTAAACTCCTTCCTAGCAGCTTATTTACAACAAACAGACACACAAAAAAGTTAAGACTATATTGTTCCTGTTTCATAGAACTGCATGAAACTACATAACAGGTTTGTTAATACATGTTATTGTAATACACTACATGGCCAAAATTATGTGCAGACACCTGACCATCACCCATGTGTCCATTTTAAAACCATGGGCATTAAAATGGAGCTGGTCACATCTTCACTGCTATAATAGCATCCATTTTTCTGGGAAGGCTTTCCACTAGATTTTGAAGTGTGGCTGTGAGGATTTGTGTTCATTCAGACAGAAGAGCATCAATACCACATTAACGGTGGTAAACCATGTCTTTCTAGACTTAACTTTCAGCAGAGACAGCATGATGATTAAACAGATTCTGACCCTTTAGTTCCAGTGAATAGAAATCTTAGAAGTAACATTATTTTCTTAAAATTATTTTCTTAGAACCTCGTGGCAACATTTTGGGGAAGACTTTCACATGGGTGTGGATGTGAAGTGTTGACAGAATTTTGGCCAGAGAGTGTACAATTATAGTAAGATTGCAGCATGTATTTTAGTTTCTGTCTATGCAATGTATGTGTGATCTGTGATAGTTGCATACAATGTTTATCAACTGAGTTTAAGAGCTTCATTATGAATTTTTAAGTTTTGAGTCAGGCATTTATTTTGTTTTGATTTTGTTTTGTTCTTTTCACAGTACAGGGAGATTCTGACATTAGTATCCATGGTAAAAGTGCCTGTATCACAGATGTAGTAAACTCAGTGGTTAAGATGTTGGCCCACTGATTGGAAAGTTGAGAGTTTAAGTCCCAGGAACACCAAGGTGATTTCTATGTAGGTCTTCTGCTAACAAACCCTCAAAGTTAGAGCAGCCATTGACCAGTAGGTGGCGAACTTTTACCACATCCCCACATGTCTTTTTCTGCTCTAAGCACTGCAGCAAATCTAATAAAAAACAGAACTAGTTTAGCTCTCAGTCTCTGTTCCACCACCAGATGGCTCTGTACAACAGTTCACCCCTTTTTGACATCTTTCAAAGCTCAGGATGCAGGCATCCTGTACAAATTTCACCTTCCTGCGTCACATCGAACAAAAGTGCTGACTGGCTGAGTCTAAGGAACAGTTTGTCCTCTGCCTTGACCATGCTCTTTGAGAAGCTACAAACAAGCTTATGTATTTGCCCTTAATGCATTAATTCACTGTTTTAGAATTACATAAACAATAACATTTTCTAAGCTAAAGAATTCTACATGATCCTACTATAAAATATTTATTAATATTACACTTTCAAGATATTAATTCAGCTTAAATCATACACCATGTATATGTAAGACAGTTTACAGACCCAGAGAATAACATGTATACACTTTTTCTGCTGGTGTTACTTGTGTTACTGTTGTTGGTGGTAGTAGAATTGTTGTTGGATTTGTTGTTTGTTGTGCTGTTACTTGTGTTGGTGGTGTTATTTGTATTACTGGTGGTGGTGGTGATGGCAATACTTGTGCTGGTGGTGTTATTTGTATTACTGGTGGTGGCAATACTTGTGCTGGTGGTATTATTTGTATTACTGGTGGTGGTGGTGATGGCAATACTTGTGCTGGTGGTGTTATTTGTATTACTGATGGTGGTGGTGGTGGTGGTGATGGCAATGCTTGTGCTGGTGGTGTTATTTGTATTACTGGTGGTGGTGGTGATGGCAATGCTTGTGCTGGTGGTGTTATTTGTATTACTGGTGGTGGTGGTGGTGATGGCAATACTTGTGCTGGTGGTGTTATTTGTATTACTGGTGGTGGTGGTGGTGGTGGTGATGGAAATACTTGTGCTGGTGGTGTTATTTGTATTACTGGTGGTGGTGGTGGTGATGGCAATACTTGTGCTGGTGGTGTTATTTGTATTACTGGTGGTGGTGGTGGTGATTGCAATACTTGTGCTGGTGGTGTTATTTGTATTACTGGTGGTGGTGGTGATGGCAATACTTGTGCTGGTGGTGTTATTTGTATTACTGGTGGTGGTGGTGATGGAAATACTTGTGCTGGTGGTGTTATTTGTATTACTGGTGGTGGTGGTGGTGATGGAAATATTGTATTGTTGCTGTTGTTAGTAGTATTGTTGTTATTAGCTGTTATGGTGTTACTTGTGTTTGTTGGTGTTATTTGTATTACTGGTGGTGGTGATGGCAATACTTGTGCTGGTGGTGTTATTTGTGTTATTGTTGTTGTTGGTAGTATTGTTGTTTTTGAAGGTGTTGTTGGTTGTTGGTAGTGATGGCAGTTCTTGTGTTGGTGTTATTTATGTTGTTGATGATGATAATTGTATTGTTGCTGTTGTTAGTAGTATTGCTGTTATTGGCTGTTATGGTGTTACTTGTGTTGGTTGTGTTATTCATGATGTTGATGATGATAGTATTGTTGCTGTGTTGTTGCTGTTGTTAGTAGTATTGTTGTTGTTGGTTGTCATGGTGTTACTTGTGTTGGTGGTGTTATTGATGATGATAGTGTTGTTGCTGTACTGCTGCTGGTAGTACTGTTGTTTGCGATGGTGTTACTTGTCCTGGTGTTGTTGGTAGTATTGTTGTTGGTTGCATTTGTGTTACTTGTGTTGGTGATGTTATTCTTGTTGTTGTTGGTAGTATTGTTGGTTTTGGTGGTTATGGTGTTACTTGTGTCAGTGATGTTATTCTTGTTGTTGTTGGTAGTATTGCTGTTGATTGTTATGGTGTTACTTGTGTCGGTGATATTAATGTTATTTTTGATGTTGCTAGTATTGTTATTATGTTTGAGTTATTGTTGGTTGTTTTGTGTTACTTGTGTTGGTGGGATTAATGTTGTTAGTGATTGTAGTGTTGTTGTTGTTGTTGTTGGTGATGGTGGGGGTGGTGGTTTATGTGTGATTTGTGTAGTTGATGTTACCTTTCTCAAATCTCAAGGCACAAATAGAAAACATGCAGAGTCTATATACAGTATACAGAAGCAGGGATGACGTGACATGACATAACAGAATGATGATGAAAAGCAGGACGTAGGATGAAGCTAGACATACACAGCAGCTGTAATAGCAGCTGCATGTCTACATGTCTGCACAGCCAACATTCTTTACATTACCCAGTGTAGGAATGACACCTGCAGAAGTGGAACAGCCTGGTCAACTAAATATATGTTCTTACACCAGAATCTGTTAGAGATGGGAATTAGATTACAGGGCACTAACAGGATCGGCATTGTATTAGGATGTGAAAAATTACTGATGACAAGGAAATCACACTAAGGGGGCCTCTGAGGCATAGTTCCGTACACTGTGTATGACAGGGTGTGAAGTGTGAATGCTACCATAGTGACAGTGGCATGTTCCTGACAGCACAAAAACCACTCCAACTGACATCCCAGCCTCCCACGTGATCCTCTGACCACAGTTTGAGCGAGTCAGCAGAGTTAAAGAGAGAGAGAGAGAGAGAGAGAGACGCCTCTCCATAAACCTTTATAAAAACTCCAACTCTGGAAGTTCTACAGTGTCTTCATGATTTGGATATTTGCCTACACACCAAAAATAAAAATAAAAAACAAATCTTATTGCTGTCCCTATATAATCTAATATCTAATCTTATGGGACAAAATTATATCAAATTATATCTTATTATATAGGAATTACACAAAATCATTCATTTAAATCATTCTCATACATATGCATCAATTTATATTGAATTAGTTTGTCTCTAAAAATGTACAGCAATTTTTAGGTTTTAACAAATTTGTAGTAACATACTTTGAAAACTTAACTATAAACCATATTAACTCTAATATAAAATAATATAATATAATATAATATAATATAATATAATATAATATAATATAATATAATATAATATAATATAATATAATATAATATAATATAATATAATATTTATTTAAAGTGCTTTCCATCTTCAGGAATATTATTTTTGCATTTAACCCCCCTCCATTTCTGTGGGATATAAATATAGTGATGCACATGGATTTGTAAAATCCCTATGCCATCTACCACTGTTTGGAAAACAAAATAGGCAGTTGGCAGTTGAACAAGTCACGTAATGGAAACAGAAATATGTAAGGACTTAAAAGTCCCATTAACTACAGTTAGGGACAATGAAAAGGATGTTTCAGGAGTCTGGAACAATTGAAGATTTGCCAGGAAATGGACACACACACACACACATACAGATGGTATAGGAGTCACAGAAGACGGTCTTTTAAAAATAATGGATAGTTCAGTCATTATACATGAAATTAGAGTAAGACTAAACATGACCTCATCAATTTTCTTCATAAACAGACTGTTATGACACAGAAGCTTAATAAAGACACTCACCAACTGGTGAACCACGTGATGAAGGCACCACAGAGCGGCGGTTTGCAGTCTGGGCACTTCCACAGCTAGATCGTCTACCGGTGCCACCGTCCCCGGGGGAGAAAGGAGCACGAGGCACGAGGGTCTCCTCATTTTCACTGCTTTGACCTACAGACAGCAAGCTCAGAGTCTGAAATGTTGCACGACTTAAAGTCCTGACTTTACTGCATTCTCCCTGCACTTTCCAGATTATTTCTCTAGTCTATTCATGATCTTCGTGTTCTGCCTAAAATCATAACAGTATCGGGAACACTGACTAACACTCATTCCCCATGCTATTCACACTAGACAACAGAGAGTAGTGACTCAACAGGTTGATGTTGCCGGCAAATGAATCTGTGCACACAGCAAAATAAAATCATTAAATTCATCAAAGTTAGCAAAAGTTTAAATTCTCAACTGGGACTCCTGGTGATTACGAGATGACAAATGTACTAATAAAGAAAACATATATAGTGAAAGCTGTGTGTGAAGAGATGCTAGTCATGAGCTGGAATAGCAAATATTGCTCAGTAGATATTAATTAATTAATATTGCTAATAGACCTTAGCTTTCAAAGTAAAGTTAGCTCATGATTCTTTTATATTCCAAACAGTATGAAACAAACATCATCATGGCTGTAAATCCCAACAAACAGCTCCAGTCCGGTTCTACCAATACCTTAGATCTGAATTATGCTAGCTGTAGAGATCAAAACAACACAGCAGAGACACAGAGTGATGTATTGAGATACCACAGACATCCAAACCCACCATAAAACACACACTGACTAATCACTGAGGTAATTTAATTCAGTACTAACTCTTATTCTCATATGTGATGTACACAAGTGGGGGAAAAAATAAGAGACCACTGCAAAATAATCAGTTTCTTATGTTATTTTCTTCCAGGTTCATGTATTGGTGAGATGAACAGTTTTGTTTAATTTTTTGTGAACTGCTGATAATATTTCTCCTAAATTCCAAATCTAACTATTGTTATTTAGAGTGTATATTTAAAGGAAATGACAACACATCAAAATAACCCAAGATCATGCAGTATTTGCAGAGCTTTAATAACTTTACTAAAAACAAAATGCAAATAATTTGTAAACAAATTGTGTTAATGCTTTGGCTAAATAACATTAAGAAATCAGTATTTGGTGGAATAACCCTGATTTGCATGCGTTTTGGCTCCATGCTCTCCACCAGTTTTTCACATTGCTGTTGGGGAACTTTATACCACTCTTTTTGCAAAAAAAAAAAGCAAACAGCTCAGCTTTGCTTTATGGTTTGTGACCATCCATCTTCCTCTTGATGACATTCCAGAGGTTTTCAATAAGGGTTCAAATCTGGAGATTGGGCAGTGGTCTCTTATTTTTTTCCAGAGCTGTATTTGGCTCATTTAGCCAATCCCGTTTACTCCTCATTTAAAGTACACCATGATATTAAGTCTCTGACACAGCTAACATTTTCCTAGACAATTTAAGCTAACTGCTAACAGGAAAAACTGCTTGGTAGCAATTTTAAACTCTTGCCAGCACTAGTAGCCAAACATAACAACATCCATGTTACACTGGTGTTTTTACATTTGACATGTTTTTATGTTACATGTTCTACAGTAGTACTGCTGGTGGTTTATTCGGAAAGCTTAACAAATACATTACAAATTTTGTATTATATCCAAATACATTTTTCCCTCCATTTCCCCCGTGCAAACAATCTGACCCTACCAAGCACAAACATCACCAAACCACATATAAAGTGACCCGAAACATTAGCTTGAAGAACATTTAAGTCATCAAACCTAATAAGCTTGTAGTTCCTCTCTCATATTAGCAAGCAGAGGCTGAATCTGGCATTCAGTTCTGGGTTTGTGTTATCATACATTAGGGCCCACATATATCATTAAAGCTACAATAAATAAGAGTCCAGCATTTTAAGAGAAACATAAGAGGAACACATTCCCGTGCATACTTTAATATGTCATCCACACTTACATGACAGCAAATCCTGCTTTGGCGTGTCTCTTTGAAAAACAAAGGTAAGAAGCGGTACAAAGTATCCTAGCAATGTGAACATTTCTGCAACAATCCTGTCTATTAAAAAAAAAAAAAATCCTCTTGACCTGAATTTCTTTTGCTACATCATTTAAAGTTCCAGGTTGGTAAAGCTTTAAGATGGGAGCTGATAGCCATGCCAGCACTGTGTAAACGGTTGCTAATATCAATAGCTATTAGCCATGTCCATCATAGACGAATGACTAAAAGATAGATGCTGTTATCACCGTGTCTCTCACCATGAACTAGACCATGCTAGAAAGCAAAAGTGGTCATCAAGGCGTGGACAAGAGATCATTCCGGGTGTGGGAGGACAGCTGTTGTTATATTTCTTATTCAAGCTTTCCATTTGCGCTTACTGGCCCTAGCATCTGACAAAAATGCTACAGGCATACATGTAAATAACAGGCAGACGAGTTGTGGATAGCGGGGTCATAAAAGTCGGCAGCACTAGAATGCACTGCTGCTGAACCTCCAGCTGTCTAAGAGCCAAATGTTTCCTCACTATAGTATCAGGCAAGCTTGAACTTCTCTGAAAGTCATAGCAGGGGTGACAAACTCTAGATTCTGGAGAGTCACAACTATGCTGAGGTTAGTTTGAGTTACTCTAAGTATCAGTGGATGTATGGGTTGGTTGTTTTTATGTTAGGAGACAGAGCAATCTCAGACTAATGGGTTGAATACTAACTGCATGTTGTAGGTAGAGTCAGAAGAGAGAGAGTGTGTGAGTGAATGAGAGAGAAAGTGAGAGTTAGAGAGAGAGAGAGAGAGAGAGAGAGAGAAGGCTATTCTCAGCATTTTCTCATACTGCAGCAATTGACTCAGCACTGCTTCTGCAGCAGAGGATAGACAATGAGTTCATGCAGTGACTGCGTTTAGAGAAAGATGACTATAGCAAAGTGGAGGCAAGAAAATCTAGTACACACCACACACTACAGCCACCTCACATTTCACAAAGACACATTTACATATCACAATATAGTCGAATTCTCCACATAATCTCTACCTACCAGTGTATGTGATAACTCAGGACAACATATTACCCAAAAATGAAGTCTAAGGCCGATTGTTCAAGCATTCAATACGTGTTTTTGCAAAGCATGTACTGTATCTTTGCAGGATATTTACATTCCTTGAGAAAAGTACTAAATAAAGTTTGATAAAACTCCATACCGTCAGTATTGCTAACATTCTATCACCTCTATCTCATTCTTAGTGCAACTGTTATAGATGTAAATTTGAATGATATGTTATAAAGTATATAATGTTCCATATATATACGGCAAGTTCCCTTTCACTTTCATATCACTAACATTTTAGAAAAGCAAGGTTTTAGTAATAATAATTTAAAAAAAAAATAATGCATTCTATTTAGGTAGCAGCTTCCTGAGCCTCAAGGTCACTGTACACAAATATACAGGACTATTGGTACATTATATACTGATTTATAAGTACAGATTAATCAGTACAGGAAATTTCATTTTCAAGGTCAAAATTCTTGTCTGTGGTTATGTGCACATACACTAGTGGGTGGAATATGGGGAAGTAGGAGTCTGCAGTCACAAAGTCATACTAACAGTGAGTGGTCAACTGATGTGGCTTTTTTAGTTGCCCGTACTGATATTTCCATGATAGTCTGAGAACTGAAATGATTCTGATTTACTGTTCTGAACATTCTGAATATTTCTAAACATCCCTCATGCACCAGCAACTGTTATCTATCTATCTATCTATCTATCTATCTATCTATCTATCTATCTATCTATCTATCTATCTATCTATCTGCCTGCCTGCCTGTCTGTCTGTCTGTCTGTCTGTCTATTTATTTATTTATTTATTTATTTATTTATTTATTGAGAGCCAATCAATCAGTACAAATTTAAAGATTATGGTCAACAAAAACCAGTCTATTCACGTAAATTTAATTTCAGTTCAGTTTTTACATGGATTAAGCGTCTTCTCTTTTCGTTGATCAGTTGAAAAAAAATCATTTTTGTCTAATATAAAAGAGACAAAACACATTTCTATATGCGGAATATAAATCAAGTTGGCAGATCCATTTATTTTAAGCACTATACAACTAAGCTAGTTTTGCCAGTGCTGGTTTTCTGGCAGTCCCAAGATTTAAGATTTCTTGACAAGAAAGCTACTGTTGATGTAATGGGTAAAATTGAAGTTTTGCAAGAATACAAAGAATAAATATGCGCAGTAGGTATGACTATCAGCAAGCCAAGCACAGTTACATGTCTGCTGACTTGAAGCCATCCCAGAACTACATTATCAGCAACCAGAACAAGTCTGCTTTCTGAAGATATGAATTTCAATTATAAAAATAATTACGGAGAGTGTATTGTTTCAGATAAACACTGAAAGCTTAAACCTAAGAACAAAGCAGCTTCAAACACATTATGGAGTGGTTGAGCGAACTTGATGAAAAGCAGTGAGTCAGTCACACCACAAACTAGCACACACAAGTCTGAGTATAAATTCATGCACTCACTTGTGTCATCTTGGCAGAGTGAGAATATAATTCAGCGCTTAATAATATATAGATACATGTAGTGTGAATAGATGGTGTTAAATGTCATACCTCACAAGAAACATAGGACTTTTTAGGAATATTTGAAAATGCTAAAGCGAGTATCTATTCCGGCTATTCTGGTGTAGTTATTTTTGTTTTTGTGAATGACACCCTCTATTCTGCACCAAAACTCTTCCGCTGTTGGAGCAATTAGAAAGTCATTTTGCCTGCTCTGAGAAATCCTTCCTTCTGTGAGGAAGAAAATTCACCCAGAGAAGCACAAAAAAACTTAGAGATTAATGATAGGGCATCCTTCCATTTCCCTAGCAACAGTGAAATGGAGGAAGAGAGAATGGAAAGGGTGAAATCAAACCCCACACGATCGCAGTACAAATCAGACTCACACCGGACACAAGTCCTCACAGCAGAGGAAAGATGAACTGACTAGGAAGAGAAATCTGTCACTTCACTGCTGTCCTTTCTGCCCTGCAACATGATTCCCATGAAACTATTAAATCGATCAGAACTCTCTCGTCTCACACTTTTACTCTGCCTCATTAACAACACTATTAACCCCCTTCCCCCTTTCCCACTTTTCCTTTCTTCCATGTAGTAACACAATAAATTGAATTTGGCAACACTGGAAAACACTGCATTTGACATTTGGAACTGATAAAAAAAAAAATACCCCTGGCACAAAAGCACGTGTTTTACTATTATGGCTCATTATCGATATAATGAGAATAGCATGCCACAGTTCATTTCTGTGTTTAATGAGGTTACTTAAAATCCGTTTACCAAATTATGTTCCCTCTGCAGAAATAATTCTGCCTAAGACAGAAAGCAATTTAACTTTGTTGCTTTTCTCTGGCACTGTCTTTAGAGAATTTTAGAAACAAAAGCAGTAAATTAAGTCCCAGGTGTCTTATAGTACTGCTATCATGGAACAACAGACACTCTTCTATTTCTAAATCATTTATTCTAAACCTTATTTCCATTTCCTGAGGTTAAGAAGCATGACTCTGTGCAAGAGACTAATGAGAATGACTCGGCTCCAGTTTCTACTCCAATCCCAGTATTGTCACAGACAGCAGTCTGGCACTTCAATCCTGAAAATAATAATGATAGCACAGAATTCACCCAGATTTCTCACCAAGTGAGAAATTTAAAGTAAATAAAGAGCACTTACAGTGAGCAGGGCGACATGGGCTGCTATGAGTACTGTCGTTGGATTGGTTACTGGACACGGAGGACACACTGGCACTGCGGACGAAGCCGAAAGCAGCCAGGCGAGCAGTGGGTAAGTGGGAGAAGCCCGGCGGGCGCAGGCCAGACTGACCCGATTTGGGGAGGAGGGACTTGGGAGCGACCTCTAATATCGGCTTCTTCAACTCCCCTGATAGAATATTAGAAAAGAATTTATTTTGGATTTCATTCAAAGTAAATGAAGTGTATTAAAGATTTATGGCATGCAGAATTATATGCATTCATTCAGCGTAAATGAAATATACAAAATAACGTATAGAATAAATCACATTTTCCAGTCAAACAATAAAAATAACAGCTAAATATCACATTATAAGAGAAGCTAAAGCTTCTGAAATTACACAAAGGTAAATAAGTAATAATAAATAAATGATTGCCCTATAGCTTATAAACTGGACTGTTCTGTCAGCATAGGCCTCTAGCACAAGTAAGAGTTTATTCACAGCAGTAAAACATTTAATATTCCTTTTTGATCATGAATTGTTTTACTCCTAACAGACATCACAGACAGCACTATTCCTTCTCATGCTGAATTTATTTTAATGGCCTTCAAGATGGAGTAAGATATTTAAATGTAATTATATTTTTCTGCTTTTATCCAAAACAGGAAAACCGAAGCAAAATCCAATCCAAGTCTAATAATGAGCAGTTAAGTGTACAGGGCCTTGTTCAAGGGCTCAGCTGTGGTTTTCCGTCAGCCCTAGGATTTAAACTGAGATTCCCTGGCTCTATGGAATATGGTTTTATAGCTGATGTTTATTGTATATGGAGCTAAAAATTTTAAAATGCTCTATTTAAATAGAACTATACAGAATCTTGAGCTTTGGCTATAAAAACTGCGCAGAATATGAAGGAATCAAAGCTCAGTAAACATATTCAGAAGGTGTAAAATGAGCAGCTCTTGAATTTGACTGCTGTCATGGGTTTCTAACTTCAAAGAGGGAAATGGTGTAAGAGGTCCCATGCATATGCAATTCTCAAAATGATTACAGTACAAAGCCTCATGGCTGGTATGGAAACACTTTAGCCTTAGGCTGGATAATTAAACCATGAACCATTCGGGGAAGAGAGTGTTAGCCTGTGCATTTTATGATTGCACTGCTGCATAGTTTATTACACACAGGAGTAGAGATGCAGTGTTTGGTATAGGATTTATTCACAGCAAAAAAAATGCATTAATTATAATTTGTGACAATAGAAATATCGTAATTTGCTATTTACCACACTGAATCTGACACGGAGGTGCTCTTTAATTGGGCTGGATATTTTCGTGGAATGAAAATCCACACATCTAACACCAGGTTAGATGTGTTCCACACATCTAACACCAGGTACATGCTTTTTGCAGAGTTAATGCTGCACAATGGTAAATTAATACATTCTAAAATAGATTATAATTACCATCTTTATTAAAAGTTTTAGGGAATTAGTAACAACAGAATATTCATTCGTTTATCCATAAATGAGACTACAAATAGGGCAGACATGGAAGAGCCTTACCATCATTCAACAAATGTTGTGGTTTGTTTTGGTATTTTGATTTAATTTAATACTAATGACCTCTTTTGACTAACCAACCATTTAAACTGTTGCTATTTGGAAAATATATGCCAATATTCTATTAATTTTCTTGCTTTTCTTGAAGTTGCACGATCATGAGTCAGTGTGCTCCATTAAATTCCATAAAGTTATTACGATGGTCAAAAAGTTAACTGCTAAAAGAGGCCCAATGGGGCATGAATCATGTTGTCTTATGCATGCTCATTGAGGAGGAGAAGCAGTCAGAAAAGTACATGTCAGGGCTGTTAGGATTTTTTTTTTTATTCATACCAAACTTGGGTAGTTTTAAATACTCAATGGCCATACAGAAACCTGGCAACCCTGGATTAAGATTAGTGGTTCTACCATTTCAACAGAGGTATATTGTGCTCTCTGAAGATAAAATGAGCTGCTACACTGTATGCTGGATGTCAAAAAGAAGAATATCCAAAAAACTTTAACTGCTTAATAGTGGGCTACTCTGAAAAAAACCCTATAGCATAAGTATGATAGAGTCTTGTCTTAAATTTGTTGAGGCTATGTCTTTGTACCCAACCAAAATCTAAGGCAATGAGGCACCGTTGTTTGTTCAATAGTCACTGCACATCTTTAGAGAGCACAAATTTGTGCATTTTCTCTCACTATTGGATGTTAAGGAGCAGTGTTATGTTATTTAATCATCCATTATCATGTGCTAACTAACCTGTGGGATCTTGGTAGCAGTGTGTAGGCTGCACCATTGAAGCTGAGTGGCTGAGAGGAGAAGTTGACCTCTGACCTGTCATCAGCATCCTGGCTTTGGTTGTAGGTTGTCTTGTGACTGCTCCAAGGCCGAGCTGAGGCCGTAGAGCCCTTGGTGATCGATAGGCACCAGCTACTTCATACGCACTAAGGTGTGCTCCTCTGCCCACCTAGACAAAAATCAAGCAGGACCATTTAAAATGTCAGCATATGGCAAATATCTACACAGAAATTACAATACAATTCCAAAACCAGAACTGTAATAAAAATTGCAAATCTTTCACATGAATTCTCACCTCATGCATATAGTTGCCTGGGAGCTCACCATGGAAACTTTCTGACTTCCCCACCATTTTATGAGGTACAGTATGACCTGGTGGTCTGATGCCAGACACCATCAGGCCAGTTGATGGGTAGTATCCTGATTTCTGCGATTCCTGTCGATACTTGTCATGAAGGATATTTGAGGAGCTCATGACTGGTGAACCTCTGGATCCTGCAACTTTTGGCTCTTTTGTGGCCAGGATACTAGAGTACGGTGAAAGCCTTGAAGGCAGAGTAGAAGCTTCATATGGACTCTCTGTAGAATGGGGCTTTGCCTGAGGGCTCTTCCGGACGTAAGTGATTATTTTTGGGCGGACGTTTTTAGGTCTTTGAGGAGGAGAGGACTTCGTAAAATCAGATTCTGATTTAGATGGCTGTTGAGGGGGAATTGGTTTTGGGATGCCACTACTGAAATAGCTTTTACTTGGAAGCTTCAAACCAGTAGCAAGCCTCTGTGGAGAACCAGATGGTTCCTGGTTTGGAGTTAGTGTGCTTACAGTCTTGGCTGGTGAAGAAAGTGGTTGTTGTTTAGGGGAGCTGGTGCTTTTAGAAGATGGAGGAGTAGAGGGGTGTGAAGAAGTGCCCATTGGCATTCGCCTTTCCAGGCGAGATGGGCTAGCACTCTGTGCTCTTTCAAAAGATGCCTGTTTCTGGTACAGTCTGGGTTCTGCTACTACACTTTGACTGGGTGCTTCTGTTGAGGATCTCTGAATTGTTTCTAAAGTTTCCTCCTTTTGGAATTGTTTAGATTTTATTTCATGACTGGTATCGTGAGGAATCTTGCTGGCCACTGAAAAAGAATGTGCGTCATCTGACCCAAATGGTTGGCGAGATTTTTGCTGAAATGAAACCACTTTTGGATCTTTATGTTTACATTCTTCCATAATTGAAGCCGGGTGCTTCTCAGCAGCATCCACATTGTTCTCATTGGCATTTTCTATTTTATTGTGCTCATTTTTAGCACCTGCAACAGTTGGTTTACATTCATTTATGTCAGTTTTTGACTGGCCTAAGGATTCTTTGCATGTTTTTACATATTGGTTTTGAGCTGCTTGATTTTCTCGTGCTTCCAAATAAGGTTCCTCAGGTAAAACAGTAGTGTTCAGATTGAGATCTACATGAGTTCGTTCAGTGTGTGGAGAACTTTTGCTCTTATCTGAAATTGTCAGACAGGACTGTGAGGCAAGACTGGACATTGTGGAGTAACAGGATACAAATACATCATTATCTGAACTAAACTCAGCCCTAGAAGGGCATGTCTCCATCTCTTTGCTGATGGATTGGTGGGAAGCTGTTTCTTGCTCTTTTGTAGCTAATTTTGTGTCTTTTTTAAGACCAACCTCAGTTTGTGTATTATTTTTGGAAAAGGTGCCTAGTGTCAGACCATCATCTTTAACATAACTGTCCTCTGAATCGACAAGGTAAGCCTCCAGTTCCTGGCATTCCAACATCTCAAACTCTGCCAGTTCAGGATCATCATACTGAGAGTCTGTGCCCCAGATGATGATTTTGTCCTGTTCTTCAGTGTGAGATATGAAAGAGGATTGAGTACCAATGTCCTCCAAAGTTCTACCATCTTTACTCTGAATCTCATTTGCATTGGCATCTCCGTCCCATGAATGCTCAGAGCACCTGTTGTTGTTTCTGATTTCCCCATGATCATCCTGAAAGCTGGATCCAACAGGTCCACCAAGCTTGTCATTCATGCTCATGTTTCATTAAGAAACTGTCTCTAGGTTCTCATGACTATCACATCGATTTTTGTGTCATTTCTCTTTTAAGACTTTTTTGATATGCCTAAGCTCACTCCAATAATATATTCTTGCATCTTTTATGAAGCACAAGTAATTGCTCCACGTTGACAGACACCAGAAGCTGTTGCTTTCAACTGGCTAAAAAGGCAAAAGAAAAAAAACAATCACATTCTGACACAGGGGTTTCACAGAAAGACTATAAATTATTTTAATACAATGCACAATGCCAGTGGCTAAATTGGTTAAATGATATGATTATGAATAGAATGCCTTTTCACATTTTTATCGATTCATTTTCACAAAACATCTTTAATTAGATATTTGCCCCTTAAGGTGTAGAAAAATATGCACTAAATGGATAAATTTAATATGCTCATTAGCAACACAATATTGTGTATGTCTCAGAGCCTCATTGCTTATGTTATGACTTTATATGTTTCCCTTTCACAGCAAAGGATATTTTGGTACAAACTTTACAAACTTTTTTACCCTTACAGATATTTCGGCAATACTTATACCAACTTAAAACAGAAAGGATGCTCATTCCTTAAACTTGTGTTTATGATTGTGTAGGATTTAAAAACTCTAATAAGAAATGTATCCTATCCATTAATTTTTTAGAAAGGAAGTCCAGTGCAAAATGAGAAAGACGTTATCATGACCTTAGTGTTATGAGATTTTATATAATCTGGGACATCAGGTGTTTGCCATTTACTGCTCAACATGACCTACACTTTATATTTACTTCAATTTTGATAAGCCAGGGCCACTTATGTTGCCTATTCATACTGAATGATTATGGAAAGATAGGATCTCATCATATTCATTTCACAATATTCATACATTTTCATACATGTTTTTTAATAGATAACCCACAACACAGGCCATACCTATCAGCATAAACAGATGCTACAAATGTGTTTAGTAAACAGCTTTGTTTAGTAAAAATACTCCAGTATATATAGCCCTGAAAATGAGCTTGGCATTTTCTGTACATTGCAAGAAATAGTCTGCACCACACAATTACATCCTGTTTCATGTGCTTGCTGTAAATGGGGTTCTCAGTACTGCGTACTGTTATGCAAATCCTGATAGATTTTGTGCACGGTTATTTATGAATGGCGAAAGCCATACAGTAAGTGATAAAATGAAAGCATAGGCTCTGTTTTTACCCAGCAACACGTCTGGCTCTAAAACTATGCCAGAAGGTTAATCACTGCCTGAGGTAAAGACTCACTAATGTGTTAAGAAGGTACATTTATTCCTATGCGAAACACACGTGTATACTGTATATTAGCTTTAAAACTGCATTAAGTAAAAATATTAATTAAGATTACTTAAGTAAATTGAGATAATATCCTAGGATAGACTGCATTAAAGCCATTTAAACAGCTTTAATGTATAGTATTGTACCATACAAGCAAAAGTCTAGGTAGATGCTTGAAATTGTTAAATAATGGTAAATAGTTTTGGAATAAAGTAAACGAATGGAAATAAATGACACTCCAGAGCTGCTTTCATTTGCTATAACTGTATTCCTGTCCATTGAGTCCCATATTGAATCAATTTATATTCCTGTTGCAGATTACATGATTATAAAGCATTGGCTGCAAAAAGGAAATGACAGTTTTTAATTGATAGGTGACCTTTTTATGATTTGTGAAAACATTTAAACCTGTTATGTTGTGACAAATACCATAGACACACCGAGCAGATGGTCAGAGTAACTGTGCCAAATAAAAAAAAGAAAAAGAAAAGAAGAAGCATTCATCATTCATAGACTTATTCATACGTCTCTAAGGTATAGAACATGTACATGTACTATTAATAAACTGTAAAAAAAAAAAAATGTCTTCTTTATTAAATGTGAAGAATATAGTGACTGTCAAGAATTATAGTGATTATAGTGTCAGGGTTATATGAATTATTCACAGTACCGCACACTAATATAATCATTTTAACAGTTATGATTGGAAGGTAATAAATATTCAACCAATGTGAAGCAGAAAAAGACTGTGACTAACAGCCTTGTCAGTTACACATGACAGTTCTTATCCCTGTCCTTGTCAGCAGCAGAAATCAAGAAGTACGTGGCTTGAATAAGAGACCAAAATGTATGCTGTCTGTCTTACTGCACAAGTAATAGAGCTGAAATGATAAATGTAGGCTTAATAGTAGTTTAATCAGTGGAAAAATGGCTTAACAGAGCACAATTATCTGGATTGTCTGACCAGTAGTTAGACACTGAATTTGAAGCGAGCTGTATCAGGTGTACAGTATGTCTCTCTTCATCTTCCCCAGATATGAACCTGACCTACTTTTATTTTTGCAAAGATTAAAATGTTCTCTTTCTACAGAGCTTCTGGTAGACTAGAACAATTTGAAACATTCTACATAAAGGAGAACATTTCTCGTTCACAGGGAGTTTAGAAATAATTACAATATCGGCTGCCAAAACTGTCTGCAGCTACGTGCAGAAATTGTTTGGAAATGTTCATACGGTTGTTACTTTGACACCTACATTCAAGCAACTGATGAACAATATTTAAGTCACATTACCATGATGCATAAATAAATCTGAAGAAACAAATTAGGGTAGAGTTGCAATATAAACCCATCTATTAGAGACAAAAGCAGGCCTAAATTTCATTAAATTGCCCTAAAACCCGTTTTGTAAGGACGAAAGTTAATACTATAATCCTCTTGCCAGCCCTTTAAATCTCACTGCACAAAAACAAAACATCAAAATCGACATTATCCATTTAGTTAGCTAGCTAGATAGCTGAAGGAAATTTAATGGATGTCAACAATGGGGCTATATTTATAATGATATCATATAATCACATTATTCCAAAGAGGAGTCCAATGCTGCAATGCCGTACTTGGGTAGGGAAGCGAATCATAATGATTCGGAACAGACAGACAGACAGACAGACAGACAGACAGACAGACAGACAGACAGACAGACAGACAGACAGACAGACAGATAGATAGATAGATAGATAGATAGATAGATAGATAGATAGATAGATAGCAGTAGTTGTGTCTGTTCTCAGGCTGAATTTTAAAAATACAGTATTTTTGTAATGCCTCTTGGAAAATAGTCTTTGGAATAATGTAATTATGTGATAACATTATAAATATAAATCCACTGTTGACATCCTTTCGAAAATCTTTCCACTAACTTGCTAGCTAAATAAATGCTTAATGTATACACTTTGGTGTTTTATTTCTGTGTAATGAGATTTTATGGTTGGTTGGCTAGCTGGTATTAGAGCAATTTAATGACATTATATTTTTTGATAAGACTAGATACTATAAGAAACTATAAGACACTACTATAAGACAATAAGACTGTTATTAACAACTACAAAAACGAAATATGAATATACAGTTTGCAGACATTTTATGTGATTTTAGCAGGACCTGCATACTTCATTTACACATGCTGCATTTCTTACTAGTGAAACTCTGTAAACTAGCATTGCAAATAATGCAGATAGCTTTCTGTTACTTCCAGAATAGCAGTAATGCACATATAGTTGCTCTGTCAGTGAGAGTAGAGAGAGAAAATTAATCAATCTACAGCTTATCTGTAGGAAGAGATTTTCAAGGGCATCTTTCAGGACAGAGTGAAAAAGTTCAATTCACAATTCAGCACTAAATTTTCTACGCTTATTTAAAACGATATTGCCTTTTTGATTGCTGATACAGATTGACCTGCTAACCATGGTTAATGTAACAATTAGCATGTTAGTCATAGACACTATTTGTCATGAGATAATATATTGAAAGTGACAGTAGGATGGTTAAATGTTTAATAAAAAATAACTTCCGGAAACCACTACAGGAAAAACACAGTAGTAACATGGTAGAATGTATAATAAACATAAGACAATAATTAAATAATTGTTTTATCGGCACATTTTATTAGAAATAAGGTTAGGGTTTGACAGATTTGGGATAGTATACCATACTACTGTGCTCAATTATAATTTTTTCCATTCAGCCAATCACCTGACAGAAGCACACTGAATAAAATAATCCAGATACTGGTAACAAGCTTTAGTTATTGTTTACATCAACCATCAGAACAGAGGGAAAATAATCTCTGTGACTTTGAGAGTGGTACGACAGGCAGTAGTTAATGTACTGAGAGATTTTCAGGCACAGCACTGTCTAGAGTTTACACAGAATGGCGTGAAAACCATCCAACAGTTCTGTGAGTGAAAAGCCCATGTGGATGAAAAAGGTCAGAGGAGAAAGGCCAGACTGGTTCATAAAAAGCCTCAGGATACCTAGCAAGACAGCTCTAGAGGCAAATGGGCAATAGCATAAAATCACTAGGGTTTCCACTTGCGCTGTCAGACATAAAGAGACAAATCTGGGGCTACAGGGGGCACAATCTCACCCACACTGGATAACTGCAGAAGACTGGGTGACGTTAACTGAAGCTCTTGACCTGAATGATTTCAGCTACATTAGTTGACTGGTTCATGTGGTACAGATATTTCTAATAAAGGGGCCAATACCAGCCTTACCACAGTTACTGACGACTGTCAGTAACAATTACTGTACTAATGTTTCCACAGTAAACTGGAGTAAATATTTGGAAAGGTCCTGCACAAAGGGCTTAAACCTTCAAACATATCAAAATCTGATTCACTTTGAGGTTAACGATTGCTTTAGAATTGGCTTTATTAGTCAGTGCCTTACTTCCATGCGCAAAACATCAAAAGTGACCTACTTTCGAGGAAATCAAAGTCTGGTTCAAAATGCCTCAACCTTTTCCAGTGGCAATTAGGTCCCAAAGGCAGTATTTAAAAGAAGCTGAATGGAATAAAATAAGGATACAGTCCAATCAACTTGATGTAAAGATGTAAAAATATATTTATTTAAGGCAAGAGGAAAGAAAGAAACTGGATCAGTCAAACCTTTAGATCAAAACAACCCAGGAGGATCAACACAGATGACTAATAAATTCCTTGGACAGCTCAATTAAAGAGAGAACCAGCCTTCCAAAGTGGAAGTAAAGTGTGTCTCAAATGCAGTAGTCATTCATAACAGGCACTTTTTTTAAAAGAATGAAGGGAGAAAAATTTGCCTTTTTCCTGTACACAACACATAAGCCTGGAACTCCTAGGTCTTGTACAACTCAGCACTGAATCCAGATGTAGTGAATCTCAAGACACTGGGACTTGTTGAGACTGGTTTTCTGTGACTCCAGTGTATACAATAATTAAAATTCACAATAAAGAAGGAGACCAGGAGCTGATATGTATCATGTCGTTTAGCTAAAAATACCATTATCATAGCGTTTTGGAAATTTTTTTTCCTCCAAAGTAAACAGAAATGCTAGGGCCTACTGTAATGTTAAATAATTGGGTACATCATAACAGATCAATCCTGTGTTAAAGGGGCAATTTGTAATTTACAGAACCCACTGCTGCCTATGAACTAAATTACATTTTTTTTTTTTTAAATGCCACAACTTGGTGGGTTTTAAAGAAGAGTTGAACAGATCTGTTAGGGCTGTGGGAAAAGCTAAAAATCCGGGTTGGAAAAAAACATTTATCAAATGCCTGAAATGAACACACCAGCCAGACCACCCTGCAACGCAACAACCCAGTGTATTGCATTTAACTGTATATTTTAAACTTCTAGGCTTTTTATATGTCTATATAAAATTACAAACTGCACCTTTAAAGCCAACATGCAAAGGCAAGAAGAGGCTTGATTCAAGGTGTACTGCTATGTTTCCACTGGATCCCAAACTTTCTCATCTACAATTTGACAAAAATCTAACCAAAGTGACTCACCTGTTAGCGCAGTGCACTGACCTAATGCCATCCCATACAAGTGCTGAGGTATCTTTAACAGTCTCAGTGACTTTTCAGTTTCTCCCTGTCTTGCTCACAGCTCACCTCTTACACTACTAGCAACCCATTAGTCATAGCTGCATCTGGTACGTCTTCTTGTTTCCTCTTTCACTTCAGTTTGTCAGATTTATTCCTGCTGTGTAAATGCTGCTGCTGATAAAAAAAAAATCACCTTGTCACCATTTATGCATTCAGAGCATGCCTGTTGCACCTGTTCCCTAATGAGACAAGCTAACTTACACAGGACTTGTCTGCACTGGACAAGCAGGCTACATCTGCGCTTCTCTTAGGCATTAGGATACAGTGTCTGTCACACAGCAGGCATTTACACGTGTAATGTATGTTGTGGGTGTGTCTATACAGTAAATATATATCAGTTCCACATTTCCTCATCACCCCACTCTAACCTTGTAGTTTGAGAAGCAATGGTGGAGCATTTCCTGCATTCAGCACTTAGCTTTCCGAACTCATGAAATATTAAGACAAGAAAGAAAACAAGCCGGACCCTCATTCCTCTCTAAAGCCAACCCCTCATCAGACTGTCCTAGCAGTTACTCACGCCATAAAATACATCAGCAAGCCAGTACACACTGAGGTTATACAGCTATTCCCAAGAGATTAAATTTGGTAAAGTAATGTTATCAAACACATGGCATTCTAATCATATGGGATAATATCTCCTGCAGTTCAATCAACAGACACACAGCCAAACTTACATAGATAGTATATTATTCATTTTGAATAGTGTTTGTATTAGATGAACTAAACCCGAAAGCTGAATCTGCACCACTGCTCATTTATGCTGTTTACTCAATAGATTAAAATGAAATAAAAACAAAAACACGACATAAAATACTGTACATTTCTGGCAGCAGTGTGACTTCCACTTTGATGCTTTTGATATGCAGCATCACCAAGGTTATGACACAAACAGCAACACCAAGGTAGTGCTCTTTAAATATGATCATAGAAAATATTAGACATTTCATTATGTAGCATGTGGTGCCATGGTTTGTGCATATAGACAGGAAAATGCTGAGACTGTACACTCTGCTCTAGATGCTGCATGTTAGATATATAAAAGTGGGATGTATTAATGATGCGTTAGATATTCATTAGGATGGCTCCAGTTAATGGGTACTACATTTCATTGCACACTAAAAGCAGTCATTATTCAGATCAATTAATACAATAGAAACAGGATTCACAAATGTAATAATTTGGGCTTTAATAAATAATAAAAATAATGAATTGTGCACGTAAACATCCTTGTAAATTTTAATATCTCCTAACATTAGAAGTGCACCAGAGCGCGCGCGCGCGCATTCACACTCTCTCTCTCTCTCTCTCTCTCTCTCTCTCACACACACACACACACACACAGTAAGTGATAACTGTCACACTTCATTAGAGATCACAGCTATATTCCTGCATGCAATGGTGCATTTAACTCGCGCGCGCTGAATCCGTGCCTACTGACCCTACACGTTTCAAGGCTTGTGCAGGTTTCTGCACAGAAACACATCCATATAAGGGGGGCGGGGGTTGAGGGGTAATGCAGCAGCACCAGTGTGTTTATGGTTTCCTTGGGTTGCAGTAAAACCGCAAAAATAATGCAGCAGCAGGTGACAGGTAGCTTTACACTCTACACAGACTGCACAGCATCATGAGGTGAACAAAATGTTCTTACCTTGCAGGACGTTCAGCGTCAGTGACAAAATGTTGCACGATCAGTCCACATGTCGGTATGGAGAGATGGAGAGAGCATTCACACACAGCATCCTCAGCAGAGAGAGAGAGAGAGAGAGAGAGAGAGAAGGAGGAGGGGGGGGGTGACAAGGAGCAAGAAGCGATGGCACAAAAATGGAAGGATGATGCGGAACGGCTTGATGCTGCTTTTTAGTGGCTCGTCTGCCAGGGTTTGAGTAAAATGTGATAACAGCGCCCCAACCTGGCCACTGTAGGAGTCAGGCAGTCTTTATTTTTTTCTAGACCTTGGCAGTATATCTCATAAACTGATCCACAAAGTGTAATAACAATTGCAATACCCAAAGTACGTGGAGACCTAATCATCACACCTGTTAGTGGGTGGGATATATTAGGCAGCAAGTGAACATTTTGTCCTCAAAGTTGATGTGTTAGAAGCAGGAAAAATGGGCAAGGGTAAGGATTTGTGCGAGTTTGACAAGGACCAAATTGTGATGGCTAGACCACTGGATCAGAGCATCTCCAAAACTGCAGCTCTTGTGGGGTGTTCTATTTAATTATCATTTAAAGTATCATTTAAGTTCTGTTAAGTTCCTAAGTTCTTTAAGTTCTGAAAGTATCTTTTAAGTCCAGTAAATTGTGAGTTGGGAGGCCCCATGGAGGCCCCACCTCACAACTTACAGGACTTAAAGGATCTGCTGCTAACATCTTGGTGCCAGATACCACAGCACACCTTCACAGAGCTAGTGGAGTCCATGTCTCGATGGGTCAGGGGTGTTTTAGCAGCAAAAGGGGGACCAACACAATATTAGGCAGGTGGTCATAATCTTATGCCTGATCAGTGTACACACACAAATACACATACTTCCCTAAACTGTTGCATCGAAGTTCTACACACACAACTGTATTGAATGCCTTTGGATCATGTATCATTAAGATTTCTGTTCACTGGAACTAGGCCCAAACCTGTTCAAGCTTTCCATAGTGGAAGAACTCAAGTGGCCTGCTCAGAGCCCTGACCTCAACCCTAATGAGCACTTATTGGAACACTGGAATGCTAACTGCACACAGGTGTGATGGTCAGGTACTTTTGACCAAATGAGATAAGACTGCCTTTATTTAGCAAATATAAATTATTGCACAGTGAAATTCTTTCTTCACATATCCCATCCCTGAAGGGTTGAAGGTCAGAGTGCAGGATGCAGCACCCCGAGAGTTGGGGGCGTTGCTGAGGGGCCCAAAAGTGGCATCTTGGCATTACTGAGGCTTGAACCCTAATCTTCTGATCAACAACCCAATGGCCTTAACCACTTGTACTACCACTGCCCCATAACATGGTGCATAATGTGGCATCAACAAGGAACAAGGAAATCTTCCCAAGGAAAAAAAAATACACATTCATTTATTAGCAAACTAATTTCAGCTTAAACATTTGCTTACTGTGGCAGAAACTGGTGATGAACATAACCTCACAGACAAACCCACTAAACATTCAAATACTATGAAAAAAAAACAACATAATCTAACAAAATGGTATACAAAAAACACAGCCATGAGGGCCTGATGGGTATACAGATGAGTGTTAAACCACAGAAGCACATTGAGACTTTACTCCCGCTTTATACTGGTCATGGTCATGCTGCATGAGGAGCCTAGGAAGACTGGGCATGAGGAGAGAATTCACCAGGGATGGGATGGATAGTCCATCACAAGCTAGCATGTACACCCTCACACACTGCGAGACGAAACCAGGGGGAAATTACAGGGAGCCTCAAGATACATCCCTGGACAGCGTGCCAACCCAATGCAGAGCACACAGACATGCTATGGACAATTTGGTGCTGCCAATCATGCTACAATGTCTTTGGACTAGGATAGAAAACCAGAGTACGTGGAAGAAACCCCAGAAGCACAGGGAGAACATGCAAATTCTGTGCACGCATGGCAGAGCCAAGAATCGAATCGCTGGCCACGAAAGAGCTAGACAAACATACTGACCACTAAATCAGCACGCACATCACACGGCACATTTTCTTTTAAAAGATACTGACCTCTGCTGGTTACATGCTGCCGCACACATAGACCAAAAGAAAGGAGTCAAATTTGCATTATACAAATGAAGTCTTTCACAAGACACAAGGCTTTAAGAGTATATTGTAATCAGTATTGCATCAGCCAATTTAATATATTCTGCAAACCTGCAATGTTAGGCTACCCAACATTAGTCTATGTAGAACCCCTGAGGAAAGTGGTTAATGTAAAATAAATAGTCAAATGGAATTGGTGCAATAAACGAAAAACATGAACACTGTAGAAGTACATTAAACATTCATTAAAAAAAACAAGTTATAGATTTTTTACAAAGAAGTAAATAATTTATTAGGACAGAATAACAAATATACATTATATGTACAGCTGGCTTTATTATTATAACAAATTCTATACATTTTGCAAGTAATTGTTTTCATAAATGGTCCTTAGTGTCATGAAGAGATCCACAGAACATATTGAATTGTTGAAACATTTTGGTACAGTGTTTTAGACAGAAATGTTCAAGGTTACCCCCAAACGGGACAAATCTTAAAACCTTTCAGGAAACTTTAGTCCTGAAAGTGTAAGGACATTCTTTTCTAGTATTTGTGGGGTGGTTTTGCACAATTAAAAATGACAAATATACACAAAGTTTCATGTATGAGACATTCAGGAGAGAGAGAGAGAGAGAGAGAGAGAGAGAGAGAGAGAGAGAGAGAGATAGAGAGAGAGAGAGAGCGAGAGAGAGAGAGAGAGCGAGAGCGAGAGCGAGAGCGAGAGCGAGAGAGAGAGAGCGCTTAGTGTGAATGTTTTTTTTTGCCGGAATATACAGAACAAGAAGGTGGCTCAACTGAAGTAAATGTAGGATGCAGCATAAATAATACATTAATCCCCAAACCTTTACATGACGATACAAAACGATGAAAAAGCACACAAACATTAAGAAAAAAAATGACGTATAGCAAAGGCACTGCAATTCTTACCCATTATTAGCAGTTTATATTTACAGAACAATACCACCCATAACCCCGTAGAAAGTTTGATCAAAACACTCAATGCAAATTTTCCTACATTCTCCCGATTTCTACCATCTTTACTGCTTCTTTCATATAATGCTAGCTGTTTATAAAAGAAATTAATAAAAACCTCCCTGGATTTGCACAGAAGAGATCATAAATAAATCATCTCCATTTTCCCTCAGGAAAAGCCATCTGATGTGCCGAGAACTACTTTACGCTCGAATCCATGGCACACCAGCTGAAGGCATAGTGAAGACACATTCAAAGATAAAGAAGTGCAATGTCATACTTAGCTGTTGAGGGAAAAACAAAATATTGGTGTGGTAATAACCAGAGTGTCTCCTCTGATAGCGCAAGCCCATATACACACCCAGGACCGAGCAATACATACAAAAGATAACCTCATGAACGACGTGTTCAGCAATATACATGATTTAAAACATTTCATGAGTTAACCAAGGAAAACAATTTGGCAATTTGGCAGACAAAATAGCACCCAGTTCTTCTGCACTCATGAGTACTGAAAGAATCCTAGACTATGACACGCAAGGCTAGTACTGATCACAGTAAAACTCATGAATATGACCGATAGGTCCCCGATTCTACGAATGCTCTAAACCCGGCATCGCAAAATGACAAGTCTGTAATCGGCTGTATGCGAATAGCCGAGCTATCCGTTCATTTCTTTACAAATCGAAGATCAGAAGGCATTAGGAGTCACTGTCCTCCTCCTCCTCGTTTGCATTAACATGATGGGTGAGAAAGGCCTCTTTCTCTGGGGTTGCAGGTCCATTTATTTCACATACTGCTTTGCCTGATTCTGATGAGTTGTCATCTTCTGTGCCATTACTGGACAACATGGCTTCTGTGCTGTTTCTGATCCCGTAGGCAAAGTAAATGATGAAGCCTGGGGTTGAGAACATGATACAAATCATCAGACTGAGGGCTTTAACGTGTAAATTTATAACCAGAGAATGTTAAAAGTAGTTAAAGTTTCTAGGGGAAACATTGCCATTACAAATGCTTAAGAATAGTGGATTTAAAAAAAAGCTGTTTAGGGATGGCTCCCAGAGTGTCTGCAAACTTTTAGTTCCAACCACAGATTACTGATGAAAATAACCATATGGTAACTATGACTTTAGTGTATAAGGAGCTAGTTAAGGGGTGTGACGTACCGATTGCCATCCAGATGGCAAAACGCATCCAGGTGCCTTTGTCCAACTGCATCATCAGGTAGACATTAATGAACATACTGAGCACAGGCAGGAAAGGGAGCAGAGGAACCTGAAAGAAGAAACATGCACCACTTTAGCTTCTTACTTTTTACCATTTATAAAAAAAAAAAATAAAAAAAAAAAACAGCATCTGGATTTCCATCATTATAGTCTTACTGATTAATCTGCTGTTCACCTCAACACAGTTTATTTCTACATCCCTTCAAGCTGTACGTTTCATCATGTCTTACCTTAAAGGATAGCTTGGTTTTGCTCTCAGGTTGCCGCCAGATTACCAGAGTGAAGAGGAGACATACTACAGCAAGAACTCCCAACAAAGACAGACACCAGACCTGAAAGGCACCCTGTACTGCTACAATACAGAAAACACACACCAACACACCTGCGGAGACACAGAGACAAAAATCCATAAGAAAATGTGTTGTTGCTCTGAATATAGATAAAGTGGGTATTTAAAGAATAAAAAAATGGCTGTGTGTGTTAGGAAAATAATCAATCAGAGACGGGGTGGTGTGACAGTCAGAAAAAAGGTGTTATATTTAGGTTAGTCGTTTATTCCTCTTCCTCTAATGCATTTTTTTTTTTCAGAAGACTTTTTCTTCCTGTCGATGCAGAATGTCTAACAGTTCTAAAAGTTCTCAGGTCGATATAACAAAAAATTATACACAAAATAAAAATACTTCTATGGGCACATTAAAGCAACCCTGTGATTTGAATTCAGCTGCTCTGTGGTATAAAGGTTAAATATTCTTTATGCCACTGTATCATTTATACTGAACAGTGACTGTATATCTTTGTCAAACATTACTCCTGATAAGAGCCTCACAATCATGGCTAAAATACAATAGTTTTCCCTTAATATTAGATTTAAGCTTTCTTCAGTATGATGCTTGTGTTCAGATGATTTTGAACAGATGTCACAGTAATTCAGTTCATCATACTTACTCAGCCAACTTATGATGAAAACTCTTTGACATTATGAATCCATTGTTAATAACCCAGTCAATCAAATTGATCCAATGATCTAAACACCCAATATTGCCAGCGATCATGTTGAACTAATTAGGGATTTCAAAACTCGACCATAATTCAGAGAGAATTGTGTTATACATACAGCCATGTTTGCATGTGTGAAAATTGTTCTGCTTGTTTTTAGTTTTGCTTGTTTGTCTCACCTATTACACCGGTGCAGATGTTGACAGTGAAGCCAGACAGTTGTGAGGGATCTGTGTATTTAGGGAAAAGCAGGTTCTTGAGCGTGCACTCGTCTTGAGCTTTAGTGAGGTAATTTGAGCTGCCTTCACTAATGGAGTCGGGCTCGGCTTCATCCTGAGACCTGGCGATCTGATACTGCACGTTCACACTGGGCTGCTCCGGCTGATACCTGAGCATAAGACAGAGGAGAGAAGAAAAATAAAGTTTTAAGGTATAGTTCTGACTGAAATATATTAAGGAATAATAATAATAATAATATTAAGGAATATTTGCATAGTCGAATTCGCTCCACAGTCCCTCCAGGATTTTGGGGACAGTGGGTGTGTTGTGATTGTTGCAGAAGAAAATGCTTGACTTTGCTGCATTTTTTTTCCTTCTTCAAAATTTGCAATGCAATGTGCTATATTTTCAGAAATCTACTTGAATTGGTAAAATTGCAAGCACATGATTTTTCTTTTAAACTACTAATACACAAAAAGACACACATGTAATTACTTTGTATGATTGCTTTATTCATGTTTGAATATCGTGCTTGATTTTGCGTTAAATTCTGCAATCCTGGATGGACTGACAATCCGAGATCTATCCTAGGTATCCAATCTAAAGAAATACCTCAAAACCAAGACGCAAGCAGCCACTAGGGTGTAAGCCAGCAGCGTCCCAATAGACATGAGATCCACCAAATCCTTCAGATCAAGCAGGAAAGCCATCACAGCTACAACAAAGGGGGAAAAAAATATGCTTAACATTTGAAAATTTTTATTAAATAGTCACAGAGTCACACGGCAATAGCAGAAATGTACTAAATTTAAATAATTATGAATTAGCAAAGCATAAAAACAGATGAGTATTATTATGCTGTAGGTAATGGGGTATTGTGATGGTGTGGTTCGGTATCCCTTAAAAGTAAAACGCCACTGCAAATCAAAGCAAAAATGTTATTTTCCCATGAATAAAAATTTCTATTCTGATGGTCTTTTCTAGGATGACGGCACTCTCATTCACAAGACACAAAGTGATGCAATGAGTATGAAAATTGTGCATTGCCTTCAGACGTTACACAATTTACCCCTGGAGGTGAGGGCGTCAACACATTGTTCTGCATAGTATTGCCCCACAAGTGGTGGGGTTTGTATCTTCAACAGTATCTGACTGCTGTGGGTTTATATGCATGCCCTTTAGTCTGATATGAAAAACACTCATAACCAAACATATTTACACCAAAGTATTTACAGTATTGAAAAAGACCATGTTTGCATAAAGGCACGAGAGGCTGATAGCACAGTGAAATGTCATTGTCTAACAAGATTTTTCAAGTCGAAATACACTACAATGTTTTCTGTTTCATTCCAATACATTATAAAAATATATGAAGTGTCCAAGATTTAGACAGTCGAGGCCTAGAAGGAAGTCAACTCAAGGAATTGAAATTTTTTTATCAGGAACACAGAGTTGCAATGTTTCAATCAACACTATTGTTTCAACACTCGTTTTAGGACCCACCTGACAAGTACTGTCAGAGGTATTTCCAAAATGTTTATTTAGAGACATTATTTGCAGTGATCTAAACCTTGCCTGAGTAAGATTCTTCCTTCATGACTCACTGTGCACTCATCACTCCACACCAATTAGATGCTGCTTCTGGTCACACAATCTTTGTGTGGGGATTAGTAAAGTTTTTTTTCCCCCAAGGTAAACCAACATTCAGGTTGGTCCTCTTCTCCTTCAAGCTTACCAGACAACAGCCCTGCCACTACGGTGGAGACAATGGGCATCTTCCGCTCACTGAGGCGAGACAGGAAGGAGAAGAGAAGGCCGTCGCACGCCATGGAAAAGATAACGCGTGGCAGGGGAAACATGGAGCCCAGCAAACTGAGGCACAGAATGGATGGAATGAGCGAGAGAGAGAGCGAGCTAAAGAGAGAGAATTTGGGGGTGGGGTTGGGGGGTATAGTATTCATTCATCTGACCCAAATACAAACTGAAGCCTGTGCCAGAATGAGTGGTCTCTTTCCATAACTAATTTGACTTCATTTACTGGAGCAATGCTGCCATATGCTGAACAAAAACGTGCCATTTCAAAGGACTGATTCTTGTGTAACCATTTAGTGGGGATGTGTGGAAGAAGGTTCATTCTGCAAGACACTTCCAGAAAGATCTGTGAAGGAAACCAGTTGATTAGTGGTTTTCATTTGGTCTTCTCACCTGCCACAACGCCTGAGGTTATAGTGGCTATAACGGGGGTTTTGGATTTTTCGTTGATCTTTGCCAAGAACTTAAAGAGCAGCCCGTCCTCAGCCATGGCCCATATAACTCTGGGCATTGGAAACATGGAGCCTAGTAGACTAGTGGAAAGGGAGGGAAGAGACAGAGAACCATGCAAGTAAGTAATAGCACACATTGATTTGATTCATGAGGCATACACATGGAAAATATTACTAATATTAAAGAAAGCACTGAAGGGAATTACATATTAGCATGATATGAATAAGAATAAGCTCACTACTAACATTCCTACTAACAATTCAATGTTATTCACATTAGCAGGTTTGCGTGAGGGTTTTCGTTAAGCACAGGTGAAAGACGTTAGCTTGTGGTAAAGGTGTGCATTGTGACTGGTATCCCGAGAGATCCAACTAAAACAAAATAAACTGTGGGAGTGGTCTGCTTTTCCCTCAAGTGGGCAGTCAGACGTGAAGCTTGTGGAATGAGGAACGGCTGCATTCATTAACTTAAGAGCGAGTCTGACAAAGCGTGTTACTCGGGTGCTGAGGTGTGACACGTTTTCAGTTTTCATTTATCGTCCTCAGAAAATGCTTTATTGTGGTCAGATTCACAGCAGGTGAAATGACTAATTTGTTTATATTCTGGAAAAGAGAACCAACTAAGTCAGGCAGACCAAAGGGATAACAGAAAAAAATTAAGCAGTCCTGTGCACACCTCTGGCTTCATGGGGAACTAATTATTAGTAACCATGAGCTGTTCTGCAATTCTTTGACTTTCTATAATTGAGCACATAGTAATGTGGAAGGAAAGAGTACAATCAGTCAGCAAGTCTTAACTTAAAATCTCTAAGCGATAAAGGCTTCACAGAAACTCATTTACATAATAGTACTACTTCATATAATCATTAAGAAAACTTCTCAACATTGAAAGCCTTTTGTCTATAGATTCAAACTAGACTCATTAAACCCCCTACACTAGAGCTGTGTTTACCTGGTGGAGAGGGCGCAGAGCGATCCCACTGCCACAGCATACGTAGCACCGTCCCAGCCCACGTACTTAAAGGCCACAGGGAGTGGGCTGTTTTTATCTAACAGGTAATAGGGCATCATTACAGTAAGAGCTGCAGACACGCCGAAATAGGCCACGAAGCAGATGAGCAGCGACGACACAATGCCAATAGGGATGGCCCTCTGTGGGTTCTTCACCTCCTCTCCTGCAGAAAGAGAGCAGCAGGCATATTAAACACACAGAACCGGTGGTGTAGTGTCTTTTATAGCTCTGTACTCAGATTTGGCATGACAAGGGAACATTTGGTTTAGCACTCTTCTGTAAAACTGACAAATCTAAGACAGATCAGCAAGCAGATAGTAATTAGTCATAATCTTTTCTTCCTCTCTTATTTTTCTACATGCAAAAGCTGAACAATGAAAAAAAATCATAATACAAAAAAAAAAGTCAAAATTTTTCCTATTAGCAAAATTCAGTCTCTCACCTGTAGTAGCGATACAATCAAAACCGACAAAAGCATAAAAGCAGGTAGCAGCGCCTGAGAGAACCCCGCTGATGCCAAATGGCATAAAGCCTCCGTCTCCCAAACTGGCAGGTGAAGGCAGTATCAAGGTTTCACTAGAAAGGTTAAAAAATAAATAAATAAATAAATAAAAATGAATGATTAACAAATGTTTAAAACAAACACAGTTATACATGACTACACGGAACAATGGGGAGGATAATAAAGCACTCAGCATCACCCACGCATGCCAGACTCACTCGTGCCAAACTTACTTTGCACTCGTTGTTTTGTTTAAAATCTCTGCTGGATTCAGGTTCCAGTTTTTGAGAGATCCTTTGATCAGCCCTGCAATCACGACGAATAGCAGCACCAGCACGTTGATGCAAGTAAACACTTTATTCACCATCGCAGACTCCTTCACTCCAAATGCCAGCAACCCTAAACACAAAACAACACTTAACACATGTCCGCAAATGCATGAACAAGGCAAGATCTGCGTGTACCAAGTAAAGGAGATACTATCTGCACTGTGTTAATAGCAAGATTGCAATATTTACACTCATATTTACAGTGATATACAGTGGAACCTCGGCAAACGAATGCCCTTCCTTACGAATTTTTGCCTTAACAATTGAAATTTTGCAAGAAATTTTCATCAGCATACGAAGCATTTTTGGCATATGAACGCACTGAACCGAACGGCAAGTTGTGTGTACGTCCGGGAGATGTTCAAGACTTGTTTGTGTCAGTGGAAAGCCAAGTGAAGCCAACTGAAATGGAGTTTACATATTTCACGAGTTTTTCAGACAGCAAAAGCTGTTTCGAAAGACTCAACCCACGATACCAACGTTGTTTGGCATGCGTTCAAAGCTACATGATTTTTCCGTGCATTTTTTGTGTTGACAGAATGGTGGTGTGGGTGGTCTGTTCTATTTTTAGCCCAGGGTTGGTGGCATGACTTCCTGTGAGGACCCTTGATATGGCTTGGGTCAGTTCTTTGTAAGCAGCCATACAGTTTACACTTCGATTAGTAATATTGGTAATATTTTTAGGTGCCTGGAACCGATTATCTGCATTTACATTATTTGTTAAGGAAAAATTCGTTTTTGCAAATACAAATTTTTTGCCTTAAAAATGAATCAAATTTGTATGCTGAGGTTCCACTGTAGTACGTGTGCGAGAAAGATGAATTGTCTGATTATTTTTTTGCCTTTGAATGCAATTATTTCACAAAAAAATATATTTTATAATTATACACTCATTTCTCAGTTGTTTCATGATGATATTTATAGAGAAAATGAATTATTTGGGAAGAAATAATATCCCAAGGTTCTGCATTAAAGTTCTAATATTAAATACTATTTAAATTGCAATTCTCAACTGGATCTCAGCAGAATATTTAAGAAAACTACTTAAGTTGCATGAATATGAAGCATACACAAGACCCATAGAGATAATGTTTATTCTATTTAGATCATTTATGAACATTTACATATATCCAGTGTAAACATTTCTGATTCCAATATTTCTATTTTAAATAAATCACATCCAATTGTCTGACTTCCTGAGTTCTGGTGGATGGACTGATGTAAATAACATCCGTTAACATGAAGATATAAATCTGTATTTGTTGATGCAAATAATCAACAACAAAACCATATTAAATCAATGTCTAATAGGCTTCAAAGTCAGACAAAAAGTTTCAAAAAATGAATTAAACTAAAACTAAATCCAGTTTAGAGGTGTGTAGAGACGTTATTTAAGAAAATAAATAACAAATAAAAGAAAATAAATCGATTTTGAGGCTTTGTAAAAGAGCCTTACCAGTTAGAATGAGGATGATGACCACAGCAAATATGTCTGGGTACTCAGCTAAAATCCCCGGGGCGTTTATACTCATGTGGCTCTTGCAGAACGTCTCGATTTGTTTCCCTATGAGCTCATCAAATGTAGCGCTCCAGGCTCGGGCTACACTGGATGTCCCTAACAAAGATTTCAAGACAAAAACACATCATGTTAGTTTCCACGAACAATCACAGAACCAAACATGACAGGTTTCAAGTATCAAAGCCTAGACAGATGAAATCTATATTCAGATAGCTGAGAAGCAGCTCTGTGACAATCTTTTTTTTTTGTGACAAGTCTTAAAGATGGTATAGAAATAAACATTTAATGTATACAGGAAAGGCCTTGTTTACACTTTTGCTTTCGGACATGATCAAGATAAGAGATGATATTTACTGCTGTTCACTGGTGAAGAGTTTTCATGAAATTTAATGAAACTGTTCTTCTAATTCCAGTGACATGGCATTCCGGGGAAATACTACATTCAGTATTAAACAAGATACATCACTGTACTAACTTTGCTTCCTGTCTCACATCTTTTGCCTTTTTTGTACCGGTGTTTACTTGTGCTTGTCAAGTTCCTGGTTTCTAAGTATTATCTTCTACTTCCACTAATCATGCCTCTGTTTTTCTCTTAACCGCTGAACCCTGAGAGATAGTTTTGTCCAATTAGGACATGGCCATAAGCACGTTTCATAAATAAGCCCTACTAAACAGACGCGTTTTCCTCTTTCAGGATCACAAAGACCTAACTTCATGGACTACAATAACCCACCTATGATGTATGACAGGATGAGGTTCCAACCGGTAATGAAGGCCCACAATTCTCCTACAGTCACGTAGCTGTACAGATACGCAGACCCTGTCCTGGGCACCCGTGCGCCAAACTCGGCATAACATAGACCAGCCATGACCGAGGCCAGAGCAGCGATCAGGAACGAGAGCACGATGGCAGGGCCTGCATTGTCCCGAGCTACGGCACCTGCTAACACGTACACGCCAGCGCCGAGGGTACTGCCCACACCCAGAGCCACCAAGTCAAACGTGTTGAGACATCGTGACAGGCGTGAGTCCTCAGTGCTGCAATCCACAGCTTTCACACGCAGCAGCTTCTTCCCAAAGCCTTGCAGCACAGACAGAACCATGGCAAAGCTTTACACAAAACACACACCAACCGGAGTTCTCCAATGCAGACTCTATGACCTGTGGGGGAGGAAGTGAAAAAACAAGACAGACATTTTACAACATATTGAGCAGATGTTTGGGGGGGCAAACATAACTGAAGACACTTAATCTAACAAACATTTAATAACAAAGTTAAAAATAATGTGGAAGATAAAATTGTTAGTTTGTAAATGGCATCGTTCTTAAATATCAGATTAATGCTATTCAGAGCACACTGTGTTTATTCAAGAGAGAACTCTTTGTATCTACTGCTGAGGAAAAAAAAAATTCCAGTTACAAGATAATGGGTCAGAAAAACAAAAATGTGTCACTGTGCCCCACCACACTGAAGTCAGCAGATATGAAGATATGCTGCATATCCGGACATCTAAAATCTAGAAATTTCCAAAACATCTGTCTACATTAACATCTTGACATTTTTTAAATGTGATCCCCAAAAATGCTTTTCAGCTGACAGCAAACTTAGCTGTCTAAAAATAATAATTTAGTCCAAAACCGTGACTAAAGTGTTAATATTAATGGATGGGTTGAAACTTTTAAAACACATGCACGCTGATCCCCAAGCCCTTGTTAAACATGTTAATCAAATTCCATTAAAAAAAATTGAAAACACACCAAATGACATGGAGACTTAAGTCTAATCTTCAGATTTGTAGATAAAAATATGCATAAAAGCTGGAGGCGTTAACTAGATTTAACAAGATATTTTATTCAAAAGTAGAAGTATTAACTTTTGACACATGGCCACACCTGCAGTCATGCTCATGTGGCGTGATGAACCAGGATCACACACCCATTGACAGGTGCGAGACATTTACACCACAACGATGTTTAGAAATACTTTACAAACTCTAAATACTTTGAGCAATCTAAAAGGGAGACAAAGTGTAATTCACTTTCACGTTTATTTCTTAAAACCGTACCCTAATTAAGAATAAAACCCTAATTAACAATAAAACTAAACAGAACAGCGCCTATAAAACGTAATCGACTTACCAACACGGAAAGCTTAAAGAAATCCTTTGATGTCACAATCACTGACCAATGCAAACCAGTAATCACCCGCCAAATAAAGGTACATGGCTCATTATAAGCAAGGGGAGGTGTTTTTGTGCTCTTTGTACTGTTCACCGATTCAGACACAGAGCAGATGCCTTTGTGAGCACCAACCCAATCAGGCCCAGAAATAGAACAGAGTGTGGTCACATGGCCAGGTGACTCCAGCAGCTGACTTTGCCAATACAACCTTGTCTGCTTTTTTAAGTACACTCTCTGCAATGCCTGTGCCTGCCTCCTGATATCACATGCCACGAACACAAGAGATTAAAGGACTACATCAAATGACACCAAGACTCGATGTCCTGTTCAGAACGTCCAGTTTAGTATGCGCTGCTATTCATTTTCTTATTACATCAGCTGTTTCTGAAAATTAGTACAAGATCAAATCTGGAAACAAGATGTTCTTGTGATAAGCACAAAATCCAAAAGAACAATTAAGCATTATCTCCTTACCTCACCTTCAATTAAATGGTGTTTATCTTAGAAATGAAAGTAAATGAGATTAAATCTGATGAGGAGATTTTTGTCTCACTGATTCAAAAAAAGTAAACACATTACAATTGTCCAACTGTCTCTAAGGTAAAATTCTACAATACAATATTATTTTAAAAAGTTTGCCCGGCTCATTAATGATTATTGGTTGAAATTTTCCAGCCACAAACATTTTAAGATCTTGAAATTCTGGCAAAAGCAACAGGATTTACTTTAAATGTTTTAAATATATAAAGCTTTGTGAGTGAATGATTTACTGTTGGTTTACATTCGTAATGATCCATTTATAACAGCAACACAGATAACATGCTCCTTATTTTAGCTGCTGTGATTGATGTACTGTAAACTAAGAAGAACATGAAAAAGTGTGATGCTCTTTCTGGCTTAATCAGAAGAAGGAGATTAGCAAACACAGTGGAATGTTTCTGTCATAAGACTCCTTGGTATTTCAGTGAGAACCTGCACTAACCAGTCACACCTTTTACAGTAAATTTGTCTCTTTCGCTACCACGATGTTATCTAACCACTGATCCAGTTCACATTCCACTGCATTTTCCAGCCATGTATAAAAAAGACTAGTCGCATATAGAATGCCATTAACGAGGAAACATTCAGGAAGAATGAAGGGTGATGCCGT
Source organism: Hemibagrus wyckioides (assembly GCF_019097595.1). Classification (NCBI taxonomy): domain Eukaryota; kingdom Metazoa; phylum Chordata; class Actinopteri; order Siluriformes; family Bagridae; genus Hemibagrus; species Hemibagrus wyckioides. Next base: position 10,810,211 of record NC_080726.1, on the reverse strand, counting down.
TACTGCATCGTCTGAAAGACTTTTTTTTTTAACAGCCATCTATCAGGGGCCTATTCAGACGTCAATGGAAATCACTATGAAAAACCAGGTGCTGGTGCGAAGCAGGCAGTTGCACAATACACAGTGGAACATTTGGTATTGTCTTTTACATTTTAAGCGTGACAAGAACGGCCTGTGAATCCAACCTTCCATTAATCATTGTTATGCATGCACAGTAACTTTCAGACATACTTCAATTCCAGACCAAAAAAACCACAACAAACGAGTAGGCCGGGTTAAAGCCCAGCCCCGCTGTCCACCAATCACAGCACAGAGGCTCGACAGGAACAAGACACATGTTAGGAATGTCACATGGCAGAGGACATCAGTTTGATATTTATATAACTGTGATCACTAGACATGCAGTGATGTGTAAAACTACTGAAAATCTTTTTGCTGATTAAAATTTATTGCTAAAAACCTCCAGTGAGCTCTTATGTAATTAACAGGATTGTAAGATTGTCTTCTCTGGGAAGCACTTCTTTTTATTTGTTAAGGAGGAAATCTTAAACATTTGTCCTTGAAACTTTGTTCAAAGTCACGAACAACACTGATTATTTCTTAAAGATATATAATTACTGTATAAATATCAGGTTTTGGAAAACTGAAGCAAATGTGTGGTTTACTCAAGGCCAGATGGAGGAATTGACACCAACATTACTCGTCACGGTCATAATTATGATGGTCTAAAATTACCAAGCTGCTAGGTTTCAAAACAATCTCTGGGAAACGGTCACTGCGTCTAATATTGCATTGTGGTGCTAATACTGAACATTGAAGGACACATGACAGGTCAACAAACTGCCTCTTTGTCACACAGATGCAATAATACCAAGAAAACAAACTCCAGCTCATTGACCTAACTGACAAATGTCATAACACCCTGGCCACACAAACTTTCCATGTAAAATATCCTGTAAGGTAGAGTAGATATGAATGCCACAGTGACCTTCTCTTAGGAATGGTCTTTTGTTTAAAGAACATGAATGTCTTGTCTGCTGCCATATTTTTTCCCCCTCAAACATTTGCTTCATGACCACAATTTTTATGTTCCACAAATCCAAATCTGATAAAGTAACACCAAGCAATGTATACTCAGGTCAGTCCACAGGACAGTGACACATACACCATGTGTAAGCTTACTTAAATTTATGGTGCTATAATAAGGCATCAATTAGCTAAGGTTATTTAGATATACTGGTATGATCAAAACTAACCACATAACTGCATTAAATATTTAATTCTGCTGGCAGAGATACTACCTACAGTCTACAGTTCCTGTGAATCTGGAATCTTGCACAACTTAAAAATTGCACAACATCACAAATGTGCAATAGCCTAGAAATCCTGATCATTAAATACTCAGCTGTAGTTAACAGACAACCAAACATTGTGCACAATTCAATCAGACAAAAAAAAAAAACATTAAAAAACACTATGCAAATTTACAGACGAGACCTACTGAGCTTGCATTAGTATGTTCTCTAAAACACTACCCCAGAGTTCAGGGCTGACTGGCAAATAACCAGTGGGTACCCCATTGTAAATAACAGCTAAACTGGATAATAAAAATCTATGAAGCCGCAGATGTCACGCCTACAGACCGCTGGGTGAATGTCTGATGCATATGGCACACAAACTGGAAACACTTTAAGAGCTCCATCATCATCTGTTCGGCTTTCTGAGAGATTGTGAAGGTCAACTTGGAAAAAAAGCCATCGTGTTTACAACTGTGACAATGAGCTCTTACAAGGATGAGCTAAATGCTGGATTTTTCCAAATGATGTGAAGTTTGTGGTCCAGTTTCTTAAATGAACTATCTATGGCTGAACACGCGTCTGTTTTTGTAGGGACATCCGACTTTACATGTTCACACCCCTAACCATGACGCTGAACAAAATGAAGTGCGTTTGGTTGCTTTGCATGTCAGTCAGACGTCGTCTTGGGCAGTCCGTGGCCAAAAAAAGCTGCTATGGAGTCCAGACCTTCTGCTGTCAGTCTGAAGGTCTGGCTAAATGAGACTAGAGAGAGCACAGCTCTGCTCTCTAGTGGAAATGATGGCAATTCTCTCTTCTTTACTTATACTAAGCAATCACAACCATTTGAGAGGTCATATATATGGAAGAGGGCAGTTCCTCTAAATGTTCTCTAAATCTTCAAAAAGATGGCATGACAAAGTTGCATGTGTTAACGCGCTCAATGCAACAGGAACTCATTACTTTATTCTGGTTTCTGAGCACCATGTCGAGCGAATCTTACTTTTGCAAGGTTTCTCAAATAATACAGTTATTACTGTGGCCTTAACCAACATTGGTACATCTGTTATTAAGCAGACTTTATGAGAAGAAAGATTCTATTCATTCAAGGGGAAACAACAAATGTAACAGATCAGAAGGCCCAAGGAAGTAGCATTATTAAGCAATTACATCAGCCTAGAGTTGAAAACCAATATTAAGAATAGAAATGACATATCCTGGGCTAGACATCAACCGAGAACAATACCAGACCAATTACAGAATTTCGTACCACCCTGTATCTGTTAAGGCTCTAGAGTAACTCGATTAATTCTAACAAAACGGTAATGAACAGTCACACACAATGAATATGTTTAGATAGTAAACAGAGCTACGTGAGCCTGGTGTCACAACAGAACAGTTATGATTCTGTGCAATCACATTGCGTTTTGAAGCAGTAAGGCTGAAGCGCTTGACTGGTTCACACAAAATAAATAAACTCCAACCATTATTCCCTCAAATACGGGTGGGGTGGGATATTGAGAAACAGAAACTATACACCACTCAACCATATCTTCTGCTAAAAAAGATGCTACTGTAGAGCAAGATCCAGGGGCAGGACATGAACAGTCTAGATATCATTTAATTGGGCAAACAAGAATAGTCAGGATGACTCATATTAATAATAATAATAATAATAATAATAGTCATCATTTTCCAAGGAACAAACTATAAATAGAAATGCAGAGCATTCTCAAAATGTTTTACTGCATTCCCCAATATATATATATATATATATAAACATTAGGGAATGCAATAAAATATTTTGTTTTTTAAAAAACAACTTTAAAAATACATTTTTTTAAATATTAAAATAAAACTTTTTTACATTAACACACACACACACACACAGCACGTGCGCTAAGATGAATCACAGGTTTTTAATTGCATAAACGTGTTTTATCTGATTTGCTGTTTATTGTCCACCTGGTAAATATGCCTGCAGTAAATGATGATGATTCAGTAAGCTATCCTAATATCTCACCTAAGCATGCTGTACACAGTCTATAGTGTATACACACTCATTATATAAGGCACAATGAAAACACTAAGCGCATCTCATCTGTTAGAAAAAAATAAATGCACTCAATTATTCCGTAAAGGCACACCATTTATTTACTCGAGCATGTGAATAAAATATCCGTTCAAATGAACCGAAGTGTTTTAGGGTGTGTAACCACAGCAGACTACGTCTAATGACGAGGCGCGTGTTGCATCAGCTCCTAAAATGGTCACCGGCCATGCGCGCGCAACGCGGGACTTCAGATGATAGAATAAAAAAAAACGATTAGGAAGATTGCAACATCTGTCGCCAAGTAGAACAATTTTAAACGATTCCTACCTTGCTTAATGCGTCTATTTTGGAGACTCCGATGTGTTCGTGTTCGTGTTCGCTCGAGAGGCAAGCTGAAGAAGAAGCGAGAAGCCGCGTGCACACTTTGTAGAAGGATAGTAAATGGAGCTCACTATGCAAAAGAGGAACCGACTTCCTCTTTACAACTCTACAACTCGATGCAGCTAAACCACACCTCTTCACGGGCGGAGGAAGTGAGAAGGTCCTCATGCACGCCCAATTTTTTCAGGCGGTGCGAGCCTTTGTTGTCTCGTGTTACGTTCGACTTAACTTGGAAGTGGGAAGTGGGAAGTCACATCCATTGACCCCATGTATGGTTGGGTGTCGAAGCAGGGATTCAGAAGTGAAGTCAGAATGTGTCTGGGTGTCAGTAGTGGTTGGCTTCAGTAGAAATTTGACCATACCTTGACCGTTCTTATATTAGTGAGATGTAGGCTGCTGTCTTTTGGTTTATGTCTAAAAATGCAGGTCTTTGGGCTTGGGGGAGGAAACCAGAAGTAGTCAAGTCAAGTTAAGAAGCTTTTTATGGTCATTTCAACCATGTAGAGCTGACGCAGTACACGGTGAAACAACGCAGAGCCACGGACTAAATGCAAGTTGTCCTAGGCACATAAAGTGCAACCAAGTCAAAGTCAAAGTCAAAGAAGCTTTATTGTCACTTCAACCATATATAGCTGATGCAGTCCACAGTGAAGTGAAACAACATTCCTCCTAGACCAGAGGTGCTACACACAGAGACAAAATACAGTGACGCAGACAAACATAGAGCTAAAAACTAAACTATACTTAAGGTGCAAGAAATAAAGTAGACATACAACAGAAGTGCACAGGATGACAAGACAAGACAGTGCAGACAAACAACATATAGACCGACTTTTGTGCAAAGAACAGTGTATACGGTGAGTGCAAATATGAAATTGACACATGTAAACAGGATACAAACAGTGCAAGACAAAAAGACAGTGCAAACAGACATTACAAAACAATACAATGTGCAAAAATTGGAAAACTGTAAACAACGAGGGTTCTTGTGAACATATACATTTCTGTAATAGCAGCAGCTAGTGGTACTTTGAAATGTGTGCAAAAACAGCATCAGCAGTAATTGAGGAAATGTGCAAAAACAGCATGTGAACAGTTATAATATGGGTGGTGCTATAGACATGGATTAATATTAATTTGAATCGAGTGTTTGAGTGTGTGTTCACACTGTTAGTGAGTGAGAGAGTGTGTGTGTGTGTGAGAGAGAGAGTTTGGTACAGTTCAATTCTGGGTGTTGAGGAGCCCGATGGCTTGAGGGAAGAAGCTGTTCAACAGTCTGGTTGTGAGGGCCCGAATGCTTTGCTACATCTTTCCAGATGGCTGGAGGGTGAAGAGTGTGTGTGAGAGGGGTGTGTGGGGTCATCCACAATACTGTTGGCTTTGCGGATGCAGTGTGTGGTGTAAATGTTCATGAAAGAGAGGCTCCAATGACATGGAGAACATGCAGGCTCTGCATGATACACAAAGGGCAGAGGCAGGAACCTCTAACCTTAGAAGACAACCATGATAACCTCAAAACTACCAGCCCTTTGCCATCATGATCAACAATGTGAAAGGAATTTCATAATTATTTTTCATTTTGATGTTCGGTTCAAGTCTTTACGAAATTCAAGAATTAATTAAACAAAACAGAATATTGAGGTAATCCAGAAAACTTAAAGGTGTTGTTGTTTCCTACTATTAAGTAGAAAATTGTATCTTTATACTCTTCATGGAAATCTTCAATAGGCCAATTTTTAAGAATGCAAATCCTGTTAAAAAGTAAAATTTTAATATGAACACCACATTTTTTAAAACACACCACATTTTTTTCCACAGTTTTAAAATGTATTTATGCATTTGCAATACTTTTTTTTTTATTTGTCAAGAGGTTCATTTCCAGTCTTTACTAGAAGACATTCAGAGAATCAGAGAAGTTCATTTACATCAGAAGCTGTGCTAAACCTGAAACTCTGACTATAAAGACTATAGATTATAGTCTAAAAGACTGTAAAGATAAGAATCTATCTATCTATCTATCTATCTATCTATCTATCTATCTATCTATCTATCTATCTATCTATCTATCTATCGTTATATAAACATTTACAGATAGATAGATAGATAGATAGATAGATAGATAGATAGATAGATAGATAGATAGATTGATGAACGGTCAGTGGATAAACTCAGTGAACTTCCCCTGAGTCAAGAGGTATGGCCTTTTTTTAGTGTTTGTTTGGAAGACAGTCAGAGACTCGGGGGAAATTCATTCCACCACCTTTATGTCAGTATAGATAAGAGTCCTCTACCTGCAGCTGGCTGTCACTGCTATTATCAGTTTGTTGTTGACATTTTTTTCCTTTTCTATTTCTTTCTAAACGCCTCCAAGATGTCCATTTCCCTCTGTTTGGGTTCCTCTTGTTTTCGTCTCCTTCCCACCTGTCTCTGTGCTTGAATAATATGAAGCTCTCTGCTGGCCCTTATTTCCATCTGACTCTCAGTTTTGTTTTTGTTTCTTTCTCACAGCAAGCTGCTCAATCACATTCTCAGTTTCTGTTTGATTTAACACTTTTCATTCATCTGTGCCTTTTCCCCTTTAGACTCTGAACATTTCAAACAGATCATGGTCCTGCTGTTTCCTCACATCACCCCTCTCTCTCTTCTCCATCCCTCTCTCTGCTTTGTACTGATTATAGGAAGTATTTGGATGATTTGTGTTTTGTCCTCCTGCAATTTCTTTCTTTAAGAATATTATTACGTGTTATTTCACTTTCTCCTTCCACTAGCAGCTCTGTAAGATTGTCCTTTTGGTCATTTGCCTTTCCTCTAACATACCCCCCCCCCCCCCCCCCCCGACAACAACCATTTTCTTTTTGTTTGTTTGGGTTCTTCATTTCACTTCATTTTCTTTTCCTTTAAATAACGAAAGTAAAGTACATTCTGTAATTCTCTATCAATCACCTCAGTCTCTTTTTCTGTTTATTGTTTTGCTCTGTCTCTCTCTGCTTGCTTCCCATTTCTGTGCATATGCATGCTTGTCTTTTCTTAGATTCCCTCCATTTTTCTCTGCAAGTCTTCCTGTTTTTTCCCCATTGCCTGCTGCCTCGTTCTGTCTGTCTCTTTTTCCATCTCTTCCTGCTGTTTTGCAATTGCACATTCTTCCTCTTCGTCTTTTAACTAGTTCTTTATATTTCTCCTCTTCTCTATTCAGACGCAGGGTCTTCTCCTCATCTGTTTCTCTGATTTCATTTTTCCATCTCCCTTTGTTTTTCATTTTGTCTATTGAGAGCTGTGCGATTTTCAGTCCGTAATTCTATCTTCAATCTCTTCTCCTCCAAAGGCATTTCCATCACTTTGCGCTGCTCCATTTTATTCATCATCATCTCTCTCTCTCTCTCCCTTTCTTTTGCCTTCTTCCTCTCAGACGGCACTTTGGTGTCCAGCTCTTGGATTTCCTTTTCATGTGAATTCTTTCTCCTCTTCCATCACCTCTCTTACTCACTGTATCACTTTTTCTTGTCACATCCTGCATTTTTTCCAAATATTCCTCCTCCTCCTTCTCCTCCTCCTCTTCCAGCAGCTCATCCTTCACCCTTAGATTTTCTGCCACCACTTTTCTCAGATTTTTCAGCTCACATTTTAATGCCTCTTTTCTTTTTCTTTTTTGTGCTCAGCTCTCTCATCTCTAAGTTTTTCTCTTTTTATCTTTTCCAGTATAGCCAAGGAGTTTTTGTAATATCTTGCTGTTTTCCCAGCTTGGTACAGTCTTTCTTTGAGCTAATCCAGCTCTTTTCTCTTCAGTTCATCCACTCTGACACTTTTTATCCATGCAATTCTAGTAGTCTTGATGTTCCCAGTGTCCCTCCATGGTTTGGTCCATTTCATATCCTGTCACTACTGGCTGCACATTGTACAATGGATATTGTAGTGTTTTGGTCATACCAAGGCAAGACTCTTTCTTACAAACTCTCTCACAATGTTCTATTCATCACAGTGAAGTACCTCAGCTCATTTTCCATAGAACAATACAAACAGGTTAACAGACACTTCATCTAAAAACCACACAAGCATTGCTAATGTTGAATGCTTTAAAAAGCCAGTTAGCAGTTCTGCTCTTAAGCAAGGAATCATTCAACTCCTTTGACTTGTCATAGTTAGCTGTGTTAGTTTTCCACATATTACTAATACTAATCATTGTAAATAGCAATATACTGAAATCCTACTGTGCCATTTAAATGTAGACAGATGCTATCTTTTTCCTTTAAGTTTTTCCATAAAATGATTCTGTTGGTTTTCCTCTTCATTTTTCTATGTTGTAATTTCACACTGAGTGTCAAAAAAGTCATTTCTTTACATCACAAAAAGTTACCCTTGGGTGTGTAGACTTTTTATCAGCCTTAAGATCCATTACAGATATAACTGAAACAAAACTATGAACACTCATTTACATGTATGGCGTTTGGTAGACGCTTTTCTCCAGAGCAACGTACAAAAAATGCTTTGAGGTCTCCATCAATGAATACATCAATCCTCAGAGATCTATGTCTATTTATTCCTGTTTTTCACTCAGCAACTAGGTCTGTCTATTACTAATATTACTGAGATGGACAATCTGACCCCTCCCCCCCATAGGGTGGTGCATACATGGATTGTTGCTAAATGATGAGAATAAAAACAGCAACCATTTTATGCTTCGAATCCTACCTCCCTACCCCTTATGTATATTCACATGTTCATAATAAACATCCTTTCAACACACTGCTGTTTATCTATACTCCTCTAGACTTGGACACTGGGTTTACAACTTCACTATCAGTTATCACCCAGGAGTAGGTGGTTCCTCTTAAACGTTCTTCCTCATGACATTTCAGGGAGATTTACAGTCACTGTCACCTCCAGCTTGTGACTTAGGGATTTAAAACTATATCCGGCTTTCTATTTCTAAAAGTGCTTTAACAAATAAAATCTATAAAAATAAAAGACATCACAATGAATCAATCAATCAATCAATCAATCAATAAATAAATGACACAATCAGATTGCTGTCATCTGAGTTCCTTTTTCTTAAACGCTGTTTGTCATGTTTTCTTTGCAGTTTGGTTTTGTTATGAAGAGGACTTGCTGTGTTGTGATGAGCTGACTTGAGTTGTCTTGAAACAAAAGCTAGAAAAGAGTCCAATGGCAAATTTGATCAAGCATTAGAACTTTATGTAAATATCAAATAACTAATATCACACTTTGTGTGCACAATTTTTAAACTGGGCAAGGAGAAAGTTAATATATACAGTAAGTAGGGAGGAAATCATATATAAAGATTCACAAGGTTTACAGCTAACTTGATTTTGAGGAGGTGGGAAGAAATAAGAGGAACTAAGAGGAAGCCTCATGGTGAAAACAAAACAGTAACCAGAGCTCAGGATCAGACCAAATTTGTTGTGAATTTTTTTTAAAGAAAATGTTGGCTTCAATTCTTCTCCACTAGAAGTATGATTCATTAAGTGTTGAATATTAATGAATTTGATTGTTGTTAGTTTACACTTGCAGGTCCTGTACTGCATAATGAAGTGAAATCTCGGTCTGTGGAGATACCCATAGAGGGCAGCATTATATCACAGTATCTACTTATTTTGTGCTGAGTGAACTTTGCTACAAGCTTCATGAAAATGAGGACAAACTCAAGTCGGTGTGTCCTAGAAAGACCTTTCAGACAGAACCAGCGCTGAAAGTGCAACACCTAGGCAACACCAAAACACCTGGGGCATGTAGTGTCCTCGCGAGTGGCTTGAATATAGAAACCAATGTGTTTGATAACACAAATGTATTACAAATTTATCCCAGTTCTTTTTGATAGTAAGGGTGTACTTTATTATGTACAGTAGGTTTTATGACGAAAAACAAACAAACAAACAACTAAACAAACAAAAAACACACCAGTTATAGTTTTCACATTTCTATATCTTAGCCTTCCATGTTAACCATACAAGACATCTTCAAGATAAAAATAAGAAACAAACAACAAACAAAAGAAACAACAATTACAAAAAACACTTGTTCCATACATGTAAACGTGAATAGAGTCTCTTCTTCCATAATTATGAGCCTAGTTTCGTCCAGTAGACCCAAAACAACCTTTAAGAAGAAGTGAAGAAGAGAAATAAAGATGCCCCTGTCCCACACGTGTGCTCTTGTGGAGGTGTTGGAGTGCCTTGTTCAGCCTTGATTTCCATACCAGTTTCCTTACACTCACAGCAGTGATTAATGTCAAGGAGGAAACTTGATTAGCACGAAAAGAGACCAGCTGTAACAAAGTAGACCCTGCTCTCCTACAGACTCCTCTCTTTCGGTTAACATCTTCCATTTCAGAACACTAATGAACATGCCTCTGGACGCCAGAACGGTGTGATTAAGCAAGAGGTACCTCCTTCATTCTCACAATGAGGCTCGTTCATGAGGCAGATATTTATGCAGAGTGGCGCTCTCAAGCTTTTGGAGAGCTGAAAAGGGAGATATTATAAAAAATGCTTTTGGTGTTACATAAAGAGAAACAGGGATTTGGAGCGCTTGTGGAGAACCATTAGAGAGATGGTGTTGGAATGTAAATGCAAATTCTCTTTTTGCTTGTGGTAGGAAAAGGAGATCAAACTGAGCATATGGTAGAGCAGTTAAAACAGTTTAGGATCTGTTGCATGGCTCAGTGATTAAACAAAATTACTGCAAGCACAAAACACTGCACAGAAAATTCCTTCCTATTTCGTAAAAGTGATAAACCAGTGACATTAGTGCTTCAGTGAAACGTTTACGGAGAACACTTTTTTTTTTTTTTGCACAGTATTATCAGGTAGCAGCAGTAGATATACACTGCTCAGAAAAGCTCAAGGGAACACTTAAATCACACATTGGATCTCGATGAACCTAATATTGAAGTTGAAAATCTTTACTTGTATGCATTGTGTAATAAGTTGCAAACAAAATGGATTCAAAACAACACACGACTCTGAGGATTTCATCAGCAGTAAAGATACCGTTGGCTAGCACATGAATGTCTATGAACTTCAAAGGATATTCCTTCCCAGACCTTCACTGACCCACTGGCAAAAACTGATGATGCTGGATGATGTTGCAGGCAGCGTAATGGTCCCCAGGGCAGACTCTTTCACGTCTGTCACATGTGCTCAGTGTGAACCTGCTCTCATCTGTGAAAAGAATGGTGCCCCAGTGGAGGACCTTCCAATTCTGGTGTTCTCTGGCAAATGCCAATTGAGCTGCATGGTGCGGGGCTTTGAGCACAGGCACCACTAGAGGATGTCGGGCCCTCATGCTACCCTCATGAGGCCTGTTTCTGACAGTTTGGTCAAAAACCTGCATACCAGTAGCCTGCTGGAGGTCATTTTGTAGGCTCTGGCAGTGCCTTTCCTGTTCCTCATCGGACAAAGGAGCAGATTCCAGTCCTGCTGCTGGGTTGTTGCTGTTCTACAACCCTGTCCAGCTCTCCTTGTGTAATGGCCCGTTTCCTGGTATCTCCTCCATGCTCTTGAAACTGTGCTGGGCGACACAACAAACCTCCTGGCGAAGGCACGTATCAATGTGCCATCCTGGAGGAGTTGGACTACTGAATGGGTTGCAGGTACTGCCTCATGCTACTAGTAGTGGCCAGAACACTAACAGAACATAAACCTAGAGACAAATCAGTCAGGAAGGATAGGAAGAGCAGTTGTCTGTGGCCACCACCTGCAAAACCATTCATTTTTGAGGGTTATCTTGCTGTTGTTTGATTTTTGCAACCATTTAATGGCCTTATATCCAACTGTAAAGATATGTTTTCTCAGATCCATTCCTTTAACAGCCATCAGACTGCTCAAAAACATCATCTGCTCCCTTGCCTGAACTTAATATTAGGATTTTTCTTTTTAACCTGAAGTGTCATTGCACTTCATTATAATAGAGCAGAACAGATTTCTATTCAATGTTTACTGAACCTTTGCATTATTCATATACATCAGCATAATTGCACCATTAATCTTGCACTAATCATTCTTCAGGTGCTGGTAAGATGTATGTAATTATATTTGAACAGCCCTGTTTATCTGTATTTATACGCACAAAAAATATTCAAATATGATCATATTATTTATATCCTCATCTGAATGATGTAATTCCTGTTGTTGTTGTTTTTTTTTTTTGGATTATTTGTATGCTGCTGTAGCACTTTAGCTTATCAGCACTACTGACAGGACCTTTCATTAAGAGCTGTCTCTAAGTCATCAGGATCAAGGTGGATCTAAGAACACTGGTCATCAAGCGGGAACACACCCTAGAGGAGACGTCAGTCGCCAAGTCCTATAATATCTTAATATAAAAAAACAGATATATGAAACGGTGATGTTCAGGGTGACACAACAGACAGTGCCTACAGACAGGTGACAAATTAAAGGAAAAAACAACATAAAGATAAAAGTAAGTTTTTAGGTCACTACAAAAGCCAGAACAGCTTCGGTGTGGCTTAATACAGATTCTACAAGTCTCTGGAGCTATACTAGAGGGATGTACAGCATGTGCAGTGTGGTGGAGATCCGGTGACTGTGAAGGTCATAGCATATGATTTACATCAACTCATTCAGTGGCCTCATGCTGTGTGAATCATCTGGGATTCTGTGTACGATATAACAGAGCCAACATTTTTATCAACATTTCCTTTCATTTGTCACCAATCTGTAAAAAAAATAAATAAATATGTATGACAACAAGTCAGTGTGCAGTATATGTATATTATACTTATTTTCCCACAAAATTGCAAACCGTGGCGAACTGTGTTGATCCTAAAGGGAAAACAAAAATTCCAAAGCTTCCATGAAAATTTCTACATGATAGCATACTGCATTTCATCTTTCACAGAAACACAGCTTTTCAATGTGAAAATAGCAACAACACTTTTTTTTCCCCCCGAAACTGATTTGACCTAAAGGTATGAAGAAAAAAAAAACACCCAAAACACACACACACACACACACACAGGTCTAAGCCCATTACAGGGACTATGAGCTGAATCGTGGGGACCCATATTTCTATAAGCTTTAGGAGCAAATGAAAGACAGACTCATGTTTCATCCGAAGCTGTAAAACGTCCTGTCACTTCAAATGAAAGAAAATACCGTTATAAAGAAATGTGACACTTTCCCACATTCCTGGAGCAATTTCTGATGGTCCAAACTTGTGAGGACCAGCAGACACATGTTTGTATTTCTACAGTGTAGGTATTGTGAAATATCTGGGGACTGATTTTACAAATAATTGTGATGCCACTATACTGCAAGATGTAAGAGAAGATAACCGATAAGGTCACATGAATAACAATAGGCCTTTTTTATTATTTCTTTCATCTTTCACAAAAACACAGCTTTTCAATGTGAAAACAGCAACACGTTTGTTTTTTTTGTTTTTTTGTCCCAGAACAGATTTGACTTAAAGGCATAAAGAAAAAAAAAGAAAAAAATACCCCTGACAAACATACACATTATTCCTCAATTAACATTTGGGGGCAGAAAGACCTGTACAGCTTTAATTACTGCAATATGAACATCTTCGAATTTCACGGGACAATGTGAATTGATCGAAACACAAAACAAATTGAGAGGTGTCTCTTTAAACACAGAGGGCAAAGGGGAAAAAAAAAAAAAGCTCTTGATTTATTCAGCAGAGCAGATTCAGGATAATAACCCCTAATGTATTTACACACAGATTCATTCTGCTTTCTCTATAGAGGATTCAAAAGCAGACCAGCATTATCTTCAAGTAGCTACTTGACATTAATGAGAAACACTGTTGTTGAAGAGGGAAGGCAGGCAACGGAAAGTTCATAATAGACGAAAATTATAATGGGACATTGCGCTGCCCATTTACCCATTATATAATACTGTGAGGTTTTATTTAACAGACAAGACCAATACACAGAAGGAAAATGTGTGCCAACACTTCACTTACAGTTGACTTGGGTAAATGGTTTCTTAACAAACATTCAGATTAATATATACATATCAAATTACGCCTTATCCTAGGCCTATTCGAAGCATTCAAAAGAACTCGAATCTGTGTTAGAGTTTCTCTAGGCAACACGTTCTCTAAATAGAGCAGGACCCCATTAACACAGTGTCTGTGGTCATTTCATTCACAATCATTCAAACTTTACAAACAGATGGACTGAATATACAGCTGGTGTTTTATAGAGCAGGATGGCCTCTAGAACCTCAGGAACGATATAAGAAAGTGACTACAATGTACTGAAAGATGGTTAGATATATATTTTTTACTTATTCGGTCAATTTTGTTTGTTTTTTTTGCTTTCAGATATTCAGTGCTTCTGAAGATATTTTCTTGCCACTAAGATCAAATAATCATCAGATCATCTTCTTATCATCTGTTAGTCAGGTGGTTGAAAAAATAACAGGGCGAGACACACCAAATGAATTTAGTCAGCAAAATCAAAACGTACAAAATATCACAAATCAGACCCTGGAAATTACTCAAAAGTGTACGTTTTTCTCATATTAAACAGCTCAGGCGTGAAATATATCTTAATTCACATGTTTTTTTTCTGTGTGGTTCCGACAAACATCAGGAAGAATTTTCTTTCATAAGGACCATAATATCACTGTCGCCACAAAAGATGTAGAGTATGCGGTAACATAAGCGTGTTCACAGGTTAACATCTACATGAGCTCATACTGACAACTGAAATAAACCTTTCATTCATTCGTTCATTTTCAGTAACTTCTTTATCCTGGTCAAGGTCCCATGAAAACAGGGTGAAAAGTGGGAGTACACCTTGGACTACTGCAGTTTATAAACAGTTATGAAGGCTTATTCTTATTCTGTCAGCTGTCTTAACTGATTTTGCTCACTTTGATGTCAAGTTGAAATTACAAATGCGATCATTTTCTTGTGACATTTTCTAGGCTGGTTTACATTAGAACATCTTCATAGCACTTAATAATAATAATAATAATAATAATAATAATAATAATAATAATAATAATGTAACGTCAGAACAAAATATATTCTAATTTGAACATGAATTCTAAATAAGCCATTTACGTACCGCGCATGCGTAAAAAATCATATAAACAGTAAAATAAAACTCATCTAAGGCCCAAAAAAATATACATACCTCTTATATAGTGAGAGTGTTGTTACAGTGTAATGACTTTAATAGTTAACATGTTTATGATGATCAGCAGCATTATCTGAAGTGCAGTGATTCATGTTGTGTGAAAGTAAATCAGCCTTGAAAGTGTGATAATCTAATCTTATATTAACAAAAAAAAGTGTAATAACAAGTTAACTAAAAAAAAATCTTATACTCAGTTTTATGTATGCTTAACAGGTAACTCATCAAAAGCTGACAGCTGATACTGGAATACGCTTTTATAAACATTTATGCGGGTTTGTGTCAGGGGTCATGATGGGTTAATGTTACATTATGTAGTCCTATGAACACAACGATCAGGTGAAGTGAGCGCACACACACACAGACACACACACTTTTTTCAGACAGGGATTAATAGTCATAGCAAACAGATACAATGTACTAAGTCCAGATGGTGTTTACTCACAGTTTTAGAAAAACTTGCTATTTGTGTATCAGCAACCATGGGATGCACTACAATCTACCATTTTACCCCAATTACATGTTATAAGGCAAATTATTTCCGATGTGTTATGCTGAAAACAAACCAGGCCCTGTTTGGAAAAGTGGTGTGAGTGGGAAAGGTGAAAAAACTGAGCGAGGCTCTTATGGTGTATCGCACACAAATCTTAGATGGAAACCAGTGAAGAGACACATTTTGCTGAGTATCAATCTCTCAGTGAATCACTGTGTTTCAGTAGCAGTAATCGATTTCTTCGTTGGCTAGAACAACAGCCGTTCTGCAGGGAATGTAAACCTGTGAAAGAAACAGAGAGGAAAAACAGAGTAAGACTCGAAGGCAAGAATTGAACCACCCCTGAGACAAAATACTGCAGTTTAAAATGTGCTTATGTAGCTATACAGGATCTAGAAATTAAGGCTAGACTGTTCAATTCTTGAACCTGATTGGTCACCATGTGTTCTACAGCAGCAGCTCGGTCAATAGTGTCGCTTGTAATTTGAATCACAGGATTATTTTAATGTACTTGTTCTTATATGTTATTTGTTACACTGTCACTCAGAGACTGTGACTGAAGAACAGAGACATAATCTCACTATCACACTTTCCAGCACAGTAGATCTGTAGTGTAGCGACTGCCATTGTACGCACACAAGTTCCATCTCAGAGTGACAAACAGCAGCTTTTTTTCCTACCCGAAATGTAGTTACCATAAACCGCCATATATAAATATGCCCCGGTTTCTACCCCGGCTGTCCTGGTCTGAATGCAGACTGAAGGAGGAAGAAGAAGGAGCCTTTAGAAAAATATCTATTATTTATCACCTACACTACAAGTCAAAAGTTTGGACACACCTTTTAATTCAATGTTTTTTGTTTAGTGACTTATTTTCTACATTCTAGAACAATACTGGAGATTTCAAAACTATGAAATAACACACATGGACTTAAGTAATCCATATGTAATGACAACAAAAAACAGTCCGTTGTTATTTTAAGACACGAAGGTCAGGTGTTCTGGAATAGTTCTTGTGAGAACAGTATTGTCAAGTGCATTTGCAAAACCCATCAAGCACCATGATGAAACTGGCTCACATGAAGACCATCCCAGTAAAGCAAGACCAAAACTTACCTCTGCTGCAGAGGAGAAGTTCATTTAGAGTTACCAGCCTCAGAAATCACCAATTAACAGCACCTCAGATTAGAGCCGTTATGAAGGCTTTACAGAGCATCAGTAGCAGACATACCTCAATATCAACTGTTCAAAGGACATTATTGTGTATTTCGGCCGCCTTCAGCATTGTTTTACAATGTAGAAAGAAATAAACATCAGGAAAGACCATGGGATTAGAAGGTGTGTCCAAGCTTTTGACTGGTGGTGTATATATTACAACACAGTGTCCGCGATGGACCACTGACAGAATCCTGTGCTCTCGAACTCCAGCCTGGGTTTGATTCCCAGGCAGGGAACCAACCCAGTCATTGAGTTTATCTGGGGTAAAACTTGTGCCAAACTGAAGTGACCCCAAAGGACAAAAACAACATTACAGCACAGTCAAATTCTTTTCTCCGCATATGTCAGCATGTTAGGAAGTTGAGGTTAGAGTGCAGGGACAGCCCTGATACAGTAACCCTGGAGCAGAGAGGGTCTTGCTCAAGGGCTCAACAGTGGCAGCTCGATGGTGCTGGGGCTTAAACCCTCAACCTTCTGGTCAGTAGCCCAGAGCCTTAACTGTTGAGTCACCACTGCCCCTGGCTATGTGCTGTGCTTGATATAAATCACACTCACATCTAAAAATGAGTCATGTCTGAGCCAGTGGCATAACCATGACTTCATTTTAGTGGGATAAAGGAATATATACAACCTAAAATCATAATGTTTTCCTTGTGGGTGTGACATGCTCATGCAGTTCAGGTGAGTGTTACCCAGCAGTAGGAGCAAATGAGCTTTTTAATCATTTTTAGCCTTACAACAATTGCACTGAAAAAGATTAAAACAATGTTACTAATTGGGGAAAAGTATATAATATTATTATATTATAAATCTTGATCTACTACTGCAGTAAAATCCAGCAGGCTACATCACCAGTGCTCGCCTTCATACAGGGTGCTTAGAATGTAGATATCTGGCTAGTAGCTTTCAAAGAAACAGGAAAAATGCATGAACACAGCAGTTGGTATCCATTCAAATGTGTTTAAAGGAATGTGTTCATTAAAAAAAACTTTATTATACACATAATTACCTAGTACTGCAAACATTTTAATAGTTTTGTTTAGCTATTCATTTTCCTGGAGACAATCTACTATATTCTCAGATCTTGGGTTAATGGTGCTAGTTATAATAATAATAATAATAATAATAATAATAATAATAATAATAATAATAATAATAATAATAATAATAATAAGACTACGATTACTGCTCTCACAAACATATTAATGGGCCTGGGCAGAATTTGAGTTCTACTATTTAATAATAAAAATGTGTTCTCAGAAAGAAAAATATATATAAAATGTTTGATTTGGTTTTTGTATTGAACTTTTCTGTAAGGATATGTTTTATTTAACATTTTAGGAAGGAGTTTCGAGTGTCAGCTCTGTGTAATGGTCAGTTCTTGATTTTTAAAAAAATATTTTTCCAGAAAAAAAAAAAAAGAGACTGGAGAGGAAATGACTGTTTAGATATTTGTCATAAATGAATTTGTTTTGTGGATGCGCAATAACATTAAATGTAACTGTAATGTAAATAAAACACAATTATAAACGGTTTAGACTGCTTTAATAAATTAAAAAGAAATTCTGTAGGACAGGAGGAATGAAAGACTCTGGGACATGTTATAGCAAAATAATCCAGTTCAGAGTGGAAAGTTCCACTTTATGCCAGGTCAAATCACATCACCCTGTTGGTAATTATTCCCTGTTTTATTTCTTTGTTCCTTACTTTTTTTTATTTGCTGAGAGGAATAACATAACAGCCAAGACACACCATGATGTTTAACTGAGTACATAAAACAGGGCTTGAACAGCAGGATGGAAAAAATAGAAACAACATGCAAGTTGCTTCTGTTGGCTTATTCCATCAATCATTACAATGGTTTTGTATTTTTGGAGAAAACTGCCAGCTGCTGGACAGAAAAACATCTTGAGCCTCCAGCAATGTGGAGATTGTTGGTACCGCCTCAATATGACTTCTCTTTCAAACACAGAATATGACAAAATGAGTGAAAAAGCTTTGTAGCTCCTGTGAACGGTTGAAGATCGGTTTTCTTTCTCACCCTGGTGCCATTTCATTTCACGTTCACTGGGCCTGTGAATTTCATTTCCAGTGTTCTACATATGCAAAGTTTGATGTGGAAAATTACTGTTTGCTTTGCATCAGAACAGCTGTTTCAGGATTTCTGACAACGTGAAAATGTTCTCAATCAATTCCTATTCATTTAAACCCAATGCATCTAGGCTTTAATAGTAGCCTGTTACCTATGCTGCAGATTTTACCACTTTTACTGTATTCCCTGATTGTACACTTACAGGCCAATCAGCATTGTCAAACACATCATGTGTTTGCAGAACAGTAATTATCTGACTCGGTCTAAGCGACCTGTCCGACTGATTTCCTATTTTTCTTTAATATTGATGAGGGAAAGAGGAAATTTTGGGGAGCTTCACACCTATTCCACGCTGTATTTGCTACAATGACATCTGAAGTTCAGTCCAAAAATAGGCTCTGCCTCGAGTGGATGAGTCACTTGGGGTCTGACACCCTGTAATTCTCCTTTAATGCTATTCCAAGAGAGTCACATGCACCTTCCTAGCCAGAATCCACTTAACATGCTAAAAAATGAAGCCAGTTTGGTAGAGCGTTTCCCGCCGGAGTCACAGCCGTAATGCACTAACACAATGTTGCATATCACATCTTCCTATCTTACCCACCCGTGAGCTTTCGCTCTTTAAGACACCTACGTTAACCAAGAGCAAACACGGGCAAACACACAAAGTTGACTCCGCAGAGGCCAGCGGCACGTTTCAGTGCTTCTCTCCCCCTCTGAAAGCCTGCGGTTCCCCTCGATGCTTCTGAGAGTGTTCGCTGGGCTCAGAATTCTGGCACGGGCGAGGCGCCACGGGAGCTGAACGAGCCAGCACTGCAACACTGACAACAGACAGTGGTGACTAATTAAACCGATTCAGTGGGGAGAAGGGGAGCTGGAGCACTGCTGTTCAAAGAGAGGGGGAGAGACGAGAGAGAGAGAGAGAGAGAGAGAGAAAGAAAGAGAGAGAGAGAGAGAGAGAGGAAGAATCGTTGCACCTGGCAAGACAAAAGCTACCACTGTGCAGGAACTATACAATGTCAACAACATTTATTTTCCGGGGCGGAACAAAACAATGGTGACAAATAGCAAATTAATTGGCAAACAAAGAACAACACGTATCCCTAACGTTATTACTGTGCGGTGTCATGCAAATGTTGATGAATGTTCCCCATGTTATGGAATACGCTGCACTGTCAGGCTGGGGAATCTCAAAACCAGGCCTCCATATTGGTAATTCACAATGTGTCTGTCAGATGTTCTGAAATTTCTATCTGCCATAACTGCATCTGTGACTACTTCAAGATTTTAACACATATCTCAGAGAATCTGTTGGCATTTCTGGCCCACATTCAATGAGCAGCTCATTCAAACCAATGAATTCAGAGATGGGAAGAGACTCTTAAGATGAGGTTCTATCTGACTATTATGGAAAAAGGTGAGTCAGTGTTATAAATGTGTCATTTACATGCTACTGAATATGTGAGATGTTTTACTCGAATACACCGCTTAAATGCATCTGCTTTCACTTGTCAGATTCTTATAATTCCAAGGTCTTGATTTGTAGTGTGAACGTTCACGTCTAGAGCCTTTACGGGAAAAAATCCTTTCAGTCGACTTTTCAAGTTTAAAATTCTCTCGTCAACAAGTTCTGCTTTCACTTTGGTTTCTGATTTCCTATATTACTCACAATGCTGTTCGACTACCTGCTCATAGAAGTGCCAGTAGGATTGAGGCCTTGGGTCATCTCTCTCTAAAGACAGAGCAGTGCAGCAGCGCTTTAGTTCTTTTGTCTGTCCAGATCTCTCACTTCCTCATCTGTGCAACTCCATCAGCTTTGTCATTTCATAGTCTGCTAAAAAAAAAAGCTAAGAATATGACATAGACATAGCATCATGGTGAGTTATAGAAAAAAAGCTCTTTGCTCTTTTGTTTTTCGGAGCCAACAAAGCAACTCGGAACTTTCTCCTATTAAACACCATTGAAAGTGCACTTGAAATATCCTCCTGTGACGTCAGAGCGACAGACGTCTGTTACCTTTTCAGAAGAATAATGAAAATGCAGCACCAGCCAACAAATTAGCATCAGAATCTCAAAACATTACAAAAAGTTCAAAATAATCGTATGTAAGGGTGGAATGATTATTTAAAAGTTCTATGTAGAACCTTATGGTCAGGGTTTTTCCTTATCAAAAAGGGATCCAAGTGACTATCCAATAACTCTGGAACTTTTACATAAATGGAAGCACTGTTACATACGCCGTGTAAAATGTGTCATCCGAAACGAAGGAAACGGCATCGCTTCTTCTTCTACTTATTCACTTCTCACTCTTTAAAAAGGTCATCTCAGTGAAAACAACTTCAACTCGATTATGACTAATGGCTAAACAGTTTTTCCAGTCAGAAAGCCTTTTTTAAGACCTAACATGGCCTTGGGCATGTGTAATCCTCTGACAAGGATTGTGTATAAGATACTTAGAGATCTTACTGGTCTTTAGAATTCACTTTGGCACATAAATATTCAACAAAAATCTCCAGCTGTGATGTGTACTGCACCAACGAGAGTAAAGAACCAGAAAGCATCTTCACTGTCTCATTCTCAACATATTATAAGGCTTTGAAAGTCACAGAAAAAGGTAGAAAGGAAGAAAAAAAGTGAAGGAGGAAATTCAGTTCATGTCTCATGGCATCTCTGCAGCCCTTTGATTCTGCTTTCGGAATCGCTCTGACTCGAATTTTTGCAAAAGTGTTTGCTTCTGGAGGAGAGGCAGTAAAGCTTTGAGATGTACTGCTGCAGTGAGATGAATCAGTGCACGGACCTGCAACGCTAGCTGAGTTAAAATAAGCTTTTCCTGGCTCGGAGCACTAGCCATTCACATTGTTACACAATTTATCCCTCTATCCATCCCTTGTTCCATGATCCAGATATGCTTTATAAGGATTTTCACAGTGTCAGTAAAGACAAACTTCTCCAAGAAACTTTTTGGATATTTAAATGTATAGCCGGTTTTTCATTGGGCATTTTCAGAGCAGAGAAACGTATGAGGATAAATAAATGAGAATAAAGACCTATACAGGTTAAAAAGCCTTCTTTTTCTAAAAATGATTCCTTAACGATAGCCTGAATCTCAGAACAAACCAAAAAAAACAGTTTGAATATTTAACAAAACTAGCCATGTATTAGATAATTCATTTACAGGAATGGGATTGTTTACAAAAAAAACATGTCAGAGGACATGTCAGAGGAAAGAGGGAGCAGTATCCTTTGTGGGCTTTGCTGCTTCATTAGGCAAAGGGATCAGCTTTGTGAACTGTTTTTTTTTTTAGGTCAAGGCTACAAAACATTCATTTACACACAAGTTGAAAGCACAACAGAGTTAATCAAGTGATGTGGTGAAATATTTCAGACGCATAATAATTGTTTTCTTGATTATCAGTCAAACTTTCTACACAGAAAAATTCAAGGTCCCAATGTAGATGATTCATTCTGTATTGGGTAAGAAAGAGAACACCACTCACTGCTACAGGAAAATAATCAACAACGTGGCCCAAAGTTATGTTATTATTACCACTATTTTCCAAAGGTAGCATATCCCAGTGTTTTACGCCTTTCATCCCACAACAATTATTACAGTTTTACTGTTATTTATTTATTAAACTTTATAAAACAAATGAGTTCAAATGTTATCACTTATGTTATAGCAGTCACTGAAGTCTCAAAAAGACAAATCAAACATCACGTCAGCATATCAATGTCCCTGTGGAAAATGTCAATCTAGAATAATAACATTAGAAGAAGCGCATAGACATAAACCTTGCTGTTTTTTGTTTAGATATGAATGAACACCGAACAGTGACCAGTCAGAACTGAGACTTTATACAACAGCAACGTGGTATAAAATCATAATCCATTTATCTGCAACTACGCAGCAATTAACTACATTGTACCTCAGATCAGACACCGGGGTTTAGAGAGGCAGTTTGTGAGCTTTTTAAAGTGAAAGAGTTTGTCTCCTGCTTTGCTATGCATTGTTCATTCAGCTAGATCCTGTCAGTTTAAGCATACGATGCATCAGCCTCCGCAACGCCTACAGATGGTAAATGAGAGTCTATTGTCACTCAGTGAGAAGGGGGTAGGGGAGCTGATGGGCCCATTAAATGAGAAAGAAAGCAAAAAGGGACAGAAAAAGTTCTATGCAGACTCGCACCGACTTCGAAGCTTGTGGCCCTTAAATAAATCATGGGGAAAAATTGTGCGAATATAAAAGGGAGATCTTGTCAGTACCTGTCAACAGACAGAATGATTAATTCCCATCATACTGAGGCATGCCAGAGACACGTCGATGGGAGATTCAGTATCTGACAGGAATTCCACGCTGCCTGTGTCTCGCTCCTGCGGCTCACTCATGGGATTCATATTAGCCGGGCTTGTTAAACTATACTTTGCATTTAGCTGAAACTGCTTGGTGTAAGATTGTGGTGTTTGAATTAATAAAAAGTTGGGAAGAAAGAAAAAAGAGAATGCATAATTTTTGGGCAGTCGGAAGGGGGGTTAACTGATGAAAGCTGTCTTAATACAGTTGAGAATTGCTGCCAAGATAAAAGTAGGGCTGCAGCTTGAGCGGAAAGAGTCCTGACCTAACGCACTTCAAGCAAGTGCAAGGAAGCGTTCGAACACTTACTGAGCAATTTCTTGCCAAATTAATTCAGTTTCAGAAGGGAAATGTTTAGTTGTTGATCTTTCCTATATAATCAGACAACTAAAGAGCTTTAATCTTAGTAGGGGAAAATGAAAAAGTATTCTGAGGACATTAGCATATCGAAGTCCCGGTTAGGAATCACTTCCACGACAAACACAAGCCTTTGAAATACAAGATGTCCCCAGTGAAAATACAGCAGTGTATTTACCACATACCAGGCTCTAGGAAACCCAGAGCAAATAGTGACAATGTTTTCCTGGCCTTTTGTGGGAAAACTAAAATAGAAGTGAGACTAAAATGAAGATCCTGTGGTACATTAGTAGTAAAGGCATCTGAAGGTGAACTATATCTAGCTTAGACTGTAGATCGATGCATACTGACCATTGGCGTCTAGTGAGGCACTATCAGTTTCAACTAGAAATAATATGACTGCAATTACTCTGTGCACTTTATTGGCCCTGGCCATCTAATACATAGTGCTAGTAATACATAGTAGCTACGCTCATGTCCTCCAGATCATTGGAGAATCTCTGGAGATTAGACAAACACTGAGCTTGACCTTGAGGCTGTATACTTAAGCACACTGAATCTGAAATAAAACAAATATAAGAACAATTACAGAATGTAAGCTTCAAGTATATTATGCAATCTGTACATACAGATTTAAACCTGAAATGGATGTGATTACAGACATTATATTCACTCTCTTTACCCCCCTCTTTGTCTAAAATACTATTTGAATATGTGCCACTCAGCACTCCACCATTCTCTCACTGGGCAGACAGGTCACACACGTCACTGTACATCAAAGCTTATTAATCATAGGCCTTTTGCCAAGAATGAATCAAACCATATCCTTCCCAGAACTAACTCTCTGACCCTGCTTCTTAAATTTGTACGGTTAAATTGCCGTTCTCTAACTGATAAAGCTAATCTACTTAATGGCATCACTCCCAGTGCTCTTGACATGCTTTTACTGAAACCAGGCAAATAGCAAATGATTTCCCAGAACTGTATCTGCTCATTCTTACGTCTATCAAAACCATGACTAAAAGGAAAAGGAGATGGCTTGGCCGATGTTTATAATAAGAACCTACAAATTATCGTCAGCACCTGTCATGGAGAAAACTCACGTTTTTAATGTAGTATTTTGTTTTACAGCAGCACTGATTGCTATTTTGTGCTCTGTTCTCCGCAATAATATTGTTAGGAAACTATGCATATTGACATTGACTGTATTACTACCAAGGAATTTTTTTCTCTTTAAAACATTATTTTTTTCTTCTTCTCTTGACCCAAACCTATGTCATCCATTTTCTTTAAATAATACATTACCCTTATTATTATTATTATTATCATTATTGATAAACAATAATAACAGAATATTTCATTTTTCGCTAAATTAAGGCTAGTTAAATATTTAAATATTAGATTAAATTTCCTAATGAATTCTTTAGGATAATGAGGCCTGCATGTTAAAGTAGGCTTTAAAACAATTACTGCTTGAAGAATGTGTTGTATTCTTTAACACAGAGTGTGTCTATTGAGAATGATGTCTCTATCAACTTGGTAAACTGTTCCTACTTACATTTTAGCTTCACTGTCTGAACAACTAACAAGACTGACAATCTGAGTGTAAAATTGCAGACATGACATTTCCCCTCCAGTACACCAGAAGGCGCACTTCCCTGAATTCTACAACACCTCCTTGATGGTGCTGTGTATTTCCTGCCTGAGCAGTATAAAAGGATAAAAAGCACACATCACTTCAAACATGTCTGACGACCTGCATTGTGCCAGCCATCTTTATAAAATTTGAGCTGTTTTTTTACTTTGAATACATTGTCTATGTTAGACCCTAGCCTGCCTTGTCTCTAACTTTAGTCTTGCTGAACTTTAATGCTGAATTTAATTTTTGGTATTTGGACCCTGACTTGTTTCACTACATTTGCTGACCACAATGTGGAACTACACTGCTGTTGGGATTCACACTGACTGTTTTTACTTCACATATTTCTGCACATGGATCCTGACTCCCGTCTCCCAGAGCCCTCTGTTACACCGAGGAACTACTGGCACAGAAGGAAAAACCATAGATATATTTCTATTTTTTTCTCTTCCACTTACATGTTTTTTTCTTAAAAGAACCTTTTTATGGGTGAGAACATTTCTCTCAGGATACTGAGAAAATCTTTACTAATAAGACTGTGTTAAAGGTGTGTAATCTCAGTTTTAATGAAACCACGCACGTTTATTTAAACACACTTGCCCAAGTCACGTCTCTTCTAACTAACCTTGGCCACGCTGCTCATCAAAGGATTCTATAATTTGTGATTTGGCATTTCCATGGATTTAAGATGTTAAGAACTTTTTTTTAATTCATCCTTCTAAAGACCCTTTAATGCTTAAGGCCTGAGGCAAGTGCCTGCCTTTCCTGTAGCTATGCATCTGGAGGGCTTACTGATAGCAAACAGTCTGGCAGACCACCGATAACCACAGTAGGGGGCAACTGTAAAAATAAATAAATAAATAAATAAATAAATAAATAAATAAATAAATAAATAAATGTTGAAAAATGGTTTAACAGGTTAAGAGAGAAAAAAGACAACCACAAGTGAGAGGCAGATTTATCTACACAAGAGTAATACTGAACCACACCTGCAGCTTATCTGTGAAACATGGTGACATGATCATATATAGGAGCCAATGGAAATGGATCGTCTTTATGGATCACTTGTCTGGTAAGTGTCAAGAACAGGATTTGGCACACTACCACCCATGGAGCACAGTCTACCTGCCATTTATGAATATTTATCATTTCCCACTTTGCATGCTCCGATTTTCTCATTTCAGCATCAATTTCAGTCACCAGAGAAGCAGGTGGGAGAAATTTCCCTCTGCTGTGATGGAACCGAGATCAAATTGAATAGGATGAAGTAGCAGGATGTTGACAGTCACTGTACTGTTCAACAAAGAATGGACCATAAAATACTTTTTCCATAGAACGCACAAAGTTTTCGGAACAAAGACTATATGTTTCAACGGTAAGAAAGCTATTGCAACATTTGAAGAAGTTTCTTCTAAACATGCCATCTCTGCCAGCAATCTGTCACATCAGAAGCAGGCTAATAGAGCTTCCACACTGGCTGCTAGTTTACAGGCTCAGCAGAATGTAATGTCCTTCACCCAGTGGCTATATAGCACAAAAGCATGGTATCAGTAAACACAGAAAGCTGTTCTCTGAAGAGGAGCTTTTGAAGAAGTATATGACAAAAAAGACACATCGTCTTAATAAGAAGGCATGTGGAAATCGAAGAAAATGAGTTTATCTTACAAAACAGGTGGTGGAGCATGGTAATCAGTGAAGGCTTGGATTTTAAAACTGGAGAATTTTATTCAGCTTACTAGCGCACTAATCTTTAATCGCTATCTTTATATGCTGATTCTCTCAGTGCACATATTAGTTACTTGAGGATATAGTACATATTTGTTACTTGAGGATATAGTACATATTAGTTACTTGAGGATATAGTACATTTTAGTTACTTGAGGATATAGTACATATTTGTTACTTGAGGATATAGTACATATTAGTTACTTGAGGATATAGTACATTTTAGTTACTTGAGGATATAGTACATATTTGTTACTTGAGGATATAGTACATATTTGTTACTTGAGGATATAGTACATATTAGTTACTTGAGGATATAGTACATATTTGTTACTTGAGGATATAGTACATATTAGTTACTTGAGGATATAGTACATATTTGTTACTTGAGGATATAGTACATATTAGTTACTTGAGGATATAGTACATATTTGTTACTTGAGGATATAGTACATATTAGTTACTTGAGGATATAGTACATATTTGTTACTTGAGGATATAGTACATATTTGTTACTTGAGGATATAGTACATATTAGTTACTTGAGGATATAGTACATATTTGTTACTTGAGGATATAGTACATATTAGTTACTTGAGGATATAGTACATATTTGTTACTTGAGGATATAGTACATATTAGTTACTTGAGGATATAGTACATATTTGTTACTTGAGGATATAGTACATATTTGTTACTTGAGGATATAGTACATATTAGTTACTTGAGGATATAGTACATATTTGTTACTTGAGGATATAGTACATATTAGTTACTTGAGGATATAGTACATATTAGTTACTTGAGGATATAGTACATATTTGTTACTTGAGGATATAGTACATATTTGTTACTTGAGGATATAGGGAACCACGTTCTGAAGTTTTTAGTATCTAGTAGGAAGATGTAGAAATTTTTGTTAACATTATGAATATTCATTTCTAACCTGACAAAGAAATTTTCCTTGAGATTGAGGTTTCCTCTCTCACCCTGTGATCAGTTAAAGACTGACGCCTGGTATTGCACTCAGTGAGGCATGAGGTCCCTGTCCAGAACTTCTAACCTCAATCTGGACACCAAAATCCGTCACTACATTTGAAAGGAAACGCACATGTTCCCCGAACACTTAACTAACCCCTAACTTGACCCCCCCAAAAAAGAACTTTACTACACTAGCTCTTACACCTCAACTCTATAGCACTCAATTCTAAATCTTGTATGGGGGCACTACCTGTACCGTCCTCTGCTTGATATATGGCTATGCTTGTATTTCCTCCTTTGTAAGTAGCTTTGAATTCTAAAGGAATAAAAGCGAATGTAAATGAATAAACATAAATTGTTCTATTGGACTGACCTCCCTATAACAGAGGTATAACCCTGCTCCGGTCTGGCATCACTACTACTACAATGTACTGTAATGTGTGTGCTCTTCGCAGAGGAAGAAAAAACTTCTCTTCATTTGGAAAATTCTCTGACAACATGGTCCAGCCTATAGCCTATATTTTCTTTCCTCACCCGTCCCTCATTTAGCATTTCATGCTTGTACATCTTTCTCTACATTACCAAGCCTAATTTTTTTAAATGCCATGTTTATGGTGTTTGACTCTTTTTTTCGGCTTTTGGACATGCTTGAGAATAAGCCACAGTGTTCATCTCTGCAAGTCTTGTCATCTTATTGGATTAGAGTATCCAGGTTATTGTTCAAACTGAACCAATAAACCTATGTATTTGAAACTTTACACTGAGCACAGGTTAAATGAAACAGCATTGGTGAAATGACCTGCTCTACCGTCTCAATATTTTATTTGTCTCTTAGGTATAGAAGCATCTTAACTGTTCAGATCCAAATAAAATCTCCAAGACCCATAGCCAGATGTACTAAATTGTATGCTGCTGTTTTTTTAGACATAATTAGGCCACATTTTGCATGAAAAAAACAACTTGCCTGTTATGTAAAAATTGGCATACAAGCATACAAACACACTTGGAGCACCACGCATGTGGACACATACAAAATACAATTTCCCCCTCATATTTATGGATTGTGCAAAAAGTGGAAAGTCAGCACAAAAAAAACGCTTGGAACATGGGAAGTGTGGCTGATTATATATGCTGTTCGATGTAATAAACTTTGAGCAATTAGTGACAGTTTTGCACGCTGTTTTGTCTGCCTCCCAAAACTAGGTGTAAATTAGCACTGTGTGTGTTTCTCAGAGCGTTAGGCTTTTTGCCTGGTGAATGAATGTCCTGCTGAATTCATCTACCTTTAAACAGACTATAACTTACATAGCTGTATGTTTTTGCTCTGTGGTCCTATTCTAGTGTTCTAGTGATTCACACAGACAGACAGACAGATAAACAGACAGATGGAGAGACAGATAACTAGACAGAGAGATAAACAGAGAGACAGATAAACTAACAGGCAGACACACAGAGAGAGAAAGTCAGACAGACAGACAAACAAACATACAGAGAGACAGATAAACTAACAGATAAACAGAGAGATAGATAAACTAACAGACAGACAGACAAAGTCAGAGAGACAAACAGACAGCGAGACAGATAAACAGACAGCGAGACAGATAAACTAACAGACAGACAGATAAACAGACAGACAGACAGATAAAAAGAGAGACAGATAAACTAAACATGCAGACAGACAGACAGACAGACAACCAGATAAACAGACTGAAACAGATAAACTGACAGAGAGACAAATAATATAACAGACAGACACACAGGCAGACAGACAGACAGATAAACAGAGAAACATATAAACTAACAGACAGACAGGCAGATAAAGTCAGACAGATAAACAGACAAAAAGACAGATAAACTAACACACAGACACACAGATAGATAAACAGACAGACAGATAAACAGACAGAGAGACAGACAAACTAAGAGACAGACACATAGGCAGATAAATAGTCAGACAAATAGACAGACAGATAGATAAACAGAGAGACATAAACTAACAGACACACAGACAGATAAAGTCAGACAAATAGACAGACAGATAAGCAGACAAAAAACAGATAAACTTAGACACAGACAGATAAACAGAGAGACATATAAACTAACAGACAGACAGGCAGATAAAGTCAGACAGATAAACAGACAAAAAGACAGATAAACTAACACACAGACACACAGATAGATAAACAGACAGACAGATAAACAGACAGAGAGACAGACAAACTAAGAGACAGACACATAGGCAGATAAATAGTCAGACAAATAGACAGACAGATAGATAAAGTCAGACAAATAGACAGACAGATAAGCAGACAAAAAACAGATAAACTTAGACAGACACAGACAGATAAACAGAGAGACATATAAACTAACAGACACAGATAACAGACAGAGAGACAGAAACTAAAAGACAGCCACATAGACAAATAAACAGACAGACAGAAAGACAGATAAACTGACAGACAGACAGGCGCACACACACACACACACACAGACACACACACAGAGTGAAAGAGTATGCTATACAGTATGTAGTTATACATGTGTAAATGGTGTAAATGTTTAGACAGTGTTCAATACTTCACCCATTTTACAGATCCTACATCATGTTAAACATGGATTGAAGGATGAGGACTGGAGGAATGTCAATCAGCAAACTCACCCAGGATTTCACATTTTACAGCATCATTCACTCACCCACAAGGAAGTGCACTAGTTATGGTACAGCTATAATCAAACAAATAAACTCAGTCACACACACACAGTGTCTCACTTCACAGTGAGACTCTCTAATGAAGCGCAGAAAACTGTGAAAACTAAAGCATCAATGAAAACCTCTCTCTTTAATCAGCACAGTAGTGGCTGTGTATGTTTTATAGCTACATGTAAAGCTTTTCCACAGACTTTTTATAGTTAAAAGACTGGAAAAGAGCAGAGGAAAAGAAAAAGAAGGTGTGCTTGTGAAGAGGTAGACAGGGGGGTCGTACATTAATAGTCACCAGCTGAAAACAAAGGGGTTTAAATTTCACGCTATGTGCTTAATTTCAATCAGGATTCAGAGAGCGAGTGAGCGAGCGAGCAAGTGAGTGAGAGAGAGAGAGAGAGAGAGAGAGAGAGAAATAGGGATACAGACTGAGAATATAAAAAAGATAAAAAGGACAGTCAGAAAGACTGTGATAGAAAGAGAGTGGGGCAGAGAGAGAGAGGCAGAAAGAAAGAGAGAGAGAGGCAGACAGAAAAAGAAAAAGAAAGGCAGACAGAAAAAAGATAGTTTGAGAAGCAGAGACATGCACACACAGACAGAGAGAGAGAGAGAGGCAGAGAGTGAGAGAGAGAGAGAGAGAGAGGCAGAGAGTGAGAGAGAGAGAGAGAGAGAGAGAGAGAGGCAGAGTGAGATAGAGAGAGAGAGAGATGAGATCAAGAGAAAAAGAGAGAGAGAGAAGACAGACAGAGAGAGAGATGAGAGAAAGAGAAAAAGGGATACAGACTGAGAAGGACAAAGATAAAAAGGACAATGAGAAAGACTGTGATAGAAAGAGAGAGGGGCAGAAAGAGAGAGAGAGGCAGACAGAAAAAGAAAGATAGTTTGAGAAGCAGAGACACACACACACACACACACAGAGAGAGAGAGAGAGAGAGAGATGAGATCAAGAGAAAAAGAGAGAGAGAGAGACAGACAGAGAGAGAGATGAGAGAAAGAGAAAAAGGGATACAGACTGAGAAGGACAAAGATAAAAAGGACAATGAGAAAGACTGTGATAGAAAGAGAGAGGGGCAGAAAGAGAGAGAGAGGCAGACAGAAAAAGAAAGATAGTTTGAGAAGCAGAGACACACACACACAGAGAGAGAGAGAGAGAGAGAGAGAGAGAAAGAAAACGTCCCATATTTCACTAGACTGTAATAAAGCCATTACAATAAGACATACAGGCATTATAATAAGGAATTGCTTTTGTGGGAAACTATCTCCTGCGTTTATGCTAATGTTTCTAGCTTGTGGTGAAAAACTTTCACCAAGTTGTGAAGTTTAAGCCAGTTTGCATACAAAATGAGCCACCATGAGTACACGAGCTAAAATTAGAAACTCACTACGGCTTTGTGTCCTCGGATAATTGTACACTTTATATAATCGGTCTGGTGCAGGAAATGAAGAATCCTGGCATACTGATGCATAAAACTATACACTTCTGAATATTACATTAAAGATGGAATTTTAACTCCAGCTCTTGTAATCTCTCTAAAATTTGAAATAATAAAAAAAAGCCAGAGAAAAGTAGAGCTAAGCACATGAGAACGCAGATAGAAACACAGGTGGTGTGTGTGTGTGTGTGTGTGTGTGTGTGTGTACCTGCATGGAGTTTGGACGGTCATTATAAGGAACAGGCTCGGTGAAGAACTCTGTGCTGTGGTCCAGTCGGCCATGGCCTCCATACTGAACCTCATCAGTGTCCAGCTTGATTTTGTATCTGCAGCAGAGCTGGGTTAAGGAACTCACACACAATTTAGACAAATGCAGATTCTCAGGGATCCTTTACTATCTGAATAAATGAGTGTTTCCACATAAAAAAAAAAAAAAAAAGAAGAAGCCAGAAATCGCATCTATCTTGCGCTAAAGGTCAAAGAGAAAATGAGTCACACCCAACTAAATATTGAAATAAATAAATAAACATTTTTAAAGACTGAACATTCGCTTTGGAGCGTTTGAGATGTGCACTAATTGCCTACTCTCAGGAGAAGTCCACGTTTCTCCTTAGAATGCAGAGCTGTGCTGCACATCAGACGTTCTGATTGCTTGGAGCTCCTGGGAGGCGATGACACAGCCGCTCCACATAAACACGCGCTTCAAACCCGATGAGCCACCAGCCAGCCAATTCCAGGCAGAATTATTTATCCATTTCAATATATTAATAATGTATTGCATCAAAAACTGTTTCAAACAACACTAAACTCGCACACACTATCTCGCTCACTGTCTGTGCTACACTGACTAAATTAAATATTAAAAAAAGTAATTGCCTGGACTCATGACCAGAATGAAAAAAAAAAAATCTTAGGCACGGGAAAATAGACTATAAAAAGGATAAAAAAAAAAAAAAAATTAAAAAAAAGAGAGAGAGAATGACATGATGCTTTGAGTGAAGAAAAAAAAGGAAAAAAAAAAAAAAGAAAAGAAATGGGAAAATCTGAAGAACTTTTTCACTGAGCTGTGAGGACTGGACTGCATGGAGAGAGATAAAGAGGTAGAAAGAGACAGATAATTACAGTTCATCCCTCATGCTTTTTTTTTTTTTAATGGAAAAATACCTCTAGCTTACAATTTAATTACAACAATTCCAAATTATGAAAAGAAAAATAGTGATGCGTCCTGTATAAAGGCATCAATCCAAAATAAAACAATAATAAAAATCCATGACCAATAATAAATTCCCAATTAAGAAGTAAACAGAGTTATAACAAATACTGTGTGATAGGAAGAATGGACTATTTCTGTACATTATTATTTTACAATCATGTTAAGACGCACTTTTTGACTGTGTTACATATAATAATGAAGTAAATGAAAAGTCTTTGTATGAATGTGTCTAATTTATCTATTTTTTTTTCTTCTCGTCTTCTTGGTCAGGTCTCCCTTGAAAAATAGATTTAATCTCAAGGGACTTCTTGGTTAGATTAAAAAAAAAAAAAAAAAAAAAAATCTTAATTTGTCCAAAGGAAAAGGATATGCAAAATCTTAGGTTTTCGAGCATATTATGACTGAGATACAGATACATTAGAATATAAATAAATCAAACTGGTAGACCTTGTTGCAACATGGTAAACAACATGGACTGGTCTGAATTATTCATTCTTTTATTTATTCATTTATTCATCGTCAGTAAGCGCTTTATCCTGGTCAGGCCTGTGGTGAATCTGTATCCTATCCTGGGAATACTAGCCAGGAGACAGAAATACACCCTGGATCAGACTGGCCTGTATTATTTTTATTTTTTGTTTATCAAAATGATGTTAGATGTGAAGGCGATGGTAATTTATTTCATCATCAGAATAAGCAGGAGGCTCTAAAAAAAAAAAAGAGATCAAAAAGTGTGAGATGTTTGTGATATCGATATCGCAAACGACTAAGACGGAGCACTGTGAAGCATTACACTTGATAATTCTTTAGATTAAAGTTTCTTGAGTAAAGATTACATGGTATAAGTTGTTAGTAAAAAAAAAAAAAAAAAAAACGACGATATGCTATTTCTCATTTCATTTCATTTGGTGTTTAAAAGATGAAGGGTTACGCTGTTAGAATAAAAATAATCAATAACCTCGTGGTATGATGCCCTATAGGACCACAAAGATCATTATTTTCCTATAACAACATGTCTCAAAGTATTTTTTTTTAAATCTTGTTCCACAACAACTTGCTAGTTAAAGTAAACACTGAGGAATATCCATGAAACAAGGTCCTATTATCGCTTATGTTATAACAGCTATAAACATTTGTTCTTTCTTTTTTCTCTCTCTCTTGATGTTAATAAGACAAATCTCATGTTACTGAGCCGTTGCAAAGTCCTTTGCTGTGGAACCTTTGTGCTGGAATTCTTAAAGGAACAGCTTTATCAGTTTCATCTCTAATAGTAACAAAGTGCTGACGCTGAAGACTTGCTAAACAAATGTTTCCTTAGTGAAAACTTCACCCGTATTTGAAAAATCTGTTCATGTGAAACATTTGCCATACAGTACAAGTCCATGTGTAGGTTATTTTATAAACGCTAAGGTATTAGAATAAGCACGTCTGTGATTTATCCACCGTACAATCACACACGCGAGTGTTTAACATTGCCGTGCTATAAAGGAAAACAGACCAAAAAAGATTCTTTCATCAACTTGATTTGGATAGATGAGCGTAAACAACTCCACTCCAGGAACTCACAGAGGAAAATAAAATAAGTGTCTCTGCTTGGATGAGTTTCTCTCTCTCTCTCTTGCTTTATCTCTCGGTTGTAACAAACACACAGACAGCAGCTTGAATAATCACCTCCTTTCGCTATAGGCGAGCGTACAGGGTCGTGGTGTGATCCTTAAAGACCCCATCTCCCACTCTGCCCCAGAGCTGGAGAGCGCTCGCCTTTTACTGTCTGCTTGTAGGCTTTGATAGCGATGATTAAAAGCGAAGTGCTGCTCTGTGCGTGGTTTCTGCAACAGAGGACGAGAGATGATATGCCCTTCCTCTCCCTTTCCTCTCGATCCCATCAAGCTCCTGTTTGCTCTGAATTATCTCCCTGAAAGAGTAAACACTCTTTGATTGGATATTTTGGGCATATTGTCAGAGAGAGCGAGAGAGAGAGAGGGAGAGAAGGAGAAAGATGGGAGGAGAGAGAGTAGCAGCAGCTCAATATGCTACACTAACTTTTTGGGGGGGATTAATAATTAGATTTGTTCACTCAAATATTAATATGAAAACTAATACGAGATAAATCATACTTCAATATGTCTCCAAATCCTTGTGTTACATCAAAAAGCACTGTATTTTATAGCTAATGCTGAATTAACTAGAGTTCCTGGTTTCACAACATACCCGTAGTGGCAATTCTTTCATATTTGAGTCGAGTTCAATATCAAAGACAAGTAAAAGACATATATTACATGCAGCTTTCCTCAACACTTCGGTTGGAAAATTCGAAGGAAAATTAATTGCTGAGGTTTCTACTGTCTCAGAAAGCCCTGATTAGGAATCCTCATCCGTAAATCCCTTACAGATGCCCTCTTAAGGATTCCTGAGCCATGGAAGGATCATGACACGACTGGGGTTGAATAATTTTGTAGTATTCTGCTGCTGCATTGCAAACAAAAAAAAAACCTGGCTGTCTTTTGTTCACCACAGAAGGTATCGATAATATTAAATAAAAGCAAAAATAAGTCGACAGAAACTGCTGATACTGCTTATTACGGCAAAATTACAAACCATATCCAAACCAAGTGTCCAACCTTCATGCAGACTGCAATATTATCTTCTTCAGGCTGTTAATAGTATTAGTGAAGGCTGTTAAGAGCATTTGATGTTGCAGCTACAGAGGGACGAGTCAGACGGCGAGGGAACAAGAAGGAAAATGCTGGCTTGCAAGAACATCTTTCCTCTCTGTGGATTCTTCCAGAAATGCCTGCTGAGTCCTAAAGACAACTCCACTGAGAAAAGACAGCAAGAGTGTGATATAACCTTGGGATATATAAAAAGTAAAGAAAAGAAAAGATTCAGACATTGATCAATGTCATCTTATTTGGCACGAAACCGTCAACATCCAAAACACCAGTGGTCTGAGAGGAAAAGGTCACTGGTTTGAGTATGACCATAAAAGAAATCATTCTGTTTAGTTCAATCAGTGTTTTCCAGGTAAACATATCTGTGCTGCTTCTGCTGCAGTAACGTCAGCACAGAATTGTTCAGGCAATCCAAGGCTTTTAGCAATTATGTTTGCGTTTGAGCGTACAGATGCCGAGCTCTATAGCCAGACCCAGCCACCTGTGAATTACTGTAATTAATAGAGGCTTACTGAAGAATGGAATGACTGCACAAATAGTCTGTTTAGTCTGGGGTGGAAAAATAGTCGGAGAAGGTTTCAAGGATCCTGATTCTGAAGAACTGAAAAAAGAAAAAAAAAAGGGCCACTGATAATAGTGACTGCAGAATGGACTAGAAATGTCTGCACATGTGTAGCATGAGAGGTAGTCTGAGAAAATGAGATGACAGGTATTGAGCTGCCGACATCTTGAATTCCACGAAGACCAATTTTGTCTGTGGAATGAAGTAGAAGCAAAGAGATGGGTGATAACCTCTAGTGTTGCTTTTCAAAGCATCTGAAAAGTGTGAAAATTTGCACTCATCTCTAGTTCTACTTGGTTATCATCCATCAACTGAATACTGAAAAACTCTCAACAGTGAAGTGCTGGTCATCCATCCACTCATAAGTGTTACATTTTCTGTACTGCTTATCCTGCAAAGGGTCACATGGAACCTGGAGTTTATCCAAGGTGACTCTGGGCACAAGGTGGGCGGGCACCCAGGACAGGGTGCCAACTCGTCGTAGGGCAGAATCACATACACTCACACAACCATTCACACACCACAGACAATTTAGAGATGACAAGCAGCCTACAACGCATAGTCTTTGGACTGGGGGAGGAAACAGAGTGCCCAGAGGAAACCCCTGAAGCACAGGTGGAACATGCACTCCATTCACACATGGCGGAGGCAAGAATCAAACCCCCAACCACAGAGGTGCAAGACAAACATTCTAGCCATTAAGCCATGGTACCCCCTTAGTGCAGGACATATTCTGCCAAAATGTAACATTTTTGATAGGGTGCTGTAAAGTGACATGAACTTAAAGTTTCAATCAACCCTTCCTCTATATATGCTAAAAAAAAAACCCATCACCATCAACAACTATACAAAAAATATATGTGTATGTGGATCATCAAACATTCCAACAAGTCCAAATATAAGATTTTACTGGTAATATAAATGGTAATATATTAGAACAAGTACGTTAATATAAACTAACAAACTTCATCAGAGCTGTGATGTCTTCCAACCAGTCAGATTCAAGAATTCAAGAAGCAGCTCTGTGTACAAGAAAACAATAATAATGAGCAGCTCTGTGTAAGCAATATCACATGAGTAAGAGTGCTGCTCTACAGAACATCAGCCC
The DNA here is from genome assembly GCF_019097595.1 of Hemibagrus wyckioides. Taxonomy (NCBI): domain Eukaryota; kingdom Metazoa; phylum Chordata; class Actinopteri; order Siluriformes; family Bagridae; genus Hemibagrus; species Hemibagrus wyckioides. Next base: position 10,772,794 of record NC_080726.1, on the reverse strand, counting down.
AGCTGTGATATGACTATAGTCATGCTGCAGTCGCAGCCTGCGAGCTCATATTTACATTTCTAACATTTGTCAGACGCCCTTATCCAGAGCGACTTACAATTGATCTCATTTTATACAACTGAGTAATTGAGGGTTAAGGGCCTTGCTCAGGGGCCCAGCAGTGGCAGCTTGGTGGACCTGGGATTTGAACTCACAACCTTCCAGTCAGTAGTCCAACACCTTAACCACTAAGCTTAACCACATCATATTCACTAGATGACTGCAAGTGTGATACAGCTTTCATATGACGGTTCTTCAAACAATAAATCCATAATGAATAACTGATAATGGCCAAATATTTTGTTTTTATTATTTTAATAGTTTTGCTCCACCGGTGAAAAAATTCCCAAAGAAACCACAGCTGGATAGAGTGTCGTGTTGCCATGCAACACACAGACTGACTGACAGCCTGTAGTAGGAGAAATAACGGTTTCAGTGTAACGAGCTATTGCTAGAATTTTATGCAGCAAACGCAGACAAGTGGAGTGATAAAAACAGTGAAATGTCTCCGGCTCACTCTCTGAAAGCTGCTTGTTCAATCAAATTAATTTTAAAAACAATTCTATCAATAATTCCATCCTGTAACCACCATAAACTTCACTTTTCTGACAGAGTATAAATCATGACCTGTATTTAAATAGAATTTATAGAACTGATATAAGCAGCATCAGTAATACTGTAAAACAGCAAAACTTGTATTCCATATATAGTATATGACTAAAACACACAAGAGCAAGTTGTCTTTATCAGATGTCATTGTATATAGACTGTCCAATCATGTTACTGTAACATTTTATAAGCATATACATAAAGCTTTAAGATTGCTATTCCTTAATTCTATTACTATTCCAGCTGACATACAGGCTTCAGAATGATGTAACGCTGTAGAAGATATGCATTAATATTTATTACATTAAAATTTTAATTTTTATTACTTTAATTACCTTTTTCTATATTTTATTTGCATTAATAAAGCTGCTTATTATTATTATTATTATTATTATTATTATTATTATTATTAGTAGTAGTAGTAGTAGTAGTAGTAGTTAAATTTTTTAATGAGCCATCACTATTTCAATTTACATCCACTTCTACGCATCAAGTAGATACTGACCTTCTCACCCATAGTTTCTTGTTGAACATCCCATTCCAGATATCATCCCCCTTTACTGTTATAATTATCTCCACCCTTCTGTGAAGGTTTTCCACTAGAGTTTAAAGTGTGTGGCTGTGGGGATTAGTGTTCATTCAGCCTCAAGAGCATTAGTGAGGTCAGACACTGATGCTGGGTGAGGAGAGCTGACACTTAATCAGTGCTCCAGTTGCACCCCAAAGGTGTTCAGAATCAGAGGTCAGGGCTCTATGTAGGACACATTTTTGGAAAATATATATATAATAATTACAGGAAATTACTAAAGCTCTTCCAGCTTTGTAGTAATAGTTTGGGGGAAGAATGACATCTTGGCGCTGGAGCACCAGGGAACCTTGGCTATGTTGTGTATATATACTTCCCAAAAGGTAAGCTCACAGGTGGACACTTCGTAAATGTCTCAAAGCTTCCTGATTTTGCTTCTAATAAAGACAATTCATTATTAATATATTTTGCATGACTGAGAATATTTTATGAAATTATTACAGATGCACCAGTTTTAACAGATTGCTCATAATTATAATGAAATGGTTCGTCTTAATTCATTTTTGTTTTTCATATAAAAGTGAACTACTGCTAAAAATCTCCACACACAAATCCTCCAGCACTACTTCATGGAAGATTTATGCAATTCTTGTGCATGTGTTATGAAGGCCCAGTGCAGATAACCTCCAAATAAAGTGTTCTTTCATAGAGGCTTATGAACTCGAACAATCACATTGCTTTCAGCTGCTTCCTAACACACACACACACACACACAACACTGACGTTAATCAAATGTATTACACTGTCCATAAAACAGTCAGACAACTGTTTCCTGATGTAAGACATGTTTGCCCGGGGGCCTGGCTGCTGATATGGCTGAATTATTTGGAGCGGCATACAGGTAAACGCGCCTGACAGATAATAAAAGAGGAATGACCCGACACCAGCGCAGCAGCCTGCTGTCCTATCAAAAGCACAACAGTCTTGACAGGTAGCTCTTTCATGACGAAACCCAACTGGGAATTATGAGTCTCCAATCAGCTGGATGGATTGAAGACCTCAAGAATGTGCCCATTGAGAGAAGGTGAGAGGAAAGAAAAAAATATAAAATAAAAATGGAAAGGAATACAAAAAAATAAAAAAAATAAAGCACAGGATTTTGAGTGCCTGTCAAATGCTGATGTTGACAGAATTTTAATGGCGACTCTTTATATTGGTGAGCTTAACTCGGGGGGTGGGGGACTCACATACTTTTCATCTCAAAGTATCTTACTTATTTATTTATATGTTTAGAGAGGAAGTTTGACAACCAAGAACGGTGTTTATCCCCCTAGAAGGTAGCAGCCGCAGAGGAGTTACATGAGGTTGCACGGTGGAATTGAAAGAGCTAGTTTGGAAATGCTAGTCTACCAGACTTCATCAGTAACTTTTAAGGGTCTGACATTTGCATCCTTGCTATGTATCGGTCATGTGTCCTGGCACGTAAATAAATGCATCAAACCATGGAAGGATGATGTTTAAGATCTGTCGAGGGTTAACCTTTAGGGTTTGTGAAGATTTAACAAGCTGCAGTGAAATCCTTCTGAAATTTCCAATAGGTGCAGAAACATTTTCATCACTCTAATGCAGTTTTCTGCATGATTTGCCTTCTGTTTTACTCACCAAGCTGAATTATGCTGCATCCCAGACACAAAAAATCAAAGCTCTTACGGACAACACATACTCCAAGATCTGAACTGAGTCATAACCCTGGGTTCTGTAGAGTGTGTGTGTGTGTGTGTGTGTGTGTGTGCCACTTTTCTCTCTGTAATGGCCAATATCAGCAGATGCCATCTGTCTAGCACCTCTTCCTTTTTTGCGGCAACACCAATGGGCCTTTCCGCCTACACATGCACTTTTGAAATCAATCCAAAGACACAAAACTACATGACTCTGCTTGGCACTCTCAAATGTAACTTAGTGTGTGTATGTGTGTGTGTGTATGTGTAGGCTGGGGTTTAATGAAAAAGCACTCTGCACTTGTTGGGCTGGCCTTGTTTACCTCCTCCGAGTCAGAGTGGCACTTTCATCTGTCTTCTGCTCTAATTGGATCCTCTGTTCTCGCTCGCCTTTACAGCACTGTGTCACCAAGCCCACGGTGTCGTGTGTTACCTTGTACACATGCGTGCAAATACAAAATCACTGCAAGGCACTGTGAAGTTCCCAGCATCGGTGTGTGTGTGTGTGTTCCTCTTGCTGCTATAATTACAGCTATTGAATGTGGCCTTGGTGCTCTTTGCATTTCTTCCATGTCATTTCTAGTACCAGCATCTCCTTTAAACTTCGACAGCTAGCGGAGGCGCTAAGAGTCTCTGCCACTCATGCTAAATGCACATCTACAGCATTCCTCAACAGAACACAGGAAGGCTTTGAGAAGCTTTTTTTTTCCAGCTCCCAAGTTGCAAGAGTTTTGGGGATCTGGACTTGGTTTGTTTTCTTTGTTTAACTTTAATGGTAAAATATTGAATTAAGTATATGTTTGCTATTCAAAGCAAATGTCATTGTATTTTAGATATTCTTTTAAAAAAAGGTCCTCGTTGCTTCTTTGGAACGGATTTTTACTTCCAAAGGAGATGTATACGGAACCAAGCTGAAAGAGAAATGCTGTTGTATAGTAGAGTTGTGTAGCATCTTTACTGGAGTCTCCAGATCAACAAGCTGGAAAATGTTTCTAGATCGTTCTGTGTGAACAACAGTGGGAATGACAACACTGAAAGCCGGTGAAGGATACTTTCCTTGTGGTCCCACTGCCACTCTGTAGTCGCTGTAGCTGTTAGTGGGGTGGAAGTTGAAGATGAAAATGACATTGGCTCTCTCAAACACGAGCACCTTGTTACTCTCATGCGTTGTGCTGACATATGCCTAGAGAAATGGGAAAAAAACAAAATACAGAATCATAAATGAAACAAACCGGGACGTAGAGCACACATAAAGTAGTGAAACTGTATAGCAGCGTAACGTAGAATGCAATGTGGAGGAAAAAACAACATAGGTTATCATCTAAATGTGATTTTGTGATGTAACCCTGGCTGAAATCTGAAGGAAAAAAACCAAAAACAAACAAAAAAAATAAACCCAAACCAAACTTTTTTGTTTTCATTGTTTTTGTTGTTTTTCCGCCTATAACATAGTTTGACACATCAGCTTTAAGAAAGCATAAATATATTTCACCAAAAAGATGTGGGAATGATTTTATTTCATTTTTATTTTTACTTAACTTTCTAACCTTGCCTTGGCTGTCTTCCTGCAAAGATCACGTTGTATAAGGAGCCAGTTTAACACACACTGGTAAAAACAAGAAAAAACAAAACAAAAAAAATCAGTCTGCCTAAAGATCTCTAAAATCCTGCAATCTAAATGTGCTTTTTCCTCACACAGACAATGCCACGCTTTGATAAAGTTTTTGCAAACTTAATGTCTGAGTTTCAGCGAACTCACAATATAAGCCATAGCTTTATTTGTAGGTTAAAATACCCAATATCATTTTTTTCCCCTTGGTTTTCTTGTTATTTCCTGATACATATCACCAGAAAACGGAAAAACTATGTACTTTCATTTGTTTAAATTTAGTCTCAGTGGGATTTTTTTCTGTTAAAATAGACACATCAGGATTGTTTTCTCTTCACAAAAGCAGATAAAAATAATTAATATCTGATTACAGAAGAACAAAAATAGTGTTTGGTGATTCAGCGGATTATTATTGGATCATTCTGTAACACCGGAAAAAGCTATTATTAAACACTTCTCCTGTTGGAGTAATGAAACTATGCTTGCTTATCTTTTAAAAAAAAAAATAAAAAATTATATATATATAAAGTTTACTTTGTTTTGCAGCTCTTCCACAGAAAGGAAAATCACCAGGTTGTGTGGAGTGAAGAAATGCTGAAACAAATTGAGTGTTTCTTAAATTCAACAAAACGAAAGGTTATTCTAGTGTGGCATGTGTGCAGCCAGGGATGTGGTGAAAAGAGAGAGAGAGAGAGAGAGAGAGAGGCTGAGTCACAGTCCAGTTGCCCTGTTTACATCATGGTGGAAGTGCGTGTGTGATTCCATCGAGGCATGAATAAGACCTAACAACAGTGCTCTGGCCTTTTCAAGTCTCCTGTATGTCATCTTCAAAGTGTCCAGCAAACAGCCCTTTTCAAAACAAAGTCCCCTGGATGTCTTCCCTTCCTTTCAGAACTTTAGATAAGCATCCCAGCCCTCCATCCAGCCCAATGGTACTTTTCTGATTCGTAAATAAAGACTCCAGTTACTTCCATCAACATCCAGCTGAAAAGAAGTTAACATCTTAAACCTTAATGTCCACATTTCATTCAGGAGGCAAGTTCGCTTGTTTTTTGGAGATTAAGCTGACTTAATGACTTAGCCCGCTTGGTACTTTCGTTAAAAGATCGAATCTTTTAAGAGCAAGTCCCCAAAGACCCGCAAAGCAACATTAGCTAAACTATTCCAACTTTAGATCTCCATTAATACATTTAAACCCTCCACTATTACATTAGATATCACTTTATCCAAGTCTGCAAAAGATCCTCTTAAAATACAGCTAATGAATTCTTTTTAATCATTTTTTTTTAACTGAAGGAGCAATTTCAGTAAATGATCAAGACATTACAAACTGTTACTTCGTAACCCACAGTGCTTTGCTCAAGGAACACAACAACCTGTCCAACGCAGATGCTGTATGCTTATTAATGCTCACAGACACGTTCTCTTTCACTAATTATTCTCATCACTTTTGGCTGCAGCCAAATATGTCTATATGGGATATGTCCATAAGTATTCATTATGGGCCTCATTCAGAGATACCGACCTAAGCCGATGATTTAAGTACAAAAATGACATCTATATTTCCAAGTGGAAAATTATGAGTATTCAGTGTTGGGTTATGCAGTACATTTTCTGAGCCTCGATGTAGCTCATGCCTCAGAAGTTGCCAGATTACTCTTGACAAGAAGTGACCAAGAAGGGGTTTTTCAACCAACTCCTTTAAAACACAGAACACTTTCCTTTAACTTCCCCCACACCTGCCAAAAAAAATCTGGCACACAAAATGCTGACATAAGTAGAAAATAGTGTTTTTCTTCATGCTGTGAAATATATGATAAATCATTATAGTTCAGTGTAATTTCACCCTCATTACTTGATCCAGCACATCCTATTATTTAATTAATTCTGTGTACTTAATGTAGTCAAAGGGAAACTAAATCAAGGTCACACGAAATTGCAACGAGACGATGACTTTAATTCACTATTTTGAATTGTCGAATAAAATAAAAACTTATTTATTAATTAGTTTGTTAACTGATGTGGTCTGTTATAAAGAAAACATGAACATAGCTGGAAGACCTTAATCTTAGGCCTTAGTTTAATTTAATCAATAACATTTTATAATAACAATGACATGAAAATTTTTTTCATTGATTTTAAAGTGGCTATATTTTTAATTAATTAATGGTCATATTCCTATAGATCAAAAATATAAGCCTCAAATGATATTCCATCATTTCATTAAGTGTATTTATACATTTCATGGTTATACACTTTGAATACATCAAATGATGAAACACTGGATAAATCAAGATGCTCCTGGCATAGTTGAATACTGCTGAAGAAACATAGGCTTGAAACGCTGCTGACTGGCCATAATGTGCATTTTGTGAGAGCTGCAAAGTGGGGCAATTAAACATTTCAACAGGATGTTCAGTCACATTCACATTTATGGAATTTGGCAGATGAACTTATCCAGGAAACCTTACAGGAGTGCTTTGAAGTCTCTGTCAATAATTACATCCTCATACTGGTTCACTAGGTGACAGACTAAGAGTATTATCAGTCGAAAAACCCTGTAGGGGAGGTTAGTAGAGTATGAAAACACAAGCATTTTTTTAAGTAAAGTGCTCATTTAAATCCATCACGAAGATGTAGGTGTTCAGACTGCCAGTGACTCAGCTGTCCAGACATCTATGGGAAGTTCATTCCAGTACCTTGGTGCCAGGACAAAGAAGAGTCTTGAAACATGCTTTCTTTGTATCCTGAGAGATGGTGGGGCCAGTCGAGCAGTGCCAGATGATCGGGGAGAGTGTGGTGCAGTGCGGGGTGTGATAAGTGCTTTAAGGTAAGTGAGTGCTGGTCAATTTTTCGCTTTGTAGGCAAGAATCAGTGTTTTAAATCTAATGCAGGCAGTTACAAGAATCCAGTCAAGGGAGTGAAGCAACAGGGTGGTGTGGGAGAATTTGGAAAGGTTGAAAACAAGTCGTGCAGCTGCATTTTGCATCAGTTGAAGAGGTTGAATGACACGCAGAGGCAGACCTGCCAGAAGTAAGTTGCGGTAGTCCAATGATAAGGGAATGAACAAGCACCTGAGTGGCTTCTGTAGATAGAAATGGATGAATCCTTCTGATGTAGTAATGGAGAAATTGGAATTTGCACTGTGAGAGGAGGAAGACAGTTGTTTGTCCATGCTTATCCCAAGGTTGCATGCAGAGAGACTGAGAGTTGTCCAGGGAGATTACAAGATCTTGAGCATAGAGCAAATATGGATCACCACCATGTCACCTGATATGACCATACCTCCAGGTAGAAAGCAAAGCATTGCCATGCTGTGCCATGAATTGCAAGACTCATAAGGATGGACAAGAGCATCTTGTTGAGAACGATGCAGACTGATGACGGTCTGGCTGATCTAGTGGCATGGGGCTTCTCAAGGAAAAACATGTGAGAGAAGGAGAAGAAGAATCCTTAATATGTAGTGTAGGAGTTAGCTTGGAGTGTATTTCTGGCAGATTTTTTCAATCTTTCCATGAAAAATGGAAGGTGGCAAAGTCTTCAACTGTCAAAGAAGATGGTAAAAGGGGACCTGGTGGGTTAAAAAGTAAAGAAAGAGTTGTTGCGGAGCTTGTGAGGATGTTGTGCAGGGGCTTCCAGGGGTCTTAGCAGAAGTCACATCAGATGAGAATTTGGACAGGTGAGCGTGGTATGAGACGAGATCTGTATCGAGTTGTGACTTCTTCCACTTTTACTCTGTTGCCCTTAATTTTCTCTGATTGCTGTGCAACACATCCAACAGCCAATGAACAGGGCAAGAAAGCTTCCTGGGTTTAGAAGATAGAGGGCAGAGGAGGTCCATGGATGAGAAAAGTGCAGAGAGGAAAGTGTCATGGTCTAATTCAAGTAGTAGAAAGGAAAAGAGAGGGATGATAAGGTGCAGGAAGCTACAGCGGTTCATTCAGTAGAAGAGAGATATTTATATTATTGATGTTAATAACTAATGTCAGGCAGGACAGAGAGGGTGATAAAAAAGCAAATGATGATCAGAGATGGGGAATAGGTCAGCACTGATGTCTGTAGCTGGAGAGGGGCCGAGTTGCATGCAGTTCTGGATTTATACCATAGAGTACAATAAAGTTTTCATAAAATCATCCTACAAATGGTGAACTAAGCAGTTGCATATGTTGTCTATAGCAAAAATCTATCAAGTTTATAAATGTGAAAATGAAAAAAAGGCACATTTTCTTGCTGATTCATTGAGCAGCAGTTACAATCCACACTCCACCAAGGCCCCAAGGTCACATCCTCCTGATGAGGTGAGGACATTGTAATCTGCACCATGGATCATACAGGGATCCAAAAAAAAAAAAAAAAAACCCTGAATCAGTTCCAAGGTCTTGCTCTTAAATCTTGCCTATTCAGTGCCATGCTCTCTGTTTGGATGATCCCATTACTGAAGACTGAGCAAGTGAGCCACTGAGAGCTGAAAGACACGCTTTTTTCCACACGTCTCTGCTCTGTTCTAAAACGAGTCACCGGGGTGGAATATGGGACGAGACCTGAGTTGGTGTATCTGGCAATGCTGATGACTTAATGTGGCTCTCTGTATGCAGTGCTTGGTTCTGCTTCTGAAAACCACCGAGTTTTGGTGGGTTAGGAACGGGGAAGCGGAATAAATAAAATGACTAAAAGGCCGTCTGGTTTGTTTGGGGCCATGAAATTGATTTCGTTGAGAGAAGTGAATGAAGTATCATGTGCACTTGGTGTCAATGACTGAGTTTGATACAGTGAAAGGAAAAATGGTGAAAAATCAAGCAAGTGGGAGAGAGCAGGAGAGGTCCAGAAATACACAGGGTGTATGAATAGTGTGTGAGAAATGACTGCATTATATCATGTGAAAACAGAATATATTGGAATATGCTGCAGATATATTGCTAAATATAAATGGAACATATTGTTATACAGTTTAATACACTGTATTTCCTGTACAGATATTTTTACACCACAATAAAAAGGAAGGAAAAAGATAAAAATAATGTATCTCGGACGCTGCTTTAAGGGAATGGGGCTCTTACCGGTGGTGCGGCAAGCCAGCCATACTTGTCCTCTGTGCGGTTCATGTCCCGGTCGAAGGTGTACAGTTGGCGGTAGCGCAGGTGATCTGTGTCCAATAGGTTAAACTGGCGACGTGCGTAGTGGTAGCTCTCATTGTTCCCCACACGTGGGAAATCCAGCCACTCCGGATGTCCAAATTCATTACCTACAAACAGAAGGAGATGTTAAACTCTCTTAAAGTTCACATCAATAGTAAAAGTATATATACAAATCGGATGTGTCCTTAATTGAGCAAGTCTACTAATATAAAGACATTCACATACAGTTCACCTGGATCTTCTCAAAATCTATTATATTATCTCTTAAAAATTGAATATTGCACAGTCTGTTTCAATCGGCTAGTATAATGTAGTTCTATATATATATATATATATATATATATATATATATATATATATATATATATATATATATATATATATATATATATATATATATATATATATATATATATATATATATATATATATATATATATATACACACTACCTATATATATATATACACACTACCAGTCAAAAGTTTGGACACACCTTCTAATTCTAATTGTAAAAATTGTAAAATAATGCTGAAGGCGGCCGAAATACACAATAATGTCCTTTGAACAGTTGATATTGAGGTATGTCTGCTACTGATGCTCTGTAAAGCCTTCATAACGGCTCTAATCTGAGGTGCTGTTAATTGGTGATTTCTGAGGCTGGTAACTCTAAATGAACTTCTCCTCTGCAGCAGAGGTAAGTTTTGGTCTTGCTTTACTGGGATGGTCTTCATGTGAGCCAGTTTCATCATGGTGCTTGATGGGTTTTGCAAATGCACTTGACAATACTGTTCTCACAAGAACTATTCCAGAACTCCTGACCTTCGTGTCTTAACGTGTCTTAACAACGGACTGTTTTTTGTTGTCATTACATTTGGATTACTTAAGTCCATGTGTGTTATTTCATAGTTTTGAAATCTCCAGTATTGTTCTAGAATGTAGAAAATAAATCCCTAAACAAAAAACATTGAATTAAAAGGTGTGTCCAAACTTTTGACTGGTAGTGTATGAACGTCACACTCATGAAAGAAGAGCAAAGGCTCTGGGATGTGAGCAAATTTCTAAAGCAATCTGACATTGCTGCTATAGGAAAATAATCAATGATGATGCGTTGTGGCTCAACGCAAGGCAGATTCACTATTATCAAGAAACAACTTATTATTTAAACAGTGTAATGTGTTTCAAGTGTTTAATTCCTAATAGAGCAGAATGATTTGCCATTGATAATGATGCTTTGTTTACTACAGAATGACAAATTGCACTAATTATTTCTTTGCAGTTATTTTTTAATGTTCCTGTTAAACCTTCTATTTTTATTTTTTTTTTTTTTTAAATGTAGTTGGGTGATGATCCATTTTTGGCTTTGCAGGGAAGCTTCAGTGTTTTAAATGTGATTCCTGACATCTCCTGACATTAACAAGACAAAAGAAGCAGCTTGCAGAAAAAACACCACTAAAAAAAAAAAAAAACCCTAAAACATATGAAAAACAAAAACAAAAAAACCCCACAACACAAAGCCCTTTGTTTGGGACGCTTCCAGGGTTTGAGATACAGCTTTACCTCTGTTACAAAGTGCTGACACAGGACACTCCTTTAAAAAATGCCCAATAAATGTCTTTGTGCAGACGAGGTCATCTGATTACAATATCTGTTTCTATGGTGCATCCACCGGAAAAAAAAAAAGCCTTAATGAAAGCATATGGTCCAGATGGGTTATTATGACCAACATGGACAGATCGTAATCTATTATTATGAACGACATGGACAGAAACGTAATCGAACAGTCCGGGTCAAATCCACTACAAGACATAATAAAACAAACGATTGCCAAGCTGACTAAAATGTAAATTAAGCAATAATCTACTAATCTTAAAATCCAAGCCAACTTTGCTGTAAAAAGCTTACCCAGGCACATAAAGCAACAGCTTTACATTTGTCTTAAAAACTGACAGAGCTGCTGACTTGGATACATCTATTAAAAATCAAAGGACAAGGACATGTGCATCATCTGAATCTGTGCTTTTAGTAGTAAGTGATTAGTTTTCATAGAAAACTAATCACTTACAGGTGTATGATATGTTTTAAGGTGTCAGAAAACTGAACAGGAGTGCGAAATGAAAAAGAGAAAAGTATGAAAGAATGATAAAGAATCAAGAAAGGTGACCTTGAAGTGGAAAGAGAAGGATGTTCAGGAAGACAATAAAACAGTTTGTCTTTTGTGACACTTTCAGTCTTCTACTGCAAAAAAAAGTAAAGTAACAGCTACGGATACCGGAGATTTAACACTAGGTTTCAAGCCGAAAAGCAAATTCAAATGTCATTTTAAGTTACACCATCCTCTTATAAGGTGGGGATTTGCAATTCCATCACTCCACCTATCACTGCCATTACATTGTCTGGTCAATTTAAAGTCCCAGTCATATCTGTACTTCTCTGCAGACTGATTCTTTTCATTACAGTTTCACATGCTGGTAATTTGTAGTAGCTGGATTACACTAGCTGTACCGCTGTGGGTTATAGAACTTTCTAGCGCTGGCCTTGGAGAAGATGACAGTGGAGAGAAGTGAGGAGATCACAGGGGAGGGTTGCAGAGAAGGACACGAATACATTTTCACCCAGAACGTGAACAGAGGAATGAAAAGCGAATGAGAAAGCGTGAGGCGACAGGCTTGTCGAGCGGTGTGATGAGATAATGAATCCGTCATCAGCTGACAAGACAACATCATAAAACAACAGTCGGGTAATTGAATTCTGAGGGGGCGAGGAGGAGCTCTGACGAGCGAGAGAATGGGAGCAAAACAATGGTGATGAAGTGTGTTGTTTATTCAGTGCGATAGAGAGCGTTGGGAGAAGAAGAGAGGAATGAAAGCGAGTGACCAGACGGAGCAGAACGGACAGGGGAGTGACAGAGCTTTCTAATGAAATACATTAGCGAGCTGTTAAAGAAGCATCAAACAATAAGCGAACTGTGCATTACGCATGCATTGTTACGCATGTTTATGAATTAGCAAGTCGAAAATCTGTCACCATCGAACGAGAAAACGCAACCGAGCGAGAGCGAAGGAGCAACAGAGAGACCGAAAAAAAGGAACAGAGATGGAGAGAATATGGAAGGGAGTCGGGGGGGGGCAAGAACTAAGAAAGAAAAATGAACGGCTTTGACTAAAAGATAGACAATTCTTAATCCCAGGATAGAGACATGATTTGAAATCCCTAAAAAATATGGAAATGAAGAAGAGATAAGCAGGGAATATGAACAATAACAGCTGTAGCAGACAGTGCAGTCTCACAAAACCTCAGAGGATCCTGCACTTCCCACCGTGTTGCTTGTGTGCCAACTTCCCAAAAGCAGAATGCAAAGCCTGCTTAGACAACTACGTTCTTTACTCTCTGTTCCCTCCATCTGATTACATGATGTATCCTGGGAGGAACTTTTTCCTCACACTTTTGTTCAAAAACTTCTTTTCTTCCGCGTACAAATGGAAGACACACGACATTTAGGCTCATAAGGGATAACAGTTTCCTTCAGTAACTGCTTTATTCCGGTTAGGTTCATGATGGAATAAGAATCCCGGGAAAGCTGGACACCAGACAACTTAGATGGGATTCAGGTCCATCATCATGCACACTGGGGATGTAACTGAATACAAATACATTATTCGGAATTTGGATTACAAATACAGACACACACACAGGAAGTGCACTGTTCTGTTTCTTTACTTTCATTTTCTTCTAAACTTTTTTTTTTTTGTTTTAACTTTACCATAAAAGGTTCACAGGGAATCGAGCTGAGACTAGAGGTGTGCACTGGGACAGGGGATCCTGCAGAATGCAACAATAAGAATGCATGAGCAGGAGGTTTTTACTTTCAAACGGGCGTGAGTGAGCACTCATATATGAAGCTCACGGGACAAACAAAGACCATGTTGTGTGAGGCATTTACAGCATTTATTTATGACATGCTGACAGTTCCAGCATTTCTAACTCTGTTTCCCTATTCCATATTTTCTAGTGATTCTGGGGGCATAATGGTAGGGCTCATATTAAATACAACAAGAAATAAATTAAATGAAATAAAAAAAATAAATAAATCATGTCTACTTCCAAAGCTGCGAAAATCTTCCTTCCTTCCTGAAAGCTTTATATTTCCATTATATTGTGCATTTTCAGTTCAATCCAAAATCCCAAAATTTCAGATCTTGTATAAAAGCAAGGCTAAAGTTTAAGACTAAAAATTGTTCGAGGACTTTATCGACAATCCTGCTTCAAAGGACAGAAAAACCTTTAACATGCTATTTTGTGATGTAGCACAAAGTCTGCCAAGATCCCCATAAATCCCACAGAGAAACTCAGAGAGAGGTTGGAAACTTCAGTAATGTAGTCTTCACTCAGAGGGAGAAAGCATAGTTAGAGGCCAGTGTTTGCTTAGTGAAGGTGAACGACTTGAAAGTCAAAGTAGGTCTAAAAAGAAAAAAAAAAATCTCCCAGCATGCATCTGTGCTTTTTGGATTTGACAGACAGAATGTCGTCCTAGACAAAAACTGCGATGCCACATCTTGAGGTTTATCTAAGATTTACATCCCCCCCCCCCTTACTTATTCATACTTACATGTTGCATGTTTCATTATTCTGTGTTTAATAAAGATATCCCTCGATGTAAATTTTTTACGACCGGGTTCAAATTTTTATGGTACGGCCGCTCATTTTTTGATACTAATTCAGATCTCTGAATATCACTGCCATCTCTTAATAAGGTGACTTTCCTGCAAGCAACTGAAGGTTGAAACATCACAGACATGAAGGCAGCAATTTATTTCCTGTGTTCAAGTGCAAGCTCTGTATTAAGCCTGTTTTCTGATCCATTACTGATCCAGAGTTTCAGCCTCATATGTATATTCACTCGTATGCCTGGTTTATGCTCCGTCTGAATTAGTTCGGAAAAGTGGATTTGAAACTTCTGAAACGTTTTTTTTCAGAAAAATAGGAGGAACCTAGCTGTCGAGTATACAAAGCTTTTACTGAGACTCAGTTTATAGCAGAATGCTTGTATGGGTTTTCTTTTAATTTGTTCCATATTAAGAAAACGGAAATAATTTCACTGGGCAAAGAGTGTGAAGATGAACACTACATTCCCATCACCATCTATAGAGTGCCTTTATCCCTTTAGAAATAAAAACAATACAGCCTATGAACAATGTAGTATTTATCTCTGCTACTCGGTCAGTACAGATCTGTGAACACCATTTCCTGTTATTCGCAGATCACCGCTGAGGTTAGCTGCCTGACAGGACACTTCAGATTTGGACTTTTTTACTGCAATGAGTTCAGATATTCAGTAGGCTTCAGCAGTCTGATTGGCAGGAAGAACAACAACAATAAAAACAACAAAATGTAAATGAACTATTTTCACCGACCAAAGCGAAATCTTATCTAAATAATGATTGACTCTTCAAAAACCATTGGCTGAACGGACAAAAACGAAACTTTTCACACCTCTCAAATTTGCACACTCACTTTGCAAAATGATTATTCAGTAAAATTAATTAAGATGCACTACATGCTGCGCAGTCGGGTGAGCACTCAGCAGGGGGAGAGACGAGGGAGTACTGGTGTAGTTGTCTGCACAGTTCTAGACACACTCTGGATCTGTCTCCTTTAATCTGCGTATGTATGCTAAAGCTTTGTAGTTGGTGTCATCCGTCTTTGGCAATATTTACAACATTTGATCCAAAATTGTATTCCCTAGGGTTAAAAAACTGCTTTTTTCTGTAGGGTACACTTTGTTAGACTATTATTAAATTAGGTAGCTAAAGCTGGCATACATGATGACATCCCATCGAATGTTATACTGCAAAAATGTTTTAAAAAAAGGAAGTAAAAATATAATAAAAGTTAATAACAAAATTGCTGAAAAAATAAAAAAAGCACATCAAGAAAGACATATTTTTTAGTGTAAATAAAAAAAAATAATAATAATAAAAAAATAATAATAATAAAAAAGCCAAGTCAAAAAGACAACAATTTTGCTTCTGGAAAGTTCTCTGAGCTCTGTATATTACACAAAAGCAAACTCTGAGCATTTGAACAGGTTTTCCAGGCTGCCACAGATACACAAGAGATTTGTTTGTCCAGTGATAAAGCTGTCACTAGATATGTATTTTAATCCTGCATTTTAATGCAACTTGATAGGAGAAAATCTAAAGTGAGAAACCCAGTCATAAGATCTCCACAGACTAAATGTCCAGGAAAAGGATCTAGAATAAAAAAATGCCAGCACAATGCATATTAAAACAAGCCAGTGATTGTTGGGGGGAAAAAAACGATGCACACGGTGATATCCACCTACTGGTGATGAATAAATGTATGATCTAAAGTGAGAAAGAATATAAATTACGAAAAGCTTGTTCTGTAATCTGAAAGTGTTATTGTTCAAGTGTGTTCTGATGCAACACCACACAAATTAAACTGAAAAAGCCATGCAAAAGCAATTCACATTATTTCCACTACTGTTCACTGTGATTATTTACAAATCATACAAATGGAGTCATTTATTTATTTGTTCAACTGCCACAATCTGATGCAAGCACATACATTATATAGCCATGAGTAAGCAGACACCTGAGCATCACAACCATATGAAACTTCTGCACAAATATGAAAGCACACAATTGTCTAGAATGTCTTTTTATGCTTTACATTTTCCCGTCACTGGAGGCCCAAACCTGCCCCAGCATGACAATACCCCTGTGCACAAAGCTAACTGCAAGAGACTCATCAGGAGATCATCAGTTTCTGAAGCCTGTCCACCTGACACTAACAACTATGCCTCACTGAGATCACAATTTCTCTTCTTTCTGATGTTTGTTGTGAATTTTAACTTAAGTTCTTGAGCTGTATCTGCATGATTCTGTATTCTGCATTGTGCTGCTGCCACATGATCGGCAGAGTAGATAACTGCATTGATTGTACAAGTGTTCCTAATAAAGTGTTAGGTAAGTACATACAGTGTACATGAGGAATCTTGCTTAAGGACTCAACAATAACTTTTTGACAATTGCAGGATTTGAACTATAGCGACAGCTTTACCAGTGACCAGCCAATCCCCTGTGTATCTGTGGCAGTCTGGAAAACCTAATGTTCAAAATGTAGTTTTTGCAATTAACCTAGTTCAGAGAACTACAGGTTTTCCTGGAACAAAATTGGTTTTATAACCCAGGCTACTCAAGACAAAACAATGTTTTTGAACAGGACAGATCATTATATTAGATTAGTATAGATTATTGCCAGAAAAACAAACAAAGCAACAAGCCAACCGACCAACCAATTTCCACCGCAGCCACATCCAGCGAGTTTTCCCGGACTATTTCACATATAATTGCCTTGCAGTTAGGAGGAAATGAGGAAATGCACATTCATATGACAAAATCTCCTGCTCATACTTGGATGCACTCTTTGACAGTAAAGATGATCTGAAAAGTTTCCCTCACCTGAAGTAAATTCCTCCTTTTTACCCGCTGTTTTATAGCTGGAGCCAGTGAACTGCTTGATTGCTGGCTCCCCATGTGTGGGGGAGTGTGTTTTAGCTCACACTTCTGTTACAGTGCTTATCCATCTCTGTGTACAAACATGGCTGCTGCTTCGAAGTGGAGCTTTTAGCTCATGAGGCTCCCCTATTTGCCAGAGAGTAAACAGATGGGTTTTGGTGCGGCGAGAGTGGCTTAAATTGATTTGCTTGCTCAAACAATTTGTTCTTGCTCTGCACTGGTTAAATGACTCCACACACATTGATCCATTGACATGACATGGTGTCCTGTATTTACTTCTTTTTTCCCCCTTCCATCTCTTTTTCACTGAGGCTTTTTCTGTCGTGCACTTGTGTATCGTGCGCGGCGAAAAGCATTAAAAGGGTTTTTACAATGTAGTAGCTTCGAAATCAATGTTTACTTTCTTTATCAGAAAATTAGCAATCGATAGAAGAGTGCTGGTAATGAGCACCACAGAGACACTGATGTCTCGACTGAACGTGTCTGGATAGTAGGATGAGGACTCCTGAGGGGCACAACTGCAAAATATCACCCTATTGTCGGGAAATGAAGGCAACGTGGTGGAAAGGGTGCTGATGTATGCGGATCATGCATATTATTACCAGTTAGAGCTGTTCAGTTGCCCTGCGATGTTACATAAGCAGCCGTTTGAAAAAGATAACAAATGTATGTGTCAGGAAGCACGTCATAAGAGAGACCAGGCTCATGGGTGAGAGGGAGCAATGACTAAACTGTGAAAGGTATGCGTGTGGGGGAAAAAAAAAAAAAAAAAGAGCAGGATGCTTATTGCTTAATGTATGCATCATGTTAAAAGGAAATATATTATTTATAGTATAGATACATAATTTAACACTAAGCTCTAGTCCACTCATTTCATTGGTTAACTGCCGTTCCAGTAATGCTGGTATATGATATCTGGAGCATTTTACCATTTGTATCACAGTATGTTTCTTACAAATGGACAAATGGCATTCATGCAAGAACACATAACAGAATTTACATCATAGGCACTTCCAGGGGAGGCAACACAAATATCTACACCAGGTTACATATGTAACCCGGTTCCCTGAGAAGGAAACAATACACTGCGTCATGGCTGACGCTATGGGAACGCAAAGAAGTGTCAACCATGAAGCAGCCCCGAGTTCCCTTGAAAGGGAACTTGTATCATGTTCCTGTAGAACAATAGAGGAAACCCTTTGTGATTAATGTAATGGCAGCATCCAAGAATAGGGATGTGTGTGCCATCAAGTGCACAGTAAACCAGTGTTCTGGTATGAAATGTTTGGGTTATATTTGGCAGCTGCAGTGTGCATATACATGTCGGTACACATGGAAGGTCATTTTTTAGTTTTCCCCTCTAATCTGTACTTGGTGAAGGTTGCCAGCTTGATGGTATTCCACTTTCAGATGTGAACTGCTGGTCGGTGGCAACCTGGATGGGCGCAACATCGGACCAATTAATTGGCACAGCATCGCAACTGTGGCCTGCGACATTGTAACTGTTGTAGCCAGAGACTTTCTCAACACCACTACCGCCCAAAACACCCTACATCATGCTCTCTACCAGACTCACACTCTTTATCATATAAGGGCAGTTACTTGGAGCCCTAACCGGTGAATAACTGCAATCCAATTCTAGCAGGAAAACAATCTTCCGTGATGCTTTTGTAGAGAGATATATAGTCCCTGGATTGAAATAAAAGTTTAGTGCATCACATCTTTAAAAGTTATTAGAGAAAGCTTTTAATCAGTAGGTAGTAAATCAATCCAGATGTTCCTCTGTCACTTCCAGTTAAAAGTAGGTGGTTCATGTCTATGTTTAGTAACAAAACTCTCCAGAGAAAAGCTGGAAGCGTGTGAATATACTTATTTTAAAGAAAAGGGAACAGACCCAAATAAGTCTGTTTGCTATGCACAAGCTCTGTATATAACCTTAATTAGAAGTCATGTATTTATGCATTTATTTATTCTTTTTTCCAGCTGAGCTTGTGCTCTTGCAGGGCAGGAATGTTGCATGGTTAATAATTTATAAGCACGTAAAATATAGTTTAATAATTAATGATCAATGATTAATTAAACATCATATAAAGTTCTTCAAGTATTTTAACTTTTTAAATTTTTATTTTTATTATTTGTATCAGTAAATACAGCATAAGGATGCACTATTTTTAAATATGAGGTGAAGGTTAATTAATGAAATATTGATTTGCATGTAATATAAAGTTTGCTAATTAATTAATGGAAATAATGATTACTTAATTTTGGCTTGATGCTCATAGTTTAATTATTAGTACGCATTTAATCTAATTATTATAAGTTCATTAGCATGCCGCGCAAATAATAATATACCTTCTATTAATTACTAAAATTAAACCTAAGGTCATCTGCTGTTAATATCACTGTCACACTCTTACAGCTTAGTGTCTATTTAATGTAGTAGACGCTAAGATCTTTTACTTTATATGATCAGTAATCAATCTAAGGGTTCTAATTAAATTAATTAGGTACTACTTTCTTTTAAAGTTTCTAAGTTTAAGTTTAACCCACAATTCTCCAGAGTTCAGATGCAATGTTGGTGTTGATTCAGTCGTCATAAAATCTGGCAGATCACCAGGTAAGACAAGACCGACATCAGCTCCATACAGATATTCAGACGCAAACTTGGAAATATTCTATTTGGAAACTTTTCCACTTTTTTCTTTCTTCAAGGGCATGTATCCTTATACACCTTGAAGAGGCGTGACTAGAAGAATAACAAACAGCTGGTAAATAAAGACAGCCATACTCTTGGCAAAAATAGCGAATAAATAAACAAGATTTGTTGAAATGAACTAGTATGTTCCTACTTGTCTCCACGTTGTGATTTCGCAGCATGCCTGTCATAACTTCAAGAAATTCAGATGACCCTCTTTACCTAAACGCTGCATAAATTCAGCCTGATTTCAGATGCTTCGTAGTCGTGCTCATCAATGACCGATGGGCCATTCACCTGATCAGTAGGTGGGGCTAGAACACCATGCAAGAACGTATAGAATATGTCTACTTCCTATGTGAGAAGATAGTAAAGAGAGAGAGAGAGAGAGTAATCCATGCTTAGCTGTGGTTTCCGTATCATAACAATAAGCTCGGTGGCCATTATAATGCAAAGTTTAAGCAGTACGTAGTGGTGCTATCGCATGTAGAACGTATACGCAGTGTACTATTCTAAGCAATACTTTAAATGCATACTGATAATGAGAAAATGAATCTAACACACAGCAAGGGATTTCTTTACATGCGGAAATTTAATGTATGTAAAGACGAGAATCTGTGTAGTGTAAAGACTAGAATTGGTGATACTTGTGATTAACAGGGGATGGTGCACTTTGACGCATATGCAGCAAGACAGTGAGTTTCTGTGACACTGAACAAATTTCAGGTAAAAAGAAACGTCTGATCTTACAAATGCCATGTTAAACTATCCAGTGAATAGATGTGTAATGAGCTAATTGAGCAGCTGAAAAGCTAATAGCGAGTTTCAGGTTATATTTAGGTGTTAAATTCTACCTAAATGATAGAAGTCAGTTACAACACTTTGCTTGGAAGACTCTCTAATTACAAGAAAATTATAGTGATAGAGTGGTATCATTTTCAACTAGAAATTAGTCTTAATAATCAGATTAAAAGAAAACAACAGACTAGCTACTGTGTACTGTATAGACTCACCCATGAAGTTAAGGTAGCCCTCCCCTCCCAGGCCATGCGTCAGGAGCCGGATCATCTTATGCAGTTGAATGCCCCGGTCAATGACAGGGTTCATAGGAATTAAGACACTCATGTTGGTGTACATGTCTTTATCCATCAGCCAGAAGGCCAGGGTCTTGTCTCCTACCAGAGCCTGTCAGAAAGCACAGGATGATGAGAAGTGAACACATGTGCTACATTAGTTGTGTGATTATGAAATGATTATGAAACCAAGCTTATCAGTGTCACCTGTCACTGAAGCAAGGCTTGGATTCTAGGATACAAAGTTTGCATTGAACCTGCTGTCAAGCTAAGCAGTCAGATGGGTTTGGATAATATCTGATAAAAAAAGGATTAGATCATGTGTAAGTCTAAACACATGACAAGTTGCTATTTGGAAGGAGTCAGAGCATCAGAGCAGCTAGGGAAATCAGTCGATGTCTTGCTACAGGTGGGGAAAACGTATGAACCAGTTACTCTGTCTTGATATTTCAAGTCACTTGATAAAATGAGTCAATATAATCAAATCTTTTCAGAAGAACGGATTTGAGTGGGAAGAGTTTCGAATTTGTGTCATCACATAATCTGTATTTCTTGATGTTTGATGTTTCTGTGCCTCTAAGTGTAAACAGAACTGATATGTCGGGGGGGGTGTAAAAATCATTTTGGTAATGAGCCATTCCACTTTGTCCAGTGTGTAGTGGGGCAGCCTGTTAACTCCTCTTAAATGCCTTCATTTACTGGCATTTATCTGAAAGTGATTGCATAAGTATTCACCCACGTTGCAGTGAAACACCAAAATTACTGCTTTGAGAAACAGTCATGGTTTTAGCATGGATTTATTTAGCTTGCTAATAAAGAATTATATCTCACTAGCATATTTTGCCAGTAGCCGAGTTTACGGCCTTGAATATGAGACTTTGCAATTAGGTCTTTTTATTTTTTAGTTACACAAGACTATAATTTAGATTTTCATTCTAATTTTCTTCCTTTACTTGTATTTGATTATTACTTACAGAAAAATGTAAAATGGTTGATGATATTGTAAACGTTTTTTTTTAGTTTTTATTTATTTAAAATAAATCCTAAAATCCTCAAGTTGCATCTGTGCCTAAAATTCCCACTTAGTCCTGATAATTTTATTCCTACAGAAACAGAAAAAAGAACCTTCCTCGTAAACAATCACTCAGTAACTGTGTTCCTGATGGAACAAATGATTAGCAAATGACAGGCATATAAAATCCTGATGGTCATAAAAATAAAAGGCAAAGAGTATTGGTGCCATGCGTTATTGTTCATTCCCATACTGTCATCTTCATTTGCAAACTTACAAGCTCTAATACTATTTCTCACTGTGCCTCTAAGCTTGACATATTAATAAGGATGTTGATTCGGTTACATTGGAAGCTTTTGACAGTGAATTTGACAGTGATCAGAGCTAAAAGTGAGTGGGGAAAATAATCCACATTTAGTTTAAGCCGTCAATATGTCTGAAAATGATAACTTAAAACAAGAGGCAGTGGGTCCCTGAGTGGCACACTTGTGAAAAAATACTGACTACAAAGCAGAGACATGCTTTGAGATTTGAGCACACAAAGGTTACGGTCAGCGCAAAGCACAACTCTGATTGGCTCTGAGCCTCAGGGAGCATCTGTGTTCCTACACTAAGCTCAGGTGGTCATGTACTCCTGTAGCCAGCTGAGAAGATAGTGCCCTCCTCTGAGACACTCCTCAACGCTGTGAGACTGGCGGCTTAAAAAGACATGGCAGACCTTCCTGTGTACTACAGAGGGAAGATAAAGCTTTCACTTTCTCAGTAGCTCTGGCACGCAGTAAGCTGGCAAACGTAGAAGAATGGAAAAGTGAAGAGCAAATTAGCTTAGACGCAAACACATAAAATAAGTTGGAAATGCAAATTTGATGAGTGCTTCACTAATGCAAGTTTTAGCTCATATTCACTGAGGTAATGCATATTGAGCAGCAGCAATCAGTATTATCGGGCTTTGCAAATAAACAAGAGTGAAACACAGCTGCAGAAAAGAACACTTTCATGGATTACAATATAGACTCTGAGAAAAGAATTTTGATTATTACTAATTTGCACCTCTATGCTAGAATGCACTATTACAAAAGCAAAACAAAACACAACATGTTCATAGCACCTAAAACTGGGCTTTAATTATTTTCAATTGCGGTTACTAATTTGGATGCTTGCATCTTTAAAGTTCCCATTCACGGTCCATTTCTACCTCATCATTTGCTTCACGGAGCTTTAGCATATTATATAAATAAAGTGAATGCCCCCTCTTACAAATTCTCGCCTTAAGAATTGAAATTTTGCAAGAAATTTTCATCGGCATATGAAATTTTTTTCGCCATGCGAATGAACTGAACCAAACACCGGCTAGGTTGCGTGTACGTCAGTGGCAAGCCAAGTGAAGCCAACCGAAGCAAGTTTACAAATTTACGAATTTCTTTAGTTACCGAATGCTGTTTCGAAAGAGTCTAACCATGCTACCAACGTTGCCTTCGGCATGCGTTCAAAAGCTAGGTGATTTTCCCCACGTTTTTCTGTTAACCGATTGGTGGCGTGGGTGGTCTGTTCCATTTTTAGCCCAAGCTTGGTGGCACGACTTCCTTTGAGGACCCTTGAAATGGAATGTTTGACTTGGGTCAGTTCTTTGTAAGCAGCCATACAGTTTATATACACGTCGTATTGGTAATATTGGTGATATTTTTAGGTGGCTGGAGCAAATTATCTGCATTTACATTATTTTCTATAGGAAAATTTGTTTCACAATACAAATTTGTGCCTTAAGAACTTGCCTCCAGGGCGAATTAAACTCGTATGCCGAGGCTCCACTCTATTTTGATCTCACTCTCTTATGAAACACACTGGAGTTCTTGTTCCATGTTATATGACACGAGTGGAATTTGTAACTGTCCCAAGGTGGTGGTTTCCAAGGTTTTACATGTATAAGAGTGCTAAACTGGTCCTCTAGGATTTGAGCACCTGTATCCATTGTCTCATGACGATAAAAAGAAAGCAAATAACTTTTTTTTTTAAAGCTGTGGATCGTGTAAGTGCACAAATGAAGCAGACATGTTGGTTTCTAATTCAGCCCTCTCCCCTAGAGTCCTTCAACCTATGGTGACACCAATTTCCATCCCAAATAACACATTGATTACATTTGGTCCTCTTGGCCCTGTCTGGGGAATGAGGGTTACGGAGGCTCTACCTGGTCGTGGCTCTCAGCATACGCGATGCATTTCTCCCCGTAGCGCCTGTTGGTCAGAGTGTACACGATGTTGCCTATGTTCCAGTCTTCATCCTTGACTTCCTTTAAGATCTGTGGGGAAAACACGCAAAAGAAAGAACATACATCGCATTTTTTGGGGGGGAGAAAGCAAAACAATATTTTATATTCTGATTGGAGACCTGAATCCCACACTGCTTCATGGATATACGCTTCTCATCCTTACTTCCCATTCTTTCCATGCGCTCCTTCTCAGGTCTAATACACACAGGCATTTGGCTGTGTCTTTGATTTCAGTCGAGCTAGCTTTCATCTCCCTGCTGCGGTCCCCTGCTCGGCAGTCTTACTGCAGCTCCACTGAGCGATAATGTGCCTCAAGGTCAGGATTACAGTGGAGTAGAGGAGATGGTGGAAAGTAATAAAATCTTCTCTGCAAATGACGAATGAACACTGCTTTCTTATTGAACAGCAACGTACAATCCAAATGTGGACTGCAAACTGCTACTAGATGCATTTGTTCAAAAACAACTCCCTAGTATTTGTCTATATGTCTGCATGGAATTTCATTATTACTACCTGGACACAATTACCCACCACCAGCACTGCAGCACTGTCAGTCATGCATTTTACACCTGCCCCATGCTGGAGATCCCACTGTGTAAATTCCACACTGCTGAACTCGTGAAAGTTGGGTTTGTGACTACTGGAAACAAGACTCTCAGGAACAACAAACATCTGTACGACTAAAATCGTGTTACAATCTTATAAATCTACCATCTGTATGTGTAGCTTCCTCATTCATATGCAACAGGCAAAACATTATATAGAACTGACAGGCTTGATATACACATTATTATATTTTTCATCTATTCAGCATTTTAGTAAATTTGTTATCTCACAATCTTGCTTGAAATGATAAGGTTTGCTTAAAAACCAGTACAAAACCATCAAAGGCTTACTTCATGCTAAGCTAAAAGCATAATCTGAAGAGTGTTCATATGGATAACATGGGGATGTCTTTAGTCAATATCTTTAAATAAAAAGCACTGGGAAATACAGACACACTGCATGGTGAATAAACTAGCTAGCAAAATCAGCAAGCAAGCATGTCCTTTATATGAAAAATTGAAATCTGACAGACACTGGAAATGAGACAGAACTAACAAGAATGTTAACTTTTCCCTCAGACATGTGGATAAATTGCTAAGAAAACATTACATACAACCAAAATTACCCAGTAATCACACTTAGCTTCATGCAAATGCTTAGCAAACCAAACTTTCGCAGCCTGCATAGAAACTTATAAACTATGCAAACTATTAGCAAAATTTCGAACTTACGATGTGGTAAATACCTCAGGAGAGGGCTGTTTATATGGAAAAGCCTTGTAAACACAACCGTATTTGAGCGTAGCATAAGTGTTCCTCACATTTCTAAGTCGATAAAATATCAGCTCTAATGAAACAGTTCGGGTCTCCATGGCTGCCCCAGGCTGTTTGTATGAGTGGAAAACAATTCGTGTGAACCATCAATATCTTATGAGGAAAATGAGGTGTCTCTGCTTGCTGTCAATCATGTTCTGAAAGCTCCCCATCTTGGACTAGCATTCATACATTGTAGTCTAAGCGGCTGGGCGTATGAGTTTTGGGGATATGGTTTGTAAGGAACACACAAGACACACCGTATTTGTTTGGATTTTTAAAACAGATTAGATTTTCCAAACTGTTTTCCACCCAAACTGCTGTCTAAACATTTTACAACAGGGATGAACTTTTTCTGACATGATAGTTGAACTCAGAGTTATCAGGATTAGTGGAAAGGTGTGTGCATCCTGTCAGCCTGATGGTGTGTCTGTGTTCATCGTGACTAGAAATGGACAGGAGAGTGACACACAGGGAAACCTTTTTATTACCCCACAAATGCACAATCGATAGGGGAATGAAAGAGAATTAGATAGCAGGTGAATCGCAAACAAGCACAACAAAAGGACTAGAAGAAGGCCATGTCTGCATCTTCCAGCTACTGCGTGACGGAGAGCTCTGAGGGACATATATATTCACAAGTCTGATACATGCTGATCTTGCTGACATGACTC